>NC_135807.1:127980499-128301124 GCF_964213995.1 Mustelus asterias
CCACTCGCCCCCCTCCCCCACTCACCCCCCTCCCCCACTCACCCCCCTCCCCCACTCACCCCCCTCCCCCACTCACCCCCCTCCCCCACTCACCCCCCTCCCCCACTCACCCCCCTCCCCCACTCACTTCTCTCCCACTCGCCCCCCCTCCCCTCTCTCCCACTCGCCACCCCTCCCCCTCTCTCCCACCCTCCCCCTCTCTCCCACCCTCCCCCTCTCTCCCACTCGCCACCCTCCCCCTCTCTCCCACTCGCCACCCTCCCCCTCTCTCCCACTCGCCACCCTCCCCCTCTCTCCCACTCGCCCCTCTCTCCCACTCGCCCCCCCTGCCCATCCCTCCCACTCGCTCCCACTCGCCCCCTCCCCCTCTCCCCCACTCGCCCCTCTCCCACTCGCCCCCCTCCCCCACTCACCCCCCTCCCCCATTCACCTCTCTCCCACTCGCCCCCCCCTCCCCCTCTCTCCCATTCGCCCCCCTCCCCCTCTCTCCCACTCGCCCCACTCGCCCCCCTCACCCTCTCCCACTCGCCCCCCTCCCCCTCTCTCCCACTCGCCCCCCTCCCCCTCTCTCCCACTCGCCCCCCTCCCCCTCCCTCCCACTCGCCCCCCTCCCCCCTCTCCCACTCGCCCCCCCTCTCCCACTCGCCCCCCCTCTCCCACTCGCCCCCTCTCTCCCACTCGCCCCCCTCCCCCTCTCTCCCACTCGCCCCCCTCCCCCTCTCTCCCACTCGCCCCCTCTCTCCCACTCGCCCCCTCTCTCCCACTCGCCCCCCCCTCTCTCCCACTCGCCCCCCTCCCCCTCTCTCCCACTCGCCCCCCTCCCTCCCACTCGCCCCCCTCCCTCCCACTCGCCCCCCCTCCCCCTCCCTCCCACTCGCCCCCCTCCCCCTCCCTCCCACTCGCCCCCCTCCCCCTCCCTCCCACTCGCCCCCCTCCCACTCGCCCCCCTCGCCCTCTCTCCAACTCGCCCCCCCTCTGCCCCTCCCGCTCTCTCCCACTCGCCCTCCCACTCACCCCTCTCTCCCACTAGCTCCCCCCCTCTCCCACTTGCCCCCCTCTCCCTCTCCCACTCGCCCCCCCCTCCCCTCTCTCCCACACGCCCCCCTTCCCCCCCTCTCCCACTCCCCCCCTCTCCCACTCGCCCCCCTCCCCCCCATCTCCTCTCTTCTATTCGCCCCCCTCCCTCCCCCTCTGGGCCCCTCCCTCCCCCTCTGGGCCCCCCTCTCCCACTCGTCCCCCCCCCCCCCTTAGCGGGCTCTCATGCACATGCTCTCCAAGGCCCGAAACCAACCCCCCCCCCCAACATTGTTTTTAAACTTTGCACCGGTTCGAACCGGCATTTGGTAGCCACCAGCTTTGTGGTCCTCTTGGAGTCCCTTATCTA
Organism: Mustelus asterias; assembly: GCF_964213995.1. Taxonomy (NCBI): domain Eukaryota; kingdom Metazoa; phylum Chordata; class Chondrichthyes; order Carcharhiniformes; family Triakidae; genus Mustelus; species Mustelus asterias. Next base: position 127,981,884 of record NC_135807.1, read on the forward strand.
ACTGTTACGTTAATGTGTTTCAGGAGAAAGTTGCAGGTGGGCAGGAAGGTGCAGAGCTTCCTATTCATGTGCAAATTCAAATGACCTGGTCCTCCCTACACCTCTGTCACTTATGTCCTTTAAGACGCTGCTTAAAACCCACCTCTTAGACCAGGCATTGTGCGTAATATCTCATGTGCTTGATATCATATTTAGTTTTGTAATGGTCCTGTGAAAGATGTTAGGATGTTTTATTATGCTAACGGCTTTATATAAATATGAACTGTTGTTTAAAAGTTGTAGCAATGCTACTTCACTTGAAACCTATTGTATCAATTTTATGCACTACTGGGCAAATCAGTGGATGTGATATTAATGCCACATTAATATCACATTAAATTTACTAAATAGCCGTGTAGGGCATGAGTACAATACAGAAATTCCTAGAGTAGTAAATACAGTGTAGAATAATATAGGCCTTGACAGAACCTTTCTTTCCTTAAAGAATATAAGAAAGCTCGGCAAGAAATCAAAAAGAAATCGTCTGATACATTGAAACTTCAGAAGAAGGCAAAGAAAGGTATGTTATCTCAAAATGAATATTTGCATTGCTGTTTCTTATTACTCTAGATTGCAAGGTAACATTAGTGAGTTTATCTCAATAACTAATGGTTTTGAACCTACTTTTTCTGCACAGCTGTGCAGTGTATTGATACCAAATTATGGATGTTGTAGCCCAATTCCTATCAGCCCGACCAGAGGAAGACGGGAAGAATATATTGACTCAATACAGCAGCTTCTGAGAATAGAAATAAACTGTTGACTTGAGTTATACAAGAGTGTCCAGGCACGTTCCTATTGGTTTCAGGCAACATTACAAACTAATTTCTGTGATCAAAAAATATAATAGTATTTGAACTTGATTTACTGTTAAGACAAACCTGTTATTTCTTCTAAATAAACATTAGCTAATGCTTTGTGCCAAATTTGCATTCTATTTCTTCCTGAAATTAATTAACATGCACCACAAAAGGGACAAAGCTACGAGTACTGAGCAATTTCTACAGTTAACTTCCACTCTGAATTTCTCCTCCGAGGAAGATAAATCAGCGCTATCAGTGTAGAAAGCATGATGTTCATCAATGTTACAGTTTCTTGAATCCCAGGAAACCCAAGTAGCCGGCAAGGTTATCTTTCCAAGGGACCAGATCAAAGCAGCAAAATTTTATCTCCATTATTGTCAAAGTTAATTACAGATGAGAAAAAAACATACATTTCTCCAATCACCTGCAGTCATATATCAGAGTATTTAATGATTATTTGAATAATTCCTGCGTTCACGCTACCATACCTGGAAGACCATTTTCTTTTTCTCATGCTAATCTTCCCTCATCGGCACCATTATTTAATGTTTGATTGTTTTAAGAAGTTCCCAGCAGTAGGCTCATGTAAATCAGTACTTGCACAATGTCTTCCATCCCTTGAATAATTTTTATTGGAAATCTGGTCCACAATGAAGGAAGCAATTTTCACCACTCATATTGGAAAAAACCCTTCAGTGACTCATTAGAAACTTTGCATTTTTCTTCATTTGTCACCTTCCACATTTCTAGGAGTTGGTCCAGGTCTGAATTTATTTTCTGAAAATCTTGTCAATCATTTTATTCTAGTATCAGAGATTTGGTCCCATCCAAATGGTGTATTGCTCCCGTGTCATTAACGAGCCTTGGTCATGTGCTAGAGCATCATCCATTGAGTTCTAATCACTTCCCTTATGAATACAATATCCTTTTTAAATATAGATATACTAACATGATTCAGATTTGGCAGAAGACAATTTTGGAACATTTTTAAAGGTGAATTTTGTTTTTGGGTCATATCCAATGTAATAGTTTGTTTCATAGACTGCAATTAACGAAGCAGTTAATTGTTATAAACTTAACATTGAAATTAGTTCATTATAACTGTTTGCATTCTTTCAAGAAGAATTCATTTGTGAACGAAGAATGCCTATTATTTAAAATAGTTCAATTGAAACTAATTTTAGTTATTTTGGGTCACTGCACGTTTATGATCACAGTACAATTTATGGCACAGATTAAGAAATTAGGCCATTGCAGCATAGACCATGCCACAGATTTCCTCCCCAGTGTTGGATTTGGGGGTGGGAGGGGTAACCCCAGAGCACTGGGAACCCCCTCTTGTACATTTCTATGTCAGGGTTTATCTAGCAAATGTCCAGAAGGGCTAATTTCTCCTGGACAATTGCGCCTGTTTGGGAACCATCTGACAAAGCAATTTAACTTCGGATGGTTCTGCAAGTTTTACACTCAGTTGCTCTGAAAAAGTTAGAAGGAAAAAAAATCACTTCAAAGTTAAGAATAACTATTTTAAACACCCAGCCTGAGCACCCCTCTCCAACCCCCCCCCCCCCCCCCCCCCATGTCCAAATCTTCACCCTCGCATCCTATTCACTTTCTTAGAAGCATACCTTCTCCCATTCAATGGAACCTTTAGACCTTTAAACTCACCAGCTGATGCCAGTAAAAGGGGCAAGTTCTTCTTTGCTCTGTTCCTTTTGTACCTCACCACTGGAGCCGTGGACGTGTTTCGCTCCTCCAGTCTCACCTAGCTTAAGCCAGATGGTTCAGGCAAGATGGGCACTTTCCATTTTAGGCACTAGGGAGTGGCATTCTGCTGCTGATTGCCACTCCAAGGAGGTTGTTACGGACCATCCACTTTAACAGTTTGTTTCATAGCAGACTAAAACTGATGAAACAGTTAATTGCTATAAACCTTTCGTGGAAATTAGTTCATTATAACTGTTTGCATTATTTCAAGAAAGAATTAATTTGTGAACGAAGAATGCCTTTTATTTAAAATAGTTCAATTAAAAGTGATTTTAGTTATATTTTGGGTCACTGCTCATTTATGATCAGTGTAATTTAAGGCACAAATTAATAAATTAGGTCATTGCAGCATAATTCATGCCATGGATTTTCACTATTCTAATTTTAAAATTATTGCTGATAGAATTTTTGGTAATGCACAAAGTCTAACACCCTAGAATCCTTTGTCTTAATTCTCTAGGGATTTTTATAAACATTTTCTGTTACTTAGTATGATAGCATTGCTACCTGCTTTGTTGCGCACAATTCATTGCTTTTCCTAAAGCCAACTTTAGAGCTATGCTTGCACTGCTCAGTGCTAAATATTATTTATTGAAGGATGAACAATTGTAATGATATCAAAAGCTAATCTTTGTGTGTCACAACTGTCCAAAATCTTGGCTAGTTATTTTTTCAAATGTATCATATTTTTCCTGTAAAAGCAAGTTAAAGACTTCAGCAACAAATCTTCATAAAGATAAGAATTTTGTATAAAAGGCATTAATTTATGATTTAAAAATTCATTCCAAATCTTAAATCAATACAGGAATATTAGAAAATACTTTTTATAAAGAAAAGTTGTCTGAAACATTTTGACCATGTCCCCAGCATATTGAATCATTTTTAGAAAAGTGTGTACGTGTGCGCTTGGATGCTGTTCAGTTCTGATTATTAACCTCACCCTGTCTCTGAGTCATAGAGGTCTATAGCACAGAAAGGCCCTTCATCCCATTATGTCTGCGCAGGTCAAAGCAACCACCTAACTATTCTCATCCCATTTTCCAGCACTTGGCCCATAGCTTTCACTGAGTGTTAATGTTGCAACATAACTATCTGGTCTCTCGCACATTAGAGAAAAACTGAACTTAATTTAGTAAGTATCAGTTTACTGAGTTCTTCGGCCTGATCTGTGCAGTTGTATTGTGGACATAATCAGCGTGTGTTGTTTGCCCTGTTTGAAATCTGTTTTAGTCTAATAATGAATGACGACAACAATATTTGCAAAAGCTTTGATTTGGGGGAGAGGGCAAATAATAGACTTGAACTCTCCATTTGAAACAAACACGTTGGAAATCAATGTATTTTTGACATTTTAATTCTGAAAAGACAAAACTGTGGAGTTAGCAACTTTGAAAGCAAATCTTATTGTAGGTTTTTGTTTGTTTAATGCTCCATGATTATTTGTTCATAAGTTTGGCAATTTCAAGTCTGCTCGATCTGTCTAAGCAGTAAATGGGTGTATCAGGATAAATCTGGTTATTTGGATTGGCTTTTCTTTCCCGAGAATAATTATGGTATAGCAATCATCAAAGCAGCTATTATTGCTGAACTATGTATAGACTTGGACAGCTCTTTTAATGATTCCCCACCAACGAGCATACTTACTACCTTGATATCCTGGTAAGTTTTCATTCTAAAAGGCTGTGCCCAGGATGATTAACAGAAGCCTAGTAGTGGCTTTTACTGTTGGAATTATTCCTAGGATCTCTCATCAGTCTTCGGTGAAGAAGCGAACATCAAAACTTCAGATTTCATTTTGAGCTTAAATTGTTAACAGTTGCTTGATAGTACAGAACATAAATATTGCTGAAGAGAGAGTTATGTTACTGAAGCTCTCCATCTTGCGCTCATCAGAACAAACACAAGAATGCCAAATTCCAAATAGTCACAACAATTTTTATACAGGAAAAAAGAGTACCTACTGATTGGATAGCATGTCACCTCTGGCTACGGTGTTGCTGCGGAGAAAGTAACAGGGAATGTCCAAGCTCCCTGATAATTCAAAAAAGGCGCAAGGCTTTAACATATTTTGTTTGCTTGCAGAGAAGGATCCTGCATATGAATGCATATTGCTTCTAGCAGGCATTAGTGAGCCACATTATGAACTCGGCTGATTATCATAAATATATGATCATGATTTTCATCAATTACAATAAAAGGGCAGCTCTGCTGCCTCACATCACCAGGGACCTGGATTTAATTCTGCCTTTGGGGTGACTGTGTGGAGTTTGCACATTCTCCCCATATCCGTTGGGTTTTCTCTGGGTGCCCCGGTTTCCCCTCACAGTCCAAAGATTTTATTTATTTATTAGTGTCACAAGTATGCTTACATTAACACTGCAATGAAGTTACTGTGACAATCCCCTAGTTCCCACACTCTAGCGCCTGTTTGAATACATGGAGGGAGAATTTAGCATGGCCAGTGCACCTAACCAGCATGTCTTTGGACTGTGGGAGGAAACTGTAGCACCTGGAGGAAACCCACGCAGACATGGGAAGAATGTGCAGACTCCGCACAGATGCGCAGGTTAGGTGGATTGACAGTGGTAAATGTGCAGGGTTATGGGAAGAGGATGGTGGGATGGGCCTGGGTAAGATGGTCTTTCAAGACTTGGTGTAGATCCAATGGGCCGAATGGCCTCCTTCTGCACTGTAAGGCTTCTATGGTTGTTAGTGTAGCTATTAGCACACTCAGGATTATTCAGCAGGTGCTTCCCAATCACAGAAGCACATCCAACAGTAAACATTTTTTGGGGGGTTTTGCTAGTGTGGGCTGGTTGAGTACCGTCTCTACCTATTATGAACAACAAAGGATCATGCTGTTTGATCCAGTCGCTGGGATGTATGACCTCCTTCCAGCAATGAAATTTATGCACAACATTGCTCAACTGTGTGATAGACAGAACGTCTTTTTGGATTGACAGCACCATCCTGTTAGTGGAAATTGGCACTCACGTTACCATTGTATGGTAGCAGTGTAAAATACTTCCTTAACCAGTTGTTCAGTATTTTGAGATACTTTATCTTTCCAGGGTAATTTGAGGTAGGCTGGACATTGTTTTCAGGTTTAGAGGTGGTGACTTTTAGCCTATTTAGAGAAGGCAGTGGCGTAGTGGTGTTGTCACTGGCTTAGTAATCCAGGGACCCAGTATAATGTTCTGGTGACCCAGGTTTGAATTCCACCATGGCAGATGGTGAAGTTTGAATTGAATAAAAATCTGGAAGTAAAAAAAAAAGTTAATGACTATGCAACCATTGTCGTAAAAACCCTCTGGTTCACTAATGTCCTTTAGGGAAGGAAATCTGCCATCCTTACCTGGTCTGGCCTACATGTAACTCCAGATCCACAGCAATGTGGTTGACTCTTAAATGCCCCCTCAATGGAAATTAGGAATGGGCAGTAAATGCTGGCTCAGCCAGCAATACCCACATTTTGTGAAAGACATTTTTAAATTTTGCAAGTTTGCATGATACACAGTGAACAATGATCTGATTAGGATAGCCATTGTCCCGTAAGAGAGCTTTGGTATGATTTATTTCTATGTCCAGTTTTTAAAGTGAACAAATGGCTACGGTCATATTTACAAGATTACTGATATATGTTTGTCTATACCATGTGGAGCCATACGAATCCCAACATGATGTACATTGAAAGTAAACTTGTGATGGACAGTAGTGGAGAACCCTTTAGTGGATCTCTATATTGCCTCAAGGTGCTAATTAAGATATGCTGCCATTTTTTGAACTCATATCCATTGAATTTGTTAACATAGCAACTCATGCAATTGAGTTCATTTTTAATGACACCATATTTGTCCAAATTGATGGTGTAGCCATAAAATCTCCTAGATCCAGCATTCGCTAACATTTTTGTCAGTTTCCATGGGAAATGTATTTTTGATGGAATGAGCTCTAACCCCTCTACCCTGTGCGTATTTCTGATATGCAGATGATATGGTCGCAATCTTTGAATCTGCAGCCATGTGTAAGGATTTTCTTGCTCACCTTAATATGCTCCATTCTGCACTCAAATTCACTTTTCAGATGTTGCGGTCTAATGCATTCCCTTTCTTTAACATTCTAGTTGAGAAATCTGCTGATGGATTCTCCACTACCGTCTGCTGCAACCCTACCTTCTCTAGGATTCTCATCTTGAGCTCCAGAGAACATGTTTCAAAGGGTTCTCCCTCACCTACCTCTCTCAATTCACAATAGCGATGGATGCTTCCCTGTTGGTTTGGAAGCAAGGAGGTTAATATTCAAATAGTTCAGTTAGCATGTCAGGCACTTAAAGGTTCTGGCAGTGGTGCTGGTATTGAAAATTGCTGCTGTTTATTCTGGGCGCTTGGCTTTGGAGAGATAGTATTTGATCAACAACTGAAGAACAGGAGCTCCTTCCCGTACATTCTTTTAGCATGTAAAATTATTTGTGAAGGCTGAAGGAACCTCTTTTGCCCCTCCATTTAATAGGAGTAAATTATTGTACAACAGATGTTTTATCACTTTGCTATTCATCCACAAAAGTAGAAGGATTAATGCTAACGTAATTCAAGGAAATTTCCTTAAATTGCATGGCCCAAAATCGATCCACTTGTATTCCTATTCATGCTCGTGTTATTCAGCTGTGAATTCTTGGGGAACTGGCATTTATTTTTAATCTGCAAAAAGAACTTGATTTCATAGTAGGAGGGTCATATTCTGTAACCACCGCCAAAATATTCCAGTTGGCATAACCATGATGCCAACTGGAATATTTTGGCGGTGGTTACAGAATATGACCCTCCTACAATGAAGCATCCCCATGTTGGTGGTTGTTAGTGGTGTATGCCAGGTATCTGTTTTTTGTTTTAAAAAAAAAACCCTCCACTTTCAATCCTACATATCAAACTTGGTTGAAGGAATGGCATGTATATATTGAAAAACTTTTTTTTCAAAAAAAGTATTTTTGTGTGGACATCGTTGTCAAGGCCAGCCGCCTTTAATATAACAAAAAAAAAACCAGGAACTACTTGTTACCTGCAGGGGTGAGACTCCACAGTTTCAGCAGTTCCTTTTCTGGGTTTCCAAACTTGGATGGCATTGCAGGAATTGAATCTCATCATGAGCCGTGTCCTTGTGTTATCTAACACCAGTCCTACAGCAAATCTAATTCATACTTAAGGTGCCAATCCAGCAATTTCCTTGGTGAGATCTCATTTTTGTGAGGCAATTGGCAAAGCATTACATATCATCCAGGTATTTGTGGTCATTTCTAACTTATGCTTTTTAAAAAAACGCACAAATGGCAATGTGCACAGTAAACTCACCATTATTTTCCCAGCAAATCCTGGGCCTGTATGTCACACTTCACTAGTCAGGGTATTTCAATTTATTGCTACTGTGTCCTACCACCCCCATCGTTTTCCAACCATATTCTAAGGTTATCTCCCAATTCCATACGCCCTCATTTTGACTGATAATCTCTTTGTCATCGTCATAGAGGTTTACAGCAAGGAAACAGGCCCTTCGGCCCAACTTGTCCATGCCGCCCTTTCTTTTTTAAAACCCCTAAGCTAATCCCAATTGCCCGCATTTGGCCCATATCCCTCTATACCCATCGCACCCATGTAACTATCTAAATGCTTTTTAAAAGACAAAATTGTACCCGCCTCTACTACTATCTTTGGCAGCTTGTTCCAGACTCTTATGGAAACCTTATTTAAAAACCTTCAAGAACTCTATACAGATAATGGCCATGGACACTCCACTGATCTCTTTGTCAGTCATCTCTTCAAAAAACATTATATTAGATTAATCAGACATGTCCTAATATTCACAAATCTGTGGTGACTTTATTTGATTATCTCATACATGTTCAAATGCTATCATTCTGTTCCTGATGATCGATACCAGGAACTTTATCTAAATTGGTGCTAAACTGACAGGCCTGTAGTTTGCTGGTTTCCCCTTCAAAAATAAGTATGAAACCATTTTGGATTTTTTTTTTTTTAGTTTTAGCATTATGTGGTGTGTTATATTCTAGATTTAGGAATGGTTCCCTTTATTGGTCAGAAGCTATATAATACTTTCAAATATGTGATACATTCGGTAAAATGCCCCTGATTGTCAATGATTTGAAATTTGACACAGTGCCTGGGGGATTTGCTAAAACTGTTCCTAAAACTGACCCAATATCTTAGACCTCTGAAAGATGCTCAATGCCGCCTGGAAATGGCAGTGTTGCATCACCTCTGTTGATCAATTTCTCATGGTAAAGAGCCGAAGAACATTCTCTGGGGATTATAGGCAGAAATTTGTTCTGGTTGTTTCAATACATTCATTGTCCCATTGCAAAACTGGAAAATCGTTACATACCCTTTCCTGTATCCAAATTTTCAGCCACTTTGATTTTCCCCATGTTGCTCTTTAGTCCGGCTGTAGGAGTTTGATTTTGTGCCGGCTATTCTGCCTATATGGAAGCTCCTGCTGATCAAGAGTACAGCTTGTGAGAATTTATGCATATGGATCCATGTCTCATCATTCCCAAGACAGTACAGACTATCAATAATACTTTACAAGAAGTATTCTAATCAGTTGTACCTTTAATAACTGATGAGAGTTGCAACTAAATTTAAACTTGTGATGAATGCACAGAAGGCATTTTAACTTGGTTGCATGATTTGCTTATGAAATTTAATTATTTCTCTTACTCCAAAATAAGATGCTACTCTTTAGTGCTTTTAAAGCAATCTCCTTCTTTGGAAGTATATGTGCAGACAGATTATTAATGTTCTACTGTGAAGTAAGCTTTAGTTTATATGTGACAAGAACAACATTGATCTCATTTAGATTATTTCAGATAGCCAAAGGACAGGCCTTTTTTTATTCACTTGCTAATTTCCCTATTAAGGTTTCTGATGTGTCATCTTATTTAATGTTATGTTATTCCTTTTTGCATTCATAGGAGGAATTCTGAGCATCTCTGTGAAATTGGCTTACTGTCACCAGTAGTAATAAACTAATTTCAGTGTGACTCAGGTAACCTATTTTCAAGCAAAGATTCCCATATCTCCCTAAGTGCAAGGGGAAGAAGGAACATCACTAGTTTGTGCAAATGAGCCCATGGTGAACAGGAAGCAGCATTATTTTGTGCAAATGACAAGCAAGGCCAAAGCAACATTTGTTAATATTTTGATGTTTCCCATTCCAATTAAATCTGTGTCCAATGTTCCTTTCTGTTCCCGGCCATCAAGCATCAAGTCTACTGCAGCCCAGAAGTAGCTTTGGAAAAAGATTTGAGTTTGGCTATTTGAGTTTTAGTATTAATTGATAGGAAGAATTAAATAGTCAAAAGTCAAAATCCTACAGTACAGAAGGAGGCTATTCAGCTGTGTCTGTTCTGCTTCTTTGAAATAACTGTCCAATTAGTCTGTTTCCTATTTCACCATGACACTGCCAATCCAGTACCTTTTGGTAAGCTAACATCGAATCCATTTCTACCATCATTTCTGGTTTTTTAAAAATTCCATATTCAAATTGCTCTCTGTTTAATTAATTTTGCCCTTCCTCTCCCCCTAGTTTTTTGACAGCAATCATAAGTCCGTGTCCCCTGGCTACTAACCCTTCTGCCAGTACAAACAGTCTTTTTTGGTTACCTTATCAAAACTCTGCATAATTTTGAACATTTCTATTAAATATCTCCATAATCTTGCTTGCTTTCAGATGAACAACCTGTGCTTTTCTGGTTTCTCTATGTAGCTGAAGTTCCTCATGCTTGGTACCATTCTATTAAATCTCCTCTGCACTTCTCCACAGCTTTGATAGTCTTCCTAAAGTGTGGTGTCTAGAAAACTCCAGCTGAGAACTATAACGTTTTCACATAACTTCCATGGTGTACAACTTTACATAAAATTTTCTCAGTTGATCAGTAAGGATTGTAAATTATAGTTGGAATTAAAATGTAATAGGCAACAGCCTTTACATTTAATTTTTGCAGTTCTATATTTTCTGATCTTTTTAGGGATACTTTTTTAAATTAACAACTGCAGCTTCTAATTGTGTGTTGATACAAATTCCATCTTTTGTTTTAAACTTGCAGTTTACTTAAATCTTAATAAATTTAGAAATTGTGGGGTTCTGAAAATATTAACTCGTAGTGAGTATATGGTCATATGAAATGCCCTTTCATTTGCAAGAAAATAATAGAACCTTTATTAGTTAACACTAATTTATTTGTGTTAAATTCGTGTGAATTTATATCACCAAAATTTATACTCAACAAGCTGACCAAAAGTGATGTGTATAAGTGTATATAAAGTGAATTTTTACTTTCGTTTAAAGTCAACTAGCGTTGAAGTAAATTTCCATCAACTCTTCTAACTTTCTGCTTTATGATGTTTTAAATAAATTTGAATAATAGACGAAGCATAAATTAGGTTTAATACAAGTTGTGATTTGTATTTTAAGGATGATTCATTTTTAACTTTATCTTAACACATAATTGTTGTGTATGATTTTCCTATGTTGACTCTTACCTTGTTAAATTAATGTCGCTCAGCTGTTGGCATTAATTGTTGTTTATAAAGATACTTGTGAAGTGACTGGCCCAAAATGCTCTGAGTGGGTATACCACAAATGCAACACAATGATTGACATTTTAATTGTGCTGTTAACTGTATACTATCAGATTATAAACTAATACACCATATACTAACTTCCAACCTTGTGGGACAGTGTAACCAAGCACAAATGTAACTCAAGTCAGCAATCTCGTAGTTCTATTGAAGTAAAGTATGGGTTTGCATGTACACTTGCGAATTGGCGCAGAAGTGGATGCAGATATTGTGCATAACACCATGAAGATTAGTTTGACTTATTTTTTTTTTCCTTTTTGTATCAAATTTTGCTGTGCCATATCTTCTGCTAGCTGATGTTTTTGGTAAGTTGAGCTCTACCCTGCTGGCTGGTGATTAAACCCTTTTGTGGGATACATGTGTATAAATTATATTCACCAGTAACTGCCAGTCTGTTTCTTCCCTTTGCCTCTCTCCTCTTCTCTCCTCCTCCATCACAAAAAAGCCTTTGACTATCTCGGTGTTTTATGCTGGCACCTTTGTTTTGAAATGAATACACTGTGCAATATCTGTTCTGCTGTACCATAATTAAAAATAAACCTGATGCAGTGAAATAAGTACTATCATCTACAATGTGAATGAAAACCACTGCCCAGAAAACACATGCATTATAGCAATACTTAAGAGGAGTTGGGTAATTATAAAACCAGACATTTTATAATAAGTCAAAATTATATTAATACAATATGTAAAGGATTATGATGGTGAAAGATTTGACTTGCCTTATGAATTTTGTGTTGACTAACTGAAATTTTCAAGAAGGAATTTACTAAAAACCCAAAGGCATTTTACTTTACTTCAGTGCAAAGTTTTCCTAAAGAGTTTAAAAATTTGCATTCATGTTCACCAGCACATAACAGTTATGATATCTGAAAGATGTGATTTAATCAACTATTAGATTGCTGTTAATCTTGTTTGCCGCTAGCTGCTGGATCATTTTGATGTAAATTCTTAATTCTACTCAACCACGTATAACTACTTGCTTGTAACAAATGACTCATCAATCAACAAAAAACTTAGATTGAACTTTTGTATAAATTTACCATATCCAGATTTTCAAGCTGTAAATTGTACAATATCATAGCTTAATCATATGTTCAAGTGTGCTTAGGTCCACTTCCATTTCCAAACCTTCACACCTTCCAAACTCACAACCTCTACCACCTAGAGGACAAAGGTAGCAGATGCATGGAAACAATACTAGCTGCAAACTTCCCTCCAAGTCTCAGAGCTTCCTGATTTGGAACTGTATCATTATCGCTGGGTCTAAATCTTGAAATTCCTTTCCTAACAGCACTCTGGGTTTTTGTACAACACACGGACTGCAGCGATTCAAGAAAGTAGCACACCACTACTTTCTCAAAGACAATTAGAGATTGGTAATAAATGCTTGCCTAGCCAGTGACACCCGCATCCCATGAACAAATGTCAAAAAAAAATTGTATTTAATTCCAACACAATCGTTTAGAGTTCTGCAGGGTTCCTTTCTAACACATTATAGAAATTCAGGTGCACCCTGCTCAGGATTTTGTAACTATTAATGTGTGCTTCTGAATTTTCAGTGTGCTTTCCTGACGAACAAAACTTTCAAAGAGTATAGTTACATGCCCATGTTCTCCAAATTCCTCAAACCACAATTTAAAGCAGTATAACATTAATTTTCTAACACAATTTTTTATTAAAATTTTTTTTTAAATGAAGTTAGAAAATTAGTTTAATTACCAAGGGCTTAATAAGCCACACTGAAGTCAAGTCCCTAGAAGTTATTATGCTAAGTCTTTGCAATGCCCTGGTTGTGGACACGTAGTGTTCTATCCACTTTTTGATTGGGTGATACAAAAAAGGCATAGAAACTGTCAAAATCTGATTCCAGGTGTAAAGGGGACAGGTTACGATTAAAGCTTGTGTTTTATAGTCTAGAAAAGTAAAACACAAACCCCAGCATTTAATTTCAAATGGTAAATAGGTCAACCCAAATTATTTCAAGCGACACCAAGGAAGTAGGACCAGAAAACAAAAAATGGGAATGAATGATAACATTTAGAACAAATATCAGGAAAACTACTTTAGTTGAGAAATGTTTGGAATAATCTACCAAGCACCATTATTTAAAGTATAATTAGTTACTGTGGCACAAAATTGAATGTGCTAGAGGGAAGAGTTTCAAAGTTCAATGGACAAAGTTCGTTTCACATCTGACTTTCATGCCAATTTCCCCTTGCCATTTTTTCCAAGGCACTAACCTTTCTTAGATACAGCTGTATTAGGTGCCAACCAGTGGCTTTTGTACTGTACCTTATCCGTTATTCATGCCTGACCTTGAGTCTCAGCAAGCTGTTTGGGACTTCACAGCCAACTCTGAACATGAGCATAAGAAATAGGAGCAGGAGTAGGCTATTCAGCCCTTTGAGCATGCTCTGCCATTTAGTGAGATCAAGACTGATCTTCTATTCAAACACCATTTTCTTGCACCATTCCCATACCCACTGATGTTTTTAAATCTACTCAATGACTGAGCCTTCGCAGCCCTCTGGAACAGAGAATTCCAATGATTTCTGACCCTCTGAGTGAAGAAATTTCTCCTCATCTCAATCCTAAATGGTTTGCCCCTTATTTTGAGACTCTGTTCCCTAGTTCTCAACTCCCCCCAGCCAACAGAAACAGCGTTCCTGCATTTACCCTGTCAAGGCCTGTAAGAATTTTGTATGCTTGAATGAGATCATCTCTATCTCATTCTTTTGAGAATAAAGGCCAAGTTCATTTAATCTTTCCTCTTTCAACAATCTCTCCATCCCGGGAATTAGTTTGGTGAACCTTCGTTGCACTCCCTCTATAGTCACTATGCCTTTCCTTGGGGACAGAGACCAAAACTGTGTACACTACTCCAGATGTGGTTTCACCAAGACTCTAACTTTATTCCTGTACTCAAATCCTCTTGTAATAAAGACCAACATACCATTTGCTGATTTAATTGCTTGCTGTATCTGCATTTAGTTTTCAGGAAGTCATGAACAAGGACACCCAAGTCCCTTTGAAGTACAACACTTCCTAGACCCCCTCAGTTTTAGGAATATTCTGTGTTTTTTTTACCAAAGTGAGGTAACCTTGCATTTCTCCACATTAACTTCTATCTGCCAAATTTTTTTCCCACTTACTTCGCCTCTCCAAATCCCCTTGAAGCATCTTGGCATCCTCCTCACAACTTCCATTTCCACCTATTTTTGTGTCAGCTGCAAACATGGAACTATTACATTTAAAGTTTATTTATTAATTACAAGTAGGCTTACATTCACACTGCAATGAAGTTGAAAACCCTCTAGTTGCCACACTTCGGGTACACTGAGGGAGAATTTAGCATAGCCAATGCACCTAGCCAGCACATCTTTGGATTGTGGGAGGAAATCCGAGCACCCAGAGGAAACCCACGCAGTCAGAGAATGCGCAAACTCCACACAGACAGTGACCCAAGCTGGGAATCGAACCCAGGTCCCTGGCGCTGTGAAGCAGCAGTGCAAACCACTATGCCACCATGCTCCCCTAATCCCCACATTCTAATTATTGATATAGATTGTGAACAGCTGGGACCTAAGCACTGATCCTTGTGGTACCCCACAAATAACAGCCTGCCAACTTGAAAATGATCTGTTTAGTCCTACTCTTTTCTGTCCATTACACAGTTCTCAATCCATGCCAGTATACTACTCCAATCCCATATGCTCCACTTTTGTTTACCAGCCTCTTGTGCAAAACCTTATTAAAAGCTTTATGAAAATCTAAATATACCATTTCCCTTATCTGTTTTGCTAGTAACATCCTCAAAACCTCCAAGTTTGTTAAAAATGATTTTCCTTTCATAAATCCATGTTAACTCTGTCCAATGCTACCATTATTTTCTAAGTGTCCTGTTTTCGTCTCCTTTATTCTAGCATTTTCCCTATGACTGATGTTAGGCTAACTGGTCTGTAGTTGCATGATTTCTCCTCTCTCCCACCTTTCTTAAATAGTGGAATTACAATTGCCACCTTCCAATCTACAGGAACCATTCCTGAGTGATATTTTGTTTACCTACATATACATTTCTCATAGAACTCTTAACACAGCAATATTGAGAACAGTTGTGATGCTTTTTCTGTCAGTGGGACTGAGATCAGCTAATTCCAAACAGACTGGTTGAAACTTTTTTCTATTTTGAATTTTGATGTAATTTCCATAAAATACTTGTGATATAATCTCACAAACCACAAGGACTTCAGACTTGGACAGAAGAGAAATTACATTTGAGTTTGCACGTTGTGTATATGCTGAAAAAGCTAGAAGGACTTGATTCAAAACTTTGATGTGAGTAGTGAATTCTACATATTCTGAGAGATGTTACAAAGTTGTTTGCTTAGTCTGTACTTGCCTTTCGTTATATTAGCATCCTATGTTATGAAAAATTGAGAAGCCAAATATTCTAGTAAAAGTGACACAGGAAAGATAATTCTACAATGCTTATAGTTCAAAACCATTGATGTTCATATCATTTAATGATCTATTTAATTAAAAAGTTATAATATGATCTAATGACTGTCTTTCAAAGCATTTAGAAGAGCATACTTTATTGATGACAGTAGAATTCTAACTTGTAGAAATCATTGCCCAATTTAAAAATGTCCTGATGAGTACTAGAATTGTTTAGTGTCCAACGTTTTAAACAAAAGATCTGCCAAGCATTAATAGTAGAATGAAGAGGAGTCTGCAGCTGTGATAACCTGAGGAAAGATTACATTTTGGGCAGGAATAGCATTAGGATGGAAAGTATTCTCATTAGCATCATAATCCTTTACAAATCTTCCTGCTTCTTCTGCCTGACAAATTTACTTTTCCAGTAGATAGCATACAATGCTACCAATCTTCTTTTGTTTTCAGCTCAGCCAATTCTGAAGTAAATGTAGTTTCACTATTTGTCATTCAAAAAAATTGTTTTGCCGCTATGACCAGGTTGAGTGGGCTTACTTTGAACCACTTCCACTTAGATTGGTTTTACGAGGCAAAGGGAGCTGAAACACCCCTGTACCTGCAGTTGATGTTTTCCTTTTTTTCTCCCAGCACACTTCCCACCCGCCAAAGTAAACGTCTGTGTAGTAGCCTTGTTCGTGGTTAATTGTTCCCACTGCACTATCTTAAATGTTCTGTGAGTGGATGTGCACTGAAGTATTATTGTATTGGTGATTGAATTTTAGAGGCACCATAATTTGTGACATTGGTTAAGCATGTTACTGATGTCTTGTCCTAGTTTATGACTATGCATTTACTTGAAACATTGGGTGTGCTTTTGGTGTTTCATAATGGATTATGGGTTGGGAAGGGAGCACAAGTTTGCATTTTTGAAAGCGTTGTAGTCTGGGCTATGATCAGTTTTAACATGCTTCCATTTCTCAATAAGAAATCAGAAGTTGGCTTCATCATATGAAAGCTGGTATTTATATAACTGAATGTATTAGACCTTTTACTGAAAAAGTCTAGGTCCATTATCCTTGCTCATTTGCTGAATGTCTAAGAATATTTGAATGCAAACAAGTGTTTTGTTTCCTGAAATGGTAAGGTATGTAGCACAAAATTGGACATTTATTTCTGCCAATGTAGGCTCTTTCAGATCGACTGAAATATGTTATCTAAATATTGTTTTATCACTTTTTTATACGTTGTAAAAAGGCTTCAGGGAGGGTCAGTAAAAGCATTATTTGATCCAATGTGGAAGCAAATAGTTGGTTGCAACATGCGTGAAATAGTTAAATCAAATAATTTTGGCTGTAGGGAAAACCAGAAAATCTGATGAAACATTTACATTGAACAAGGTTTGAGAATCAAATTTGTATCAGTCATTTGGTCATTAAGTTTCCATCTGCCTATGTATTTCACTTCTGAATAAAAAGCTTTTTGTTTTTTATTTGGAAGGGGTGGTGAACCTTGAATACCAAAATACATTTTATTTTACTTCAGTTACAGATATGCTGCAAATGTTTAAATTTTGTTGGGGTTCAAGTAAAGGAAAAGCTAGTCAAAGGCAAATGGCACCAATTAATTCAACTTTCTAGTGAGCAGTGTGTATTTACTTGGTCTGTAGTACTGTTCTAAAATGCTGTTTGTGGTCTACATAACAAAAAGAATTGTTCACAGCTATAAATTCAAAGAAGAAATGAGAAGGACCGAGTGCCTGATGGCACATCCAAAAACTCAACAGAGCAAGCAGGAATCTTGCAAAGCTCAAAATTGTAGAATATAAATTTATAAATTGAATTGTCTACATGCCCACAGGAAGGTGAGGGCAGAAATGGAGTGAGGTGGAGGATGAATGTGTGGCTGAGGGACTGGTGCAGGGGGCAGGGATACAGGTTCCTGGACCATTGGGATCTCTTTCGGGGCAGGTGTGACCTGTACACATAAAACGGGTGGCACTTGAATCCCAGGGAGACCAATATCCTGGCCGGAAGGTTGGCTAAGGCTACTGGGGAGAGTTTAAACTAGATAGGTTGGGGGGAGGGGATCGAGACGAGGAGTCTGGGAGCGAGGGAGTTAGCGCTCAAACAGAGAAGGGTTATAGACAGTGCAAGAGGGAGGATGGACGGGGGATAGAGAAGGGGAGAGCTCAGACCAAAGGATTGAGATGTGTTTACTTTAATGCCAGGAGTATAGTAAATAAAGGGGATGAGCTCAGAGCGTGGATCGATGCCTGGAAGTGTGATGTGGTGGCCAGTACGGAGACTTGGATGTCTCGGGGTCAGGACTGGATACTGCAGGTGCCGGGATTCAGATGTTTCAGGAAGGACAGGGAGGGAGGCAAAACAGGGGGTGGAGTGGCGCTGTTGATCAGGGATAGTGTCACAGCTGTAGAGAACGTGTATGCTGTGGAGGGATTGTCTACAGAGTTCGGAGTGGGAAGGGTTCGATCACTTTGCTGGGAGTTTTCTATAGGCTGCCCAATAGTAATAGGGAGGTGGAGGAGCAGATAGGGAAACAGATCCTGGAGAGATGCAGTAATAGCAGAGTTGTTGTGATGGGTGACTTTAATTTCCCAAACATAGATTGGAATATCCCTAGGGTAAGGGGATTGGATGGGGAGGAGTTCGTTAGGTGTGTTCAGGAGGGTTTCCTGACACAGCATGTGGACAAGCCTACAGGAGGAAAGGCTGTACTTGATCTGATACTGACCAATGAACCTGGACAGGTGTCAGATCTCTCAGTGGGAGAGCATCTTGGGGATAGCGATCATAACTCTATCTCCTTTATGCCTGCATTGGAAAAAGAGAGGATCAGGCAAGCTAGGAAAACATTTATATGGAGTAAGGGGAAATATGAAGACATAAGGCAGCAAATTAGAGGAGTAAATTGGAAGGAGGTATTCTCGGGGAAATGTACTGAAGAGAGGTGGCAGTTTTTCAAGGAATGTCTGTCTAGAGTTCGACAGGACAACGTTCCGAGCAGACAGGGAGGTGTTGGTAGGTTAAAGGAACCGTGGTGCACGAAAGTTGTGCGGGACCTAGTCGCGAAGAAAAGGAAAGCGTACAAAAGGTTCAAGGAGCTTGGCGAAGATAGGGATTTAGAAGAGTATACGGCTTGTAGGAAGGGACTAAAGAAGGAAATTAGGAGAGCCAGAAGGGGTCACGAGAAGGCCTTGGCAGGTAGGATTAAGGAGAACCCTAAGGCGTTCTATAAATATGTGAAAAGTAAAAGGATGAGATGTGAAGGAATAGGGCCTATAAAAGGTGAAAGCGGGAAAGTCTGTACGGAACCAGTAGAAATGGCAGAGGTGCTTAATGAGTATTTTGCCTCGGTTTTCACAGAGGAAAAGGACCTGGGTGGATGTACTGTGGGCTTGCGGTGGACTGAAAAGATTGAGTATGTGGACTTTAAGAAAGAGGTTATGCTGGAATCTTTGAATGGCATCAAGATAGATAAGTCGCCGGGTCCGGATGGGATGTACCCCAGGTTACTGTGGGAGGCGAGGGAAGAGATTGCAGAGCCTCTGGCGATGATCTTTGCGTCGTCGATGGAGACGGGAGAGGTGTTGGAGGATTGCGAATGTGGTTCCTATTTTCAAGAAGGGGAATAGGGATAGTCCAGGTAATTACCGACCGGCGAGTCTAACGTCAGTGGTTGGTAAGCTGATGGAGAAGATCCTGAGGGACAGGATTTATGAGCATTTAGAGAGGTTTAGTATGCTCAAGAATACTCAGCACGGCTTTGTCAAAGGCAGATCGTGCCTTACGAGCCTGGTGGAGTTCTTCGAAAATGTGACTAAACACATTGACGAAGGGAAAGCGGTAGATGTGGTTTATATGGATTTTAGCAAGGCGTTCGATAAGGTCCTCCGTGCAAGGCTTCTAGAAAAAGTGAGAGGACATGGGATCCTGCCCTGTGGATCCAGAACTGGCTTGTCCAAAGGAGGCAGAGAGTGCGTATAGATGGGTCTTTTTCTAAATGGAGGTCAGTCACCAGTGGTGTGCCCCAGGGATCTGTTCTGGGACCCTGGCTGTTTGTCATTTTCATAAATGACCTGGATGAGGAAGTGGAGGGATGGGTTGGTAAGTTTGCCGACGACACGAAGGTTGGTGGGGTTGTGGATAGTCTGGAGGGATGTCAGAAGTTACAGAGGGACATAGATAGGATGCAAGACTGGGCGGAGAAGTGGCAGATGGACTTCAACTCAGATAAATGTGTAGTGGTCCATTTTGGCAGGTCAAATGGGATGAAGGAGTACAGTATTAAGGGAAAGACTCTTAATACTGTAGGGGATCAGAAGGACCTTGGGGTCCGGGTCCATAGGACTCTAACACCGGCCCCGCAGGTGGAGGAGGTGGTTAAGAAGGCGTATGGTGTGCTGGCCTTTATCAATCAAGGGATTGAGTTTAGGAGTCCGGGGATAATGATGCAGCTATATAAGACCCTCATCAGACCCCACTTGGAGTACTGTGCTCAGTTCTGGTCGCCTCATTACAGGAAGGATGTGGAAATGATTGAAAGGTGCAGAGGAGATTTACAAGGATGTTGCCTGGATTGAGTGGCATGCCTTATGAGGATAGGCTGAGGGAGCTTGGTCTTTTCTCCTTGGAGAGATGTAGGATGAGAGGAGACCCCTAATAGAGGTATATAAGATGTTGAGAGGCATAGATCGGGTAGACTCTCAGAGGCTTTTTCCCAGGGTGGAAATGGCTGCTACAAGAGGACACAGGTTTAAGGTGCTGGGGGGTAGGTACAGGGGAAATGTTAGGGGGAAGCTTTTCTCACAGAGGGTGGTGGGCGAGTGGAATCGGCTGCCGTCAGTGGTGGTGGAGGCAAACTCAATAGGGACTTTTAAGAGACTCCTGGATGAGTACATGGGACTTAATAGGATGGAGGGTTATAGGTAGGTCTCGAAGGTAGGGATATGTTCGGCACAACTTGAGGCCGAAGGGCCTGTTTGTGCTGTAGTTTTTCTATGTTTCTAACAATATGAATATCAAGTTGTAAACAATTTTCACAAAATTACATGTACATCTTAGATTTTTCTTCTAATACCATATCTGAAATTTAAAGAAAAATTTGCCCTTTACAAAATCAAACTGCTAATTTTTAAACCACACCGAACAGGGAGGAATAAGAAACAAAATGCTGCAAATACTCAGCAGGTCGGACAGCATCTGTGGACAAGGAAATGGAGCTAAAGTTTCAGGCCAATGACTTTTCATCACAACTGGGAAAAGGTGGAATGGATTTTTAGCAAGTGGGGGGTGGTACAAGGACAAAAGGAAAAGTCTGTTTTTGGGTTAGTCTTGTGAGGTCAAAGGAAATGAATAGTGATAGGGCAAGAAAAGAAACAAAAGTTCCTAGAGCAAATGTGCTACTGTCTAAAAGTGAAAATAAAAGAAAACCTGAAACGGGCAAAGAAAATAGGGAGGGGGGAGCTAACAGGCAGAATTTGTTAATTCGGAAGGACCCAGATTTCATCCCAAATCTCTGATGGTTTAATTAAAATAAAATACTGCAGAGTCTAGAAATATGAAACAAAACCAGTAGCTATTAAAAATCCTCAAGTTTGTCAATGTGCAGAGAAAGAATAGACCAGGTAACGTTTCAGGTGTGGATCAAAACTATAATGGCTCTATTCCTGAAACAATCACCTGACCTGCTGAAGGTTCAGAGGATTCTTTGGTGTTAATATGTTAGGAGAGCAAAGAGAGGAAAAAAGTGAAGGCCATTAATTTACTTGCTTGAAATTGATAATTATTTCCATCTTTTCAGGAAAAGGAGACATTCAACCCCAGCTGGACAGTGCTTTGCAAGATGTAAATGATAAATATCTTCTACTAGAAGAGACAGAAAAACAAGCTGTCCGTAGAGCCCTCATTGAAGAACGCAGTCGCTTCTGTGCTTTTGTTTCCATGCTACGACCAGTGGTTGTAAGTTTGTTTCCTGCTCCACTTAATCAGAAAGGATGTTTTCTGAAATGCTTTAAACATTACAAAAATGAACTAGAGGGTCTGTTGCATTGGCCGGTTGGGTGAGGGATTCTTCATTTTACCCCAATACTTGGATTCTAAATCCATTCCTTATTTCTGTTGAAAACAAGACTATATTCGCCATTGTGCTATAGTTTTGTGCGTGCTTAATTCCTTTATAGGAGAACAAAACACTTGCATTTATATAGCACCATTCACAATCTTAGGATGTCCATTCGCACTTTATAGCAAATTAAATGTTTTTGAAGTTTTAATCACTTCTAATGTAGGAAAACACAAAGCTGATTTGCACACCGCACCCATGAGATACTATGAGACCAAATAATCTGTTTTAGTAATATTGGATGAGGGATAAATATTAGCCAGGACATGGAGACCTATCCTGTTCTTCACAACTGCCTTTGGGATATTTTGTACCCGCTTGAGAGAGCAAACTGGGCCTGGGTTTAACATTTTATCCAAATAATGACATCTCTGATAGTGCAGCACATTCTGAGTAATATACTGAGATGTCAATGTGGAACATGTGCTCAGGCTTCTGGCGCAGGCTTTGAATCCATGCCTTCTGACTAGGAGTCAGTGTTACTACAGAACTATGGCTGTAACTTGTTACAAAAATGAGAATAACAAAATGCAGTCTAACTGTTTTCTGTCATTCATACAAAGACTCAAATATTCATCACACCAGATTTTTAAAACTCCCTCAAGTTCTTTGTACCAACACCAAAAAATACTTTGTGTAACAGAAATGCTGGGTGGCTAGGTTAAAAAGTTGATAGCAGATAATTGAGTTTTTACTATACACTGTAATGGAGAAGACTTGATTTTCTCATCCCAGCACAATCATCAAAACAATGCTGTCAATTGCTGCTCCAAACTTTGAATAATCTTTTTCTTCCCACCTACTCCACTGACGTCAGTTATGCTGGCAAAATAACCTGATCTTCCATTTTAGAATCATAGAATTCCTACAGTGCAAAAACAGGCCATTCGGCCCATTGAGTCTGCACCGACTCTCAAAAGAACATCCCATCCAGACCGAAGCCCTGTAACCGCACATATTTACCCCACTAATCCCCTTAACCTACACATCTTGGGTCATTAAGGGACAATTTAGCATGGCCAATCCACCTAACCAGTACGACTTGCGGAGAGTGGGAGGAAATCAGAGTACCCCGAAGAAACCCACACAGACACGGAGAATGTGCAACTCCACACAGACAGTGACCTAAGGCCAGAATTTAACCTGGGTCCCTGGCGCTGTGAGATGGCAATGCTAACCACTGTGCTGTCCCATATTTCATGCACCTCTGAAACTCCAGCTGTGAAGCCTGCTCTAAACTCAGAGTCAGCCAGAAGTGCTCCCAATACCGATCACTCAGTTGGGAGTTGAAAGGTAAAGTGAGCTCAGCCCGAGCAGTGCAGAGCTTTCAGCTGAGAGGAAGACTTGAAAATCAGTATAGACTCTGCTTGCGTGCATCCGTTCGTGCAGAAGAAAATGCATTTAAACAAGCAGATCTTCAAGCCAAGATTAGTGCCACTGAAGCTGCAAATGGGATTGGTGGAAATGAGGGCACACCGTTAGCGATTGACTCTGTTCAAGGATGGGAGGATGGCCATGGCTTACATTTGAAGTGGCTTTGACTGACTCTCTTTATGCTGCCAGAGGCAGATGGGTGAGTCAGCTGCAAGGCAACAGATCAACTGTGCAGCACTAACTGCTCTTGCCAGCAGGATAAATGGAGGGGAATGCTGCTGAAAATTAGCACTGGCTTGTCCTTGCAGATGGTTGAAAAGATGGACAGTTGAAGTTTTACTGTAATCCCCGATGGTTGTTGTAATTTTACTAAATTTGCAGAAGGCAGAGTTGGGTGAATTATCACAATAGTGCGATGCATTATTTGAAATGTTCACTTGTGCCTCCCTTTTAGATCAGGTTTGCACTCAACAGCTACTGGTACATTTTTAAGAAAATAACTTGAATCTAAATAGCGCATGCAAAATTGGTATGTTTGTTATTGATTTAATTTTATTCAGTTCGGAGAAGTAATGAGCTAAAGCCATTCAGTGGAATATAACTGAATATACAGCATTACACATTATGCATTAAAGGATAAATTCCAAGTACACTCGTTCTATGCTTCTAAATCTTCATTCTAACTCTTTTAAACTCTAACAATGCTCTAATTCAATCTCATTAAGTTGATCTTTCTCTACACCCGAGCTGTGACTGTAACACTACATTCTGTACTCTCATTTCCTTCTCTATGAACAGTATGTTCTGTCTGTATAGCGTGCAAGAAACAGCACTTTTCACTATGTTAATACATGTGACAATAATAAATCAAATCAAGTAATTAAATTGAATATTCTTATTACAGAGCTGTTTCTCAGAGTGAAATGAACTCTTTTATATAGTTCAATACATTGTAAATACTAAGAGTTTACAATATTAGTCTTTTCTGCATTCCACTTGTCTATTCCCTCAAAAGATAAATTACACAAGATGCTTTACACAAATTCCTTGTCTTGTAAATCATAATAGAGCTTGAACTTTCTAACTTTATTTAGTCCCACCGGCAGGACTTTCTGGTCCCACTGACAGCGAACGCCCCCCCCCCCCTTCCCCCACAATGGGTCCCCAGCTTGAGGGGGGTGCATATCACAAGAATCCCTGTTGACAATGCTGGGGCCAGAAGATCCTGCCACTGGTTAATGACAGGCTGCCCACTCGTCATGAAACACTCCATGGTGGCTGCAGAAAATCCTGCCCATAATCTACTTTTAATTCAAACTGCTTAATATTGTCTGATAATTTAAATATTTTTTTAAAATGACATTTGATTAAAAATACTGGTTTAGTTATCAGGGTCAGAACTCAAGTGATTATTGATCATAGCACTAATTTTTAGGTATGTTTAAATTAACCACCGCAACCTATGGCAAGAGAATGGCTCCAATTCTTTATATTGACGTATGATGCAACCAAGTTATGAGAGAACCTAGCATTGAAGCTTGTGTTAAGAGGGAAGATTGGAGAAATATGGGCTAAACTTTTGAACCTTGAAAGAAGGCATCTGAGATAATCTTGGAGGTATGCAATGGTACAGAAAAAGTAATCTAGAAAATTTATGTTAATTAAATTGCAAGAATAAGACAAAGGGATGATTTTGAATTAGTACAGTGCAAATTCAGGATTGATATCTGGAAGCTGTTCACCTAAAGAATTATCAATACATGGCACCTACACTTCCAGATAGAATCCAGAAAGAAGCACCCTGAAATAATTTAAATAGCAATTGGATTCTGCCATGTAGAGGCTTTTGAGTTCTTCTAGATGGATAAACCGGGTGAATGGGTTTTCTCATTTATAATTATCTGAGCAATGTGGTGTGTCCCATTTCCCAGTTAAATGTAAAGTCAAACCAAGTAGCTTTTCAAATCAAATCATGTGGAACAGTAGCACTGGAGCTTCTGCAGTTTAATCATGAGACTGCAGTTCTTCAGTATTCATCATGACACCCACATATGGCATAAATATTAAAACCACCCACACAAATTATACCTACCATACATCAAAAATGTAATCTTGATAAACTGCCCTAAGCTTGACTTCATGGTTTATTTTCATTTGACTCTGTTGCTATTTCCTCCTGGTAACACACAGGCCAGGTGCTATTCATTTAACTTGCTGCGGCCATTTATTTTCCATGAGCTTTTGCTTGGTAAGTTGCTGTTAGGAAAGGATTGAAATGGCATCAGGGTCCTGTGAAGAGGGCAAACAATTGCATATCTCCTTGACCAATCTGATTGAAGAATTGTCAATGAACTGTGCTGAGCCTAAACCCAGAAGTGCAGGTTGGAATAATTCGATCTAAAATCAAATACAGAACAAGTAGTTGGAGAAGGTAAAGAAAGATTGGTTGAGAGAGAAAAAGAGACAAAGAAGTAGTAAAAGAAATTGTGAATTTAAATTTAAAAAAAAATATCCAACAACAATTAGAAGATAAAGGAATGGGACTTCATTTTCAGTGCCGGAGAGGTTGTATAAAGGTAAACAATGTGTCACTATTAAAAGGCTACTTCAACTGAAATAGGCAAATACTAACTACTTGTGGTGATTTTAGCCCATATCTGTGGCCCAGGTACAGGATTCCTTGAGCCTTAATCTTGGCCTACCTCACAGGTGTCCAAGTTTAAGTTATTGCCCGTTGTATGTACTTAATGCCCACTCCACCTGAGCTGGGCTCTGATGATGATTCCTTCAATTACAGCTGTTTCTACTTTTTGAAGTACCACAGTTTGGGAATTTTGTCCTATTTGATGTCCATGATGTTCCAAATGCATTCCTGTTGGAGCCTGTCAGACTTCCCTATGTTTATATTCCATTACAATAAACAGCAACCTTTCATTTGTCTTCCTAATCACACGCTGTACTTAAGGATTGACTTTTTGTGATTCGTATACTGGGACACCCATATCCTTCTGTACCATCGAGTTCTGAAATCTGTCGCCATTAAATGGTATGCTGCTTTTCTATTCTTTCTGCCAAAGTGGACAAGTTTATATTTACTCATGTTGTTCTCCATTTACTAAATGTTTCCCATTTGCTTAACCCGTCTATATCCCTTTGCAGACTCCACCTCCCTGTTGACAACTTACTTTCCTACTTATCTTGATATCATTGTTAAATTTAGTTACCATGCCTTCAGTCCCTACATCCTAGACATTAACATAGATTGTATGTAGTTGAGGCCCTGGCACTAATCCCTATGGTGCTCCACTAGTTACAGCTTGCCAACCTGAAAAAGACCCACTTATCCATATTCTCTGCTTCCTGTTAGCGAACCAATCCATTACAAATGCTAATATGTTGCCACCTACACTGTGTTCTTCACTTGTACAGTAATCGTTGATGTGTCAGGATCTACTGGTTTTGTCAATTTCCACAACAGAGGGTTTGTTGGCCAGTTGGTCCTGAGGCTTGACTATAGCTGTTGCATTTATGGTGGAAGGCAATCAAAGACACCCCTAAATTGTTCATTCTAGCACTCTTTGATAACTGTCCTGTCTCTCTATAGAGATTCCTTGTTTCCCTGTCAGTGCTGAGAACAAGTCCCTTGTAAGGGACGACTTTGCACAATCTTCAGGGCTTTATAAAAATTCCTCGTCATTCTGATTGGCATAGACTTAAAGCTGTCTGGCTTGTTTGACCCACCATGTCTTGCAACCTTCGCAGCTTCTTTTGAAAATTCCTTTTGCTCTCCTGGAGTGATTTCCTAGCAGCAGATGTATCTTTGTTTCCAGGCATGTTGCATATGCTGGATGTATCCCTATCAGTTCCTTAATTTTATAAAATTATCAGTGAACTGGTTTCCTTTTTTGTGTACCCAGATAATCATTCGCAGTTTCCAGAAGTATTGATTTGAAGGTTCACCATGCCACTTAAACAACAACATTTGGGTTTTTCTGAACCCGAATTGTTCACAGCACCCAGCAGATGCCAGTTTCTGCAAATTGAGCCTTTTTGGGGGTCTAGTGCATGTTGGCCATCTTTTTGGTGAGGCATTAAATTTCACCTTGGTGTGTTGCATCCTGTGGCTTATAGAGCATTCCACACACTCAACCTTGATGATCATAACATCTTTTATATTGCTCTGCTGGTTGATGACCAAGTCAACACCAAGCCAGTGTTTGGATCTTGGGTGAATCCAGGTGTTTTTGTACTCTGCCTTCTGTCTAAAAATGGTGTTGGTGATTGACCTATTCCGACGGGTGCAAAGATTCCATGTCATCGCTGTTGCATTTCCCCACAACTGATTACCCAGGACATCAACCCTCACCTGATAATCGGCTCTTAACCCTTACATTGAAGTACTCCATCATGAGGAGTTTGTCCTCCTGTGGACTATTTGCTATAGCTCTGTCCAGTTCCTCCTAGAATTTGCCCTTGATGTTCTCAGGACTATTCGTTGTTGACTTGTATGCACTGATGATTGCTGCATACTTATTTCACAAGAGGTAGGTGTAGAGTCATGAGACAATCGTTTATGTCCCTCGGACGATTATCCAAACTTATTGCAATGTCAGACTTGATAGCAAAGCCTGACATTGGCCCCTCATTCCTTGGCTTGTCTACCCTACCCAGAGGCATATGTAGCCTGCAGATAGCTCTGTTAGTTGGCCCTCCTCTGCTAGGTGGGATTTGCTGAAAGCAGCAATGTCAATATTGTTTTGCGATGGCTCCTTGCCAACAAGAACAAGCTGGTCAGGAGCTGCTGTCTTTATCAAGTAGTGTTGATACATTCTGAGAAGCTACATCCCATAGAGTCCCTTCAATGCAGAAGGAGGCCATTTGGCCCATTGAGTCCGCATCGACAACAATCCCACCTCGGTCCTATCTCCACAACGCCACATGTTTACCCTGCTAGTACCCCTAACACTCGGGCAGTTTAGCATGGCCAATCAACCTATCCTGCACATCTTTGGACTGTGGGAGGAAACCGGAGCACCCGGAGGAAACCCATGCAGATACAGGGCGACTGTGCAAACTCCACACACACACACACACACACACACACACACACACACACACACACACACACACACACACACACTGACTCAAGGCCAGAATTGAACTGGGGTCCCTGGCCCTGTGAGGCCGTACTGCTAACCACTGTGCCACTATTCCATCTATTTCTTTTTTGTCTCGCCCACAATATACCGTAATATGTTTGAGAACAGTAAAGGACTGCATTTCAGGATATAAGGGGAAGGAGTCGGTAAGATGTGCACATGATAAACCTGTGTGTGTGTGTATTAATTACACCATCCTGACTTTGAAATATATCACTTCTTTTACTGTCACTGGGTCAAAGTTATGGAACTCCCCCTCCAACTGCATCGTGGGTGTACGTACAACACATGGACTGCAGTGCTTCAGGAAGGCAGCTCACCATCACCTTCTCGAGGGCAATTAGGGATGGGCAATAAATGTTGGCCTCTACAGTGACTCCCACATCCCATGAATGAACAAAAAAAAATCTGCCTAATTCCCTGCCGAACTCAATTGTGGGAGCAGCATTGTCCCAAGGACTGCAGTAGTTCAAGGAAGAAACCAACTTAAGAGGGTAACATAAGAAATACAATAAAGCTAGACTTACTGGCATCACCCTCACTCTGAGAAAACTATATAAAATGAAGAATAAAAAGGATTATTGTAAAGTTGAATTTTGTTAAATATTGGTGCTAATTAGATTAATCTATTATTCCACGACCAATTTATGCAGGTATTAATATTAGTGAACAGCGTATCAACCATATGAAGCCACTATAGTCTAGGAATCACTGAAACATGAACTGGTGATAGTTTTCATTTGTTCAGTGATTCAGACTAGTGTTGGCATACTAAACAACATCATCATCTTTAGAAGTGATCCTATACAAATGTTTTTTTTTAATGCAAGTACTATGTGTCTCTCAGGAAGAAGAAATGTCAATGCTAGGAGAAGTAACTCATCTGCAGACTATTGCAGATGACCTGACTAACCTGACAATGGATCCTCACAAACTGCCGACAGCCAGTGAGCAGGTCAGTGAATCAGCAGCCCATGAAATGCTGAAGATTTGAAGTTCATTGTAATTGTGCTTTTACAAAATTTACTGAGAAGTCATGACTTGAGTGATTTACATAAATTCAGATGCTTCATGTGTCAGTTGCAAATCCTGTAATGATAATTTAGTGTATTTTGTCGATGTTCACAATGTTGAAATGAACAGGGTCAAATTGTAAGTTTGTCTCCTACATTGTAAAATGTATAACTATGATTTATCTCGCGAGCAATTTTTTATGTTGTCAATTTTATTTTTATTCCAGGTGATTATTGACCTGAAGGGCTCTGATTATAATTGGACATATCAAACCCCTCCATCTTCTCCAAGTACCACCATGTCCAGGAAGTCCAGTGTCTGCAGGTATGTGAACAGACTATGAATAGTTGTACCTGTGCCATGTGATTTTGGACAGTGCAGCTTAAGGGATTGTGTCAAGCTTTGATGCCTGACTTATGCCATATTGCAGTCAATTTGTACCTGCATTTTGTCCACAATTTGGCTTGTTTCCTTTGTGAAAGAGAGGCATGTCTCCTGTTTAAATGTTAAAAAAGTGTATTTACGTTTAATAGCTGCAACATTTCAAGAGCAATTCATATGTGTAAAAAATTTCGGTGCGTAGAAAGATAATTACAGTTGTTGATCAGAAATTAATGGGCAGTGTCCATCACACATTAGATCTATTTTTCTGTGGTATACACCAGCTCTTTAAAAGCCATCCACTTGGTCGTATTTCCCTATTAAATATTTATTTCTCACTTGTATGAAAAGTCAATTGAAAATTGTTATCATGAGATTTCCTGACTACTGTACAGAAGTAACATACTGCACTGTACTTTCCTGTTAGACATTTTATTAATCTTATAGAAATCATAGAAACCCTACAGTGCAGAAGGAGGCCATTCGGCCCATCGAGTCTGCACCGACCACAATCCCACCCAGGCCCTACCCCCACATATTTTACCCGCTAAATCTTGATTAATGTTTTAAATTAAGTTTCATCTCCTCTCATCTTGGGCTCTGAATTTCATGCAGACATGACACTTAATTTTCATTCTTAAAACTATTTAATTAAGGGAGAAACAACCTCAAGCTCCTTCATGAAGTTCAAATACTGAACATTCTGTTTAGAACCCATTCTGATTCATGTAGAATTCTTTATTTACTACTTGTTTCCTTTGGAGCAGATTGTATTTAGTTTTCTAAAAGCTAAGGAATTCATTTCAGTCCTATATGCAGTGTCTCTGAATTCAGAATTGTACAACTCTGAAAAACATTGGCTTGCTGAGTTGTAATATCAACTTATTGTAAACCTGATCCCCCTTACCCCTGAGTAAGAATCATTGTAAATATGTGATTCAAGACTTCATCTGCACAGAGCAATAAAACAATTATTCTGCACTGTAGGATTCTATGATTCAATGGCTTTGTTAGGTCGCTGATTTTTAACTTGAAATTTATAGTAAAACTAGCAATGTGATATTTAGCGAGTTTGAGTATGTGTTAGCATATTACAAAGTGTTTTGTCATTTTCTATGTTCCCAGATTTAATTTTTGTAGTTAACCTTCTCTCGGACCTGTTGAATATGGAAGTGTCCCATTGTAGCTTTTAAGTTCTATTGTTTTCTATCTAATAATATCCAAAATTTATACTTTGTGTTTTTAAATATAATCAGCGGATTGTAAAACTGCGGAATATTTGAACATCAAGCTCAAATAATTTTTTTATGCAAAGGGCCAAACATAAAGTATTTTATGTTTGCAGAGGAATAAATGTTTCCCAATGTGATAGTCTACCTTCCTATCCTGTGTCTGACTATGTTAATCACTGTTGGAAAAAGCTCCCATTCTTTGTGACGTATAGTAGCTGTTGGCATGCTGTGTTTGCATTCATGTCATAAATATTCACTCTTATTTTTGCTCCAAACAAGAGAAAAGTTGCAAGGTGTATTGCTGTCTTTAGTTTATTGGATACATTGCTAATTTGAACTCGCGTGGTTATATTGTCAAATAAATAATGTTGTAGGCTGAAGGAATCAGCTAGCATGTCAGGTGTATGAATGCCCAACAATTTGCTTTTTCTTTCTGCACCAATGGCACAGTTCCTGTTTATTTTACTTTCTTGATGTGTTTTTGTGGCTTAACAGTAATTGGCTGTTGCTTCTGATATGTGGAGCCTGAGTGTTTAATTGTACACGGTCTTCCCCTTCCTGTCCTCCCTTTTGTCTCTCTTAGCAGTCTGAACAGCGTTAACAGTAGTGACTCCAGATCCAGTGGATCCCATTCTCACTCACCCACTTCACACTATCGCTACCGCAGCTCCAACCAGCCCCAACAGGTTCCAATGAGGCTGTCCAGTGTATCATCCCATGACTCTGGCTTCATGTCCCAGGATGCATTCCAGTCAAAGTCCCCTTCCCCAATGCCACCTGAAGGAACCAACCAGGTATGTGAAATTGCATGGAGCGTCAACTCCCTGAGCTATGCAGTTTTTGGATATTTAAAAACCAACCATTACAGTCTATGTGAATGAAATGCTGTGAACTCGGTGAATCTTTGAGGGCATCCAGGATGAGTCATAATTATTTATGAATATTTTAGACTGATTTTTTTTTAAAAAAACAATGCATTTCTTAAACTTTAAAATGTAGTTAACAAAGGAAAACTTTAAAAAAACTATACCAGATAAAATTGTTTGTAGTTTAAAATCTGCAAATTTATCTGCACTCAAAGGATTAAAGATTGTCTTGTGCTTATTAGTTTTGTTTTAAATAGATGTTTCTAATGATTGTCAGAAAAAGAAAGGAGTTGTGCCATATGAACACACTCCAAATTTTATGGACATGCATGTGAATATTGTTCGTTCCTTACAATTATTAGTGGCAGTTATCAGCAGATCAACGAGGGCAGTCTAGGAAAATGGAACTTTTAATTATCTCAATCCTAAATGTTAAATATATAAGCTCAACAGTGGGATTCTAAAAAGAAATTTGATTGTTCTTAATTTCATCATCCCATTCTTATGTCTTGTTATCTTCGGTATAGATCTTGAACCATTGCCAATAACTGCTTCCAAACATTATTCAGTACAAGCGTATATCCATAAGTTTCCAGTTTATTAATTTAGTGGATGTAGTGTTCAGCTGTTGCACCCATTTGTACACTTCATCACATCTTTTGGATATTAAATGCCATTCAAGTTGTTAGCAATTTTAACTAATTGGCTTGCAAAGGTTCAGTGGTGGCAAAGGATTTGGCCTTTATATAAACTCCAAATTTAACACTCATCTGTATTAAGAGGTATGTTTTTTTAAATGCTAGAAACTTGTGTTACAATAAGATCCTGTCCGTTGTAATACTCTAATTTAGATTTTGATTGTCATAGGTGTCGGCCAGCATTTTCCGTGCAACCCATTGCATATTTTGCGGCAGAGGAGGCGGCCAGCCATTGGCTGAGGGCGGGATCTTTTGGTCCTTCCATTTTCAATGAGTTTCCCATTGAATGCATCCCTTCGCTGCCAGGAAATCTGCAGTGGAGTGCACCATCACATCCGGGAAATCGTCTTTATGTGAACGGCTGGCAAATTCTGGTCATAGTGTATATTGTACCTTTCACAACCTCTGGACACTCAAAAGCACTTTGAAGCTAATGAAGTGTTCACTGTTGTAATGTGGAAATCAGAGCAACCAATTGGTAATATGTTATACAGAGTCATGGTATAATGGGCATTGCCATCCATTGTGAAGTTCTTGTTTCCTTTTACTACTGTTTTGTCTCATTTTATTTCTCATATTATTGAGAGATATGTTCATACTGATGCCAGAGTGAAGCCAGATTTGGTGAAATTGAATTAAACACAAGAAATTCTGGGAAATATTCAGCAAATTGGGCAGTATCTTTGAAGAGAGAAATGGAGTTAACATTTCAGATTGATGACCTCTCTCCCAAGCTGGGATGAGTTAGAAGTATAACAGGTTTGACTCAAGTGAAAGGAAAGGGCAGGAGGAACAAGAGGGAAGGTCTGGTAGGTTGGAAGACAGGAGAGATTAAACAGTTAAAAACCCCCAATTGGTGGTGTCAGAAAGTGGTGATGGGACAGGTAAAGAAACAAAAGATGTGTCTAGAGGAGGTGTGAATGGTAGAATGATGAAGATCTTGCATCTAAAAGCAAAAATAAAAGAAAATAAGAGTAAAATCAAAATCTGTGAAGAAAAAGGAAACAAAATGGGACTCAGATTACAATCTTAAATTATTGAACTCAATGTTGATTCCAGAAGGCTGTAGGATGCTTAATCAAAAGATGAGGTGCTACCCCTCAAGTTTAAGTTGAGCTTTATTGGAACACTGCAGGATGCCAAGAAAAGAGGTCAGCCTGAGACAATTAAAATGATAGGCGACCAGAAGTTCGGGTCATGATTGCAGACTGAACGGATACCTTTGTAAGAGTGAAACCTATAGCCTGATCACTAATTTATAGTGGAGCTTCTTTTTACATGGTGATTACTATTGTTTAACCTTTTGTAGTGTGACATTACTTGCTTCTCACTTTGTATTCAATTGTTGGTTTAAGTAGAAGCAGAAATAGACATGCTAGGTATAATCGCCGCACTAATTATTTCCATTGCAAGCATACTGCTTTTCCCACTAACCAGACTCGTTAATCTAATCCCTTGTTAAGTAGAAACAGAATTCCTCAACAAAATTCCTCACCTTGAACCTTTGTGTTCTGTGCATTAGTATGAACATTTTTGCCTTTATTTCCTTGCAGTTATTTGATGGAGTAAATTGTTGTTGAAAGTGTTTTGTGGCAAGTTGGCCCTAACGCAGTGCTTTTCTTCTCTGCTTCTTTTGCTTTTCTTCTTCCATTTCTTCCCTCCCCACCTCTTTCGCCTCTTTTCCCCCATCCACCATATTGGTGTGCTGCAGAATTCGTCAAGCTCAGCCTCCTCTGAAGCATCTGAAACGTGCCAATCAGTGAGTGAGTGCAGTTCACCCACTTCCGTAAGCTCGGGTTCTACCATGGGAGCCTGGGCATCAACAGAAAAGGTGATAAATCTTGCTTGCTCTGACCACCTCCCAGTGTGTGAATCTACAAAATGAGGACACTTGTTCAGATTACTAGTATCCTAGGCACTTGCATCTTTTAAAAAATATGGATCCCCATGAAATTTATGTTTATGGATTGTTGATGAAGAGTTATTTGTAATAAAACTGGAGTGTTCTGAAATCACACACTGCTAAGGACTCTGTTAAATAAAACCCTCACTGATGTGGCATTGAACCATATAGGCCTAGGTTGGATCCACTAGTTGGGATTGTGATGGGATGCAGTTCAATAGTTTCATGCCATTGATCAAGGGAGGTGTGTGTGTGTGTGTGTGTGTGTGCTCAGCAAGATTGGGATCAATTGTTTCTGTGATTTTTTTTTCCCCTTCCATGCAAATAAAAGTTGCTGGCACATGTTGAAACTCTCAGTAATAAATCTTTGGTTGAGATACCAGAGGGTCATCAAGTTCTTATGAAGATGTGACTAGTGCGGTTGACGGAGGGGAACCGGTGGATGCGGTGTTTTTGGATTTCCAAAAGGCGTTTGATAAGGTGCCTCACAAAAGCTTGCTGAAGAAGATTGGGTCACACGGAGTTGGGGGTAGGGTGTTAGCGTGGATTGGGGATTGGCTATCCGACAGGAAGCAGAGAGTCGGAATAAATGGGTGCTTTTCTGGTCGACATGGTAACTAGTGGTGTGCCGCAGGGATCGGTACTGGGGCCTCAACTATTTACCATTTATATAGACGATCTGGAGGAGGGGACTGAGTGTAGGGTAACAAAGTTTGCAGACGACACAAAGATAAGTGGAAAAGTGAATCGTGTGGAGGGCGTAGAAGGTCTGCAGAGAGATTTGGACAGGCTGAGTGAGTGGGCCAGGCTGAGGATCTGGCAGATGGAGTATAACCTTAACAAATGCGAGGTTATTCACTTTGGAAGAAATAATAGCAAATTGGATTATTATCTAAATGGAAAGAAATTACAACATGCTGCTGTGCAGAGGGACCTGGGGGTCCTTGTGCATGAGACGCAAAAACCCAGTCTGCAAGTGCAACAGGTGATCAAGAAGGCAAATGGGATGTTGGCCTATATCGCAAGGGGGATAGAATATAAAAGCAGAGATGTCTTGCTGCATCTGTACAGGGCATTGGTGAGGCCGCAGCTGGAATACTGTGTGCAGTATTGGTCCCCTTATTTGCGGAAGGATATATTGGCCTTGGAGGGAGTGCAGAGAAGGTTCACCAGGTTGATACCAGAGATGAGGGGTGTTGATTATGAGGAGAGACTGAGCAGATTGGGTTTGTTTTCGTTGGAATTTAGAAGGCTGAGGGGGGATCTTATAGAGACCTATAAGATAATGAAGGAGCTGGATAGGGTAGAGATGGAGAGATTCTTTCCACTTAGAAAGGAAGCTAGAACTAGAGGGCACAGCCTCAAAATAAAGGGGGGTCAGTTTAGGACAGAGTTGAGGAGGAACTTCTTCTCTCAGAGGGTGGTGAATTTCTGGAATTCTCGGCCCACTGAAGTGGTGGAGGCTACCTCGTTGAATATGTTTAAATCACGGATAGATGGATTCCTGATCGGTAAGGGAATTAGGGGTTATGGGGATCAGGCGGGTAAGTGAGACTGATCCACTTCAGATCAGCCATGATCTTATTGAATGGCGGGGCAGGCTCGAGGGGCTAGATGGCATACTCCTGCTCCTATTTCTTATGTTCTTATGTTCTAAGCAAGCGTACCCCAACAAAGGACTAGAGTTTTTAGGAGAGGATGGGCGGAAGAACTGGATTGAAAAACACCAACTGCTAACTTGTAATTGTGTAAACCTAAACTAAAGTGGGGGGCATGTTTGCATCTTTAACTTAACAATGGAAAGCCCCTACTGTAAAAGAATACCTGAGCACAATACCTTTAGCTTGGTAATGGCAAACTATAAAAATGCTTTTATAATATTTGTAGTTATATGAAGGTCATGAATTTTCTTAATAAAAATACTCATATTTCTGAACCTTTGCTTTAAATTGAATGCTTACTTGAAGTATAAGAATAATTCCTGAGAGCTTGTTTCGGACTGAATATTTGTAATTGTGAAGATTGTTCCCAATTCATCGATATTTCTCCCATTGACTTTGTGTTTTGGTTATTGTGACATACTTCATAATCATTTTATCCCATTTTGTGTGTTTTTGTTTTGTTTTGCTTTTCTGTTTATTTGCAGTTGACAAATGGGTTTGATCACTTCAGTTCATCTAGTGAACCATACCTTGCCTCAGTTGAGACACGCTTTCTCCCACATTTTCAGTCCTCTTCCCGACCCTGTTCCAGACCTTGTTCAGCCGCTCTCCCAGCTTATCCTCATTATTATACCATTGGGCCTGGCATGTTTCCATCTTCCAAGGTTCCTAGCTGGAAGGTTTGTGCTTTTCATTTTCTTTAACTTTTGAAAAAGTATGTTTCCTAGCACAGCTTTCTCCTGTTTTTGAAAACATAATGACAAGTTTTAACAATGTATGACCATTTGTAATCTTTTTCAAATAAACTGGAGATAAATCAGTAAAGGTAAATGGCAGTATTTACAGTTAATCTAGATTGCTGCTTGGATTACAGTTTATTACATTTGTAAAGCCATGACAGTATGGCACTGTGATGACACACGCATCCACCAAAATCTTACATTTCTATCATGCCTAATCAGGTCCTCAAGATGTTGCTTCACATTGGAGTAGGCCATTCGACCTTTCATGCTTGCTCTACCATTCAATAAGAATTATGGCTGATTTGACTCTGGTCTCAACTCCACCATTGACTCCATTGTCTATCTAAAATCTAACTCCAACTCCACTACTTTCTGAAGAAACTTTCTCAGACTCTCAATCCTCTGAGCGGGAAAAAAAATTCCCTCATCTCGAACTAAAAAGGGAAACCTCTTGTGCTTAAAACTATGTCCCCTAATTTTAGTATCATCCACAAGAGGAAACAGCCTCCCTGTATCCACCCTGTCTAGTCCCGTCAGGATCTTGTGTCTCAATAAGATCGTACCTCATTCCCCAAAACCATATGTATACAGGTCCAACTTGTTCAACCTTCTTTCATAAGATAAGTCATTCATCCAAAGAATGATTCAAACCTCCTTTTAACTGCTTCTAACACAAGTAAATCCTTTTTTTAAATACGGAGACAAACTGTGCATAGTTCTCCAGGTTTGGTCTTGCCAAGGCCCTGCACAGTTGCAAAAAAAAATCCTACATTTATATTCCATTTCATTTGCAATAAAGAGCAACATTCCACTTGCTTTCCTAATCACTTGCTGTATCTGCTTTCTAACGTTTTGTGATGTCATGTAACAGGACACCCAGATCCCTCCTTTTTAGCAAAAATAGTACTACTGTGCTGAAGCAGTTGTATATTCAAGTAATTTCTTTAAATTGTAGCTGCTCCTATCCTTCTCCGTCTTCTCCATTTGCCCATCCTTCCTCCTTTGACTAAGCTTTTGGCCAAGTGCCCTAATATCATTTTATATTACTTGGTGTCAATTTTTTTTTAACATCTTCCAAGTAATAACATCTTATTACTTGGAAGATGTGATTATAAATACAAGTTTATGTCACTATCAAAGTATTTGGGATGTGTGCACGCACAGTTTTTACACTTTTTCTTGCATAATTCCATTAAATTATCGTCACCTTTTCCTGCATTCTCTACCTTCTGTCCTGGCCTAGTATCCAAGAAACAATTCCTTG
The DNA here is from genome assembly GCF_964213995.1 of Mustelus asterias. Classification (NCBI taxonomy): domain Eukaryota; kingdom Metazoa; phylum Chordata; class Chondrichthyes; order Carcharhiniformes; family Triakidae; genus Mustelus; species Mustelus asterias. The sequence continues at coordinate 128,020,020 of NC_135807.1, forward strand.
TCTTAGAATGCAATTTGTTTCCAGGCTGCCAAATCCATTTGGCTGAACGAGTGAAGGTAGCCTGCTTTTATTTATATGCACACAAAGCCTCGTGGAGATGCATCTGTTTGACTTCTCTATCACTCGAGGGTGCAATGCTTTGGAGCTTTTGATTTGCTATACATATAAAAGTAGAAAAAATGCAGATATTTATTTACATGTTTAAGTACTATTACTGTATTTTAATTAGGACTGGGCCAGACCAGGTCCCTACGATCAGCCAGGAGTAAATACCTTACCAAGGCGTAAAGATTCAGAGCAGCGACGAGATGCTGAAGCTAAAACTCCAGTATCTATTGGCCAGAATGTGCAAATAGAGGAGACACAGAGAGCTAGAAGTATGACTGTCTCTACTACAGCAAGGGTAATAACTATTATACTGTCAATTTAATATTAATTTTGTGCTAATTATTGGAGCACAATAATGTGCTGCAATAACGAGCACATTACTTAGGTTAAGCATTTAAAGGGAAATGTATTTGCAGACTCCCATTCAAGGATGGAATGCATATGTCCTGTTAACATTGAAATATTTGTAGTTGTTGGCTTTATAGAATAGACATGGTTAATGCTGGAAATGATTTTACATTATACTGTGAATCATTTCATAAACTTTACAGCAGATTCAATTTGGAAGTTTATTTTAAGCAGTTTAATTTTGATACTTATTTTGATGGGGCAGCAATTAATTTCATGTCCGAAAAGGGTGAATTCATGAACAGATTATTTCTAGGATGGACTGAGAAGAAGCCTCAGGATGTCAGTTTTAGTCAATATGAGAAACTAAGCTATTATTTTGCTAATCTTGATTTAGATCATAGCTGTGTGGTGCAGTCATAACTTACAATGGATTGCGTGTATTTAGCAGCAGGGAGAGGAGGCAGAAACCCATGAAGAACTGGCATTGGCCCTCAGCAGAGGACTTCAACTGGATACTCAGAGGAGCAGTAGGGATTCCTTACAATGCTCCAGTGGATACAGCACACAGACAACCACACCATGCTGCTCTGAGGACACAATCCCTTCACAAGGTAAATGTGACTATGCTTCTTATAACATATTTTGTGATTCAACTGTTAAGGACCAGATCAGAAACTCCAAGGTATTTTATGAAGTCGGCCTAGACCATAACTTTTGCATTTGAGTTTGGCATTAGGATAAACATAAGGTGTTTCACTTTAGGTATGAATCAGTTGACCCAGTTGGAAGCTTTTATCAAAATAAACTTTATTTAAGAACTCAGTTAGAATATAACAGAAAGATTTAGCATAACTTTATCCAATTAAAATACTTAGACATTATAAAGGATCATTCTTAACAGCTAGCTATCCCTTGTTCCAATTTAGCACTATCCACCCCAGACATAAATCCATTCTTTAGAACTAGTTAGCGCAGAAACCAAAGATGCTTACGTCGGTGCTAGATTTCCAGGTTTTTGACATTTCTGGAGTGTGATCCAGACAGATGCTTGTCTTCTAATTCTCATGCAGCAACTTGCAGAGAAAGTTCCACTCCCAATAGTAGAATCTCATAGAAAAAGGCTTATTTCTTGGCTGATTCCAGTCTCCACTTCAGATGAAGCAAAAAATGTAGAGAAAGTGACCTCTCTAAAAATCCCAAAACTGCCTTGAGCTTTCTGTGAAAGCCTAGCTATACCTAGTCATATGACCTTACTGTCAATCAACCCAATCTGCAATATCCCAGGGGAAAACACAACAACAGAACCCTGCATTAATTCAGATCAAAACAGACACTGCATCAATTAAGATCAATTACGCTACTGCAGAAACAATACAGTGCTGCTGGAGCCAGACGAAATGGCTCCAATAAAATGGAAGGGATTAGTTAACACATTAAGCGCAGAAACCTGCCTAAAATATATTTCTTAAAGGCACAGTATCGTCACACAACATCTCGATCCTTGCACTGCTCTGATACTGTGATGGTCACAACAAACTTCAATGAAAAGGAAATCTAGTAGTGTATAAAGCTGTATCAGTCTCTGCATTCAATATCCAATGCTTTGTGAATTTTATAAAAGTTACCATGCGTGACAACATACAAATCCACCCAGCATAAGGACGACCCCATTTTTGTAGCTCCAAAAATTGTCTTTTTGCTTGTACTCTGGGTGTAAATTGCAATCCTCCTTTTTTCAGCCACTACATGCTATACTCGTATCAGTAGTCTGTCTTAGTTACTTTGTGGATACTTCATGTATTCAGATAATAAGAGATGAATAAGTGACACAAATAGAGCTATATGATTTGGATATATTCACCATATGGTTTACATGGTGACCAAGACTGGAAAATATATATTCAGGGTACAAACATATTGAAAAGACCGGCAGAATGGAACATGAGGAAGAGTAGCCCTAATAGTAAAGGATGACTGAAGGACATTACTGAGGAAAGATCCTGGCGTGGAAGATTGTGAAGTAGAATCAGTATTGGTGGAGATTAGGAATAGCAAGGATCAGAAAACATGAGTAGTTTATTGGCTCTCTTACAGTAATCATACTGTTGAACAAAGTATTAAACAATATATTAAGCGTATATCAAATGTAATAATTGTGTAGGACTTGAATCATCATATAAAAAGGACCAATCAAATAGGCAAGGTGGTCTTGATGATGAGTTTGTAGAATGTTTTCTTGACAGTTTAAATGGAACAATACATTGTGAAACTAACCCCCAGGAATAAAGCTACATGAGATCTAGTATTGTGTAATGGGGCAGAGTTAATTAGTAATTTCACAGTGAAGGATCCGCTGGGAACTAGTGATCATAATATGATTGAATTCATTGTTACGTTGGAAAGCATCATAAACAAGAATCTTAAACTTAATGCCAATTACATGAGTATGAGGGGAGAACTGGCAAAGGTTGATCAGACAAATAAACTGAAAGGCATAGCTGTAAATAAACAGCGGGGAACATTTAAAGACACACTTCAAAATGTTCAATAAAAATAGATGCTATTGAAAACAAAAATGGAGCAAGAAAACTGTTTGTGGTTTACGAGTGAAGTTGAGGGTAGAATTAGATAAATTGATGTAACTGGTAATTTACTATTTGGTCATTTTTTGGAAAAAGATATAATTGGACAATTGCTTATGACAATTCATTTGAATTTGCTTTGAAAGGCACCATTAACAGACTTGTTCAACTGATTTAGTATATAGGTAATAGTATTGGTTAATGAAACATCAAACCCTATTTCTGTAGGTAATTGTTTCAATTGTCCAAGGCCTTCAATTCAAGTCGCCTACAACGAAGTGATCTCTTGAATGTAATTGACTTCCTATTGGAGATGGCACACATTTATGGTTGTGTATTTGTTCTGACTGCCACTTTGATTCCTGGATCTGTAATTAGAAGGAGTAAGAGAAAAGAAGGAACATTTATAATTTACCAATTGGCAGAGCTATTACAGAATTTTATTGCAATGTAGAGTCAATTAAATATTAGAAATTTCAAAAATCAATCTTTTTAAAAAAATGTTCTATTCAGTTTCAGATTATGATTATTTCTCGGTTAGTGGTGATCAAGATATTGAACAGACAGAGTTTGACAAGTCCTCCACTATTCCACGAAATAGTGATTTAAGCCAGTCCTATCGTCGAATGTTCCAGGCGAAACGTCCTGCATCCACAGCAGGCTTGCCGACAAACAGCGGACCAGTGATGATGACACCAGGCGTGGCTACAATCAGGCGGACGCCTTCCACCAAACCATCAGTCCGAAGAGGAACTATAGGCGGAGGCCCAATACCAATTAAGACTCCGGTGATTCCTGTTAAAACGCCAACTGTGCCTGACATGATCAGTTTGCAACCTGGGCCAGAGGAATGTCCGGAGCAAGGTTCTGAAGCTTCTGAAAGCTCACCGATCTCTCCAAAGAGAGGCAGTATATCATCAGTTTCTTGCACACAGGCACCCGCTGTCCCACCGGTGCCATCCCAATCTGTCAGCCCCACAGACGAAGAGAGGAAGTCTGTGACAAGCCAACAGATGCTGACAGAAGTTGGAGCATCCAGCTTGGGTACTACAGCTGTGTCCGGGGATCAGTCTTGTACCAGTACAGCTTTGACCCTGCAGGAGTTGGATACGGCAGGTGAGCATTCCACAGCCAATACTGCAGAGCCCCCTCAAGGTGAAGATATGCTGAACGCAATCCGGCGTGGGGTGAAACTGAGAAAAACAACAACTAATGACCGTTCGGCTCCAAGGTTTTCATAAATGTATAAATTGTATGGCAGAGATGACAGTAGAGGTTTCTGTGACTCTGAGAAATCTATTCTGTTGTAATCTCAATAACATACCACCATGTATTTTATTTGAGAAGCTCATGGGAGAGGAAACTGGTGGAATAAGGAGAAAAGGCAGTAAGGGGGGGAATAGCTGGGGTGGGGAATCTTTACTAGATGCATTACCGTTTGGATTTTATGGTCTGTAAATATGAAAATTGTTTTCTGTTCTAGCTGCTTTTTAGTTTACTTGTTGCTTTTTTTCCCCTCCCTTCTGCCAAACCAGAAGGTGCCAAATCATATCTGACATGCTATGGATTTCATTGTAATTTGACAGAGCACAACATGGTAAAGATTTTTTAAATTCTGGAATGAATAATTTCATTTAAAATACTATCGTGTATGGTGTTCATCAACTGAAATCTGATGAGTGCATTGAATTAATGATGCATGGAGAAAAATGAAAGTTTTAATTTATTGGATTTTATCCATGTTAGATTTATTTCTATAGGATGGAGCGATAAGCAGCATCACTCAGTATTAACCATAGTTACTGTCTGAACAGTAATTTGGTGGAATTATAACAGACTACCAGCTAACATAATTTAAGCAATACAGTGCAAATAAGGCAAAATGAGTCAGCGAGGATTTAATGTTTAGTCATAAATTAGTGCCATGACAGTAACAGTCTTTACAAAATGGATGTTTATACACTGATAGTTAAGCATACTGTAGTTTTCTAGTGCTTAATGTTGATCCTATTGAAATGAGCCATGTCCAATTACACAATTTATAATTTCATGTTATTTAGACATTGCTTTCTGTTAAATTTAATTGTCCATAGAAATGGGCTTGTTTGTAGGCACGTGACCAGGTGTTATTTCTTTGTACCCACAGCAGTTCATATGCTTTCTTCACCCTTTCTTTCCCCCTCTATTTTTCTAATTTTAAATACAACTTTTAGGCTAACGCAGTGGAAAGTATGTGAAATAAAATACTAACACACCTTTTAAAAACTCAAAGGTAGCAGGGAGTTCTCTAGATAACAATGCCTTTTTCTCAAATTTTCTTCTTTTTAAAAAAAAAAGAAATAGATTAACCCAGCAGGCTGGGGTAAGTAAAAACCCATATAGAACAACTTTAAGAAAAGTAAGCAAAATCTTCATGCTATGACAGAGCAGTAGCCATAGAATTACAGCTCAGGTCTTATCCCTTGTGCAAATATACGTTCTTTAAAAAATATTTTCAGGGGCTTGTTTGTTATATATTGCAGCTCTTGATTCATATCAAACTTGTCGTAATTGAATATAGAAAATCACAAAACAAGAGTGTACGAACATTGTGCACAGTTGCCCCTTCCTGTATGCATGACTAATTCTTCATTATATATTTAGCATTTCTGGTAAACTTAAGTCCTAATCTTTATGTCAGCTTTGTATTTTATTCATTATACGAACTAATAATGGCTGGTATAAGTCCTGCAGTTTTCAGTAAATACGTAATGTCACCTTCAACTATTTTCTCTCTTTATTCCCAATGCCTTTCAGGTGTCAGCACAAGTTGATAGTAGGTCTGTTAAATGTTTTGGAATAAATACCATTTGCTTCTCAAGTGTTAGCCACTTAAAGCATTTAAATGCCAATGTTTTTAACTCCCAGACTTGCAGATATTTTTGCATAATCTTTTAACTCTTAAGGAGTCACAGACAACAGGAGACGAAATAATTTCCATCAAACACTGAGAATACAAGGACTTCCCGGAAGTTCAAAACATAAAGATAATAAGCTATTTTTGATTTTTGTAAGAGAAGTTGGGCAAACCAACAATTGGAAGTTTCATAGTTGCAACATATTTAATAAACAAGCCCCTGGCTAGAAAATAGCATTATCTTTGTAGTGTGTGTGGTGATTCTGATACTAAAACAAAACCGGTGATACAGGAGTAGTTGATACACGGTAGTAACTCCAGCTGATGCAGATTGCAGATGATGCTAATAGGCAATGATTACTTAATAGCTCTTAAAGATAAAATCATAGAGACACAATTGTAACTGTTCAGTTCTATAAAAACGTAGGAAAACTTTTAAATAAGAGGTAGTATGTCGAAGTAGATTCTAACATTCATCACATATCTTGCATCTTTTCATGAAGTTAAATATTAAATAATGTTGCCAAAATTTTAATAATGTGTAAACTTACAAGAATTGTTTTTGAAATAGTAAAAATTTGATGTGTTTTGCATATTGTAAAAGCAGGCTATCACACTGAAGCTAGAATTGTTTCTAATGGTAAATTATTGTGGTTTGTTTCTGGTTTGTATTGAGAGTTGACCTCTCCATGTGCAGTTTCTTTTGTTTGACAGGTATAAATATAACAATCTATAATTTTTGTGTCACCCTCTCTCCTGTGTAATGATTGCTTCAGCCCACATTAAAGAAACATTTAAAAAAGTCTGTTTTCATTTTGTAATCAACTATTAGTGTTCATCATTTAAATGATCTAAGTTGTACTGAAGTTGAAAAGTAATTTGCTTTCATAGTTATTTTCTGGTGTCAGAATTTGCATGTAGTTTGCATTAGGTTTTGGCAACCAAGGCATTGCCAAAATAAATGGGGGGTAATATTCCTTGCAGGTCTTCTGTATTTACATAATTAAATTTGATGGCACAAACAGCAGCGTGTTTCTCAATTTTTTTAATGTATTCTTTCATGGATTATGGGTGTCACTAGCAAGGCCAACATTTGTTGCCCATCCTTAATTGCCCTTGGGAAGGCAGTGGTGAGCTACGTTCTTCAACCACTGTAACCCATGTGGATACACACACACACTGCTGTCAGGAAGGGCGTTCCAGGATTTTGACCCAGCAACAATTAAGAAATGGTGATGTAGTTGCAAGTCAGGATGGTGAGTGACTTGGAGGGGAATTTGTTCCCATATATCTGCTGCCTTTGTCTTTCTAAATGGTAGTGAGTTTGGAAGGTGCTGTGGAAGGAGCTTTGCTGCAGTGCATCTTGTAGATGGTACACAATTCTACCACTAGGCATCAGTGGGGGAGTGAGTGAGTGAATTTTTAATTGGTAAGTGTGGTGCCAATCAAACAAGCTGCTTTGTTCTGGATGATGTCTAGCTGCTTAAGTGTTCTTAGAAGCACACTCATCTAGCTAAGTGAAGTTATTCCATCACAATCCTGACTTGTTCCTTATGGTAAGAAGTCTCACAACACCAGGTTAAAGTCCAACAGGTTTATTTGGTAGCAAATACCATAAGCTTTCGGAGCACTGCTCCTTTGTCAGATGGAGTGGAAATGTGCTCTCAAACAGTGCAAACAGACACAAAATCAAGTTGCAGAATACTGATTAGAATGCGAATCCTACAACCAGCCAGGTCTTAAAGGTACAGACAATGTGGGTGGAGGGAACATTAAACACAGGTTAAAGAGATGTGTATTGTCTCCAGACAGTACAGCCAGTGAGATTCTGCAAGCCCAGGAGGCAAGCTGTGGGGGTTACTGATAATGTGACATAAATCCAACATCCCGGTTTAGGCAGTCCTCATGTGTGTGGAACTTGGCTATCAGTTTCTGCTCAGTGACTCTGCGCTGTCGTGTGTTGTGAAGGCCGCCTTGGAGAACGCTTACCTGAAGATCCAAGGCTGAATGCCCGTGACTGCTGAAGTGCTCCCCCACAGGAAGAGAACAGTCTTGCCTGGTGATTGTCGAGCGGTGTTCATTCATCCGTTGTCGTAGCATCTGCATGGTTTCCCCAATGTACCATGCCTCGGGACATCCTTTCCTGCAGCGTATCAGGTAGACAATGTTGGCCGAGTTGCAAGAGTAGGGTACCGTGTACCTGGTAGATGGTGTTCTCACGTGAGATGATGGCATCCGTGTCGATGATCCGGCACGTCTTGCAGAGGTTGCTGTGGCAGGGTTGTGTGGTGTCGTGGTCACTGTTCTCCTGAAGGCTGGGTAGTTTGCTGCGGACAATGGTCTGTTTGAGGTTGCGTGGTTGTTTGAAGGCAAGAAGTGGGGGTGTGGGGATGGCCTTGGCGAGATGTTCGTCTTCTTCAATGACATGTTGAAGGCTCCGGAGGAGATGCCGTAGCTTCTCCGCTCCGGGGAAGTACTGGACGACGAAGGGTACTCTGTCCACCGTGTCCCGTGTTTGTCTTCTGAGGAGGTCGGTGCGGTTTTTCGCTGTGGCGTGTCGGAACTGTTGATCGATGAGTCGAGCGCCATATTCTGTTCTTATATCCTGTTCTTATTTGTTCCTTATGGACAGGCTTTGGGGAGTGGGAGGTAAGTTACTCTCTGTGGGATTTCCAGCCTCCAAGCTCTTGTCACCACAATATTTATATGGCTGGATCAGTTCAGTGTCTGGTCAGTGGTAACCCCCAGATTTTGATGCTGAACCTCTCACTGACAGAATGTAACTCAGGGGGCAGTTGGCTCCTTTGGCTAGACAGCTAGCGTGTGGATCTGATTAGGGCCAATAGCATGGTATTTGATCCCTGTTGAATTGGGGCAGACTTGGAATCAATGTGGTTTTGGCTATTAATCACCAAGAATCTTCATGCAGATAACTCAAGAAGGAGAAACCGAATGCCATTGAATGTCTTGGAGCGATGGTTAGATTCTTCCTTTTTTGGAGATTCTTTTTTTCCTCAAGTCTTTACTTTCCACTACATTTTAAGGGGGAATTTGTTTGAGGGATGGGACCAGGCAGATCACTGCACTGCGGCATTCCACAGAGTAGGCGACATGACCCATTCAAAGGTTCCTCTCGCACAAGGCGGCGAGGACCAGGGCTTCATCACAGACCACTTTTTTTTCACTCGTTAGTTTAAGCCTCAAGCCTACAGCAGTCCTAGGTGGTCTCCCATCCAAGTACTACCCAGGCTGGTGTCTACTTAGCTTTCAAGATCAGATGAGATATGCCCTTTTTCAGACTAGTATGGCTGCATTACATGCCGATTGTATGGTGTTAATATCACTTGCCACTTAGCAGTCCAAGTCTGAATGTTTTCCAGGTCTTGCTGCATAAGGACATGGACTATTTCAGTGTCTGAGGAATCTGATCATCAGTATAATGAAATTGAAAATTATTTATTGTGCACATACATAACTGCAATTGTGTAATAGACCAAACTGTTATACTTTCAAAGTAGATGAGCTTGGGTCAGATCTTGCCACATGCTATGGTGGCAACAGAGCACATTAACCAAAACAATCCTGAAGGCTTTCTATAACTGCAAATACATTTGTGGTTTTATACAAGTATAATTATGAAGTGGATGGCATGACAAGTCCATATGCTATTTTACCTCCAGGTCTTGGTTTGAAATCATCCCCAAATGAATTTGTTTTTTACGTAAAGTGAGGTAATAGTGCAATAAGTGGCAATTGTAACAGTCTTTAACTTGGGAGGTGGTAGAGATTACTATCTTCAGTAGTGATCTGTGTTCAGCAAATAAACCCTTTTGATCAAATGCTGAATTAAAAATCAAGTGTGATAGTTCCTCTGGCAACAGGATAGAAAACTTTGTCACTGATGTTCCATTCGCTCTTTTCAGGATAATGTAATTAGTTGAGATAAAGCTGAGTGCTAGTTTCTTGTTGTGAACATGGAGAGAATACAATTATCTAACGATCCATTTACAATGTTCTGATCTGTGAGTGGACTCTTCTGGTGGGAGTTAATGCTACGGGGTAGAACCTGCATAGAGATTTCCACTATCTGCTGTACTTGGGTGAAAAATCAGCAGAAAGCTGAACAAAACGGTTACACCATTTCCTCGTGAATATCTGCAGAAGTTATAACAATGGAAGCCCCATGTGTGACGCACATCAATTGCAGACACACCACTGAATCTTAGCATGCTCGGCAGCCACGTCTGATACATTCAATAATTTTGCCTTTTGCTTCTTACCAATGTCAAATGCAGAAATATTTTTCACCACCAGTAATGGGATGGGCTAATTTTTCTTTTAAAACAGTACTTTTTTTGCAGCATTATCTGTATTGGATGATGCAAGATGAATCCAGCTGAGATGAAAAGTGAGTGTTCGTTATAGGAGGCCCAACCTTCACTGTGTAATTGAACAGAGAATGAACAAAGGAATACAGATTTGGAATGACCTGAGATTTCAGCAACCGCAGTAATTTGCTTTTATTTTGACACTAAGAAATCTGGTGTTCTGGTTTATGATTTATCCACATTGAGGTAGCACAGCACTAAATCTTGAGATTCAGAAAAGTCTAAAACTAGTTCCCATAGGAAGAAATAAAACAGATCTGAGAGTTTTATTGGCAGGATTTCTAAGGATCGTGGGTTACAGATAACCTATGTGTCATAGTTTTTGCAGCTCAACAGTATATTTAGAATGTTGCTGAAGCTCTTGCATTTGGGCAATACATTATTTCATGGGATGTGAGCATCACTGGCAAGACCATCATATTGCCCAGTCTTAATTACACTTGGACTGAATGGTTTTTTCAGAGGTCGAATACGTTGCTGTGGATCTGGAGTCCCATCTAATGATGGAAGATTTCCTTCCCTAAAATGAACCAGGTGGGTTTTGGTGTAACACCATTCCTAAGCCTAGCTTTATATTCCAGATTTATGAATTGAATTTAAATCCCACCAGCAGCCTTGGTAGGATCTGAACCCAGGCATTATCCTGGGCCTTTGATTGCTAATGCAGTGACATTAACATAACACCAAACTCAGAAGATCCTCTGTGGGATGATTGGTACCATGGAAGTGCTGTTTCACTGAGTGAGTGCAAGGAGAGCTGTTCAAGGCACCCATGCCACAAGATGGCAATATTGCATGCCTGGTAGAAGATCAGAGCCACATTGAACCTTGGCAATAACCTGCAAGGCCAGGAGGATGTGCAGAAAATACTGTCCCATGAGGAGCATGCTGAGGTAAGTGTAGTCAACAGTGCCAGGTAGTCAATTGACAGAGATTACATCACAACATGGGAAGAGCTGACTAATCAACTGTTATTCCGATCTGATCTGCCAATCACTTAGATCATAACTGATCTATATCTTGACTTCAGCTACCAGTGGTTTCATATCCTTAATGCCCGTTATCTTTTTAAATGTTCAGTTAACTTAGGCTGGACATATTTTTGTAGGAGACTGTTCCAAATTTCCGTGACTGCCTGAAAAGGTGTTTCCTGATCACCCAGCTTTAGGACTTGTACCCCCTTGTTCCAGACCCTTCCACCAGAGGACATCGTTCTCTCAATCTATCTATTAACTCCATTAGGTCATCTCTTAATCACAGCATCATAGACTATACAGCACGGAGTCAGGCTCTTCAGTCCATACCGACCAAAAAGCCCATCTAAATTAACCCCATTTGGTCCATATCTCTCTCAACCTTTCCTATCCATGTATCTGCCTAAATGCCTTTTAAATGTTGTCAATGTCCCTGCCTCTATCACTTCCTCCAACGGTGCATTCCACATCCGTAACTACCCTCTTTTTAAAAAAGTTGCTCCTCCGGTTCCCATTTATTCTTTCCCCTTGTAACTTCAACCTATGCCCTCTAGTTCTCAATTCCCCAACCCTGGTAAAAAGACTGAGTGCATTCGCCCTATCCATGCCTCTCATGACCTTATACACCTCTATAAAATCACCCCTCTGTCTCCTACGCTCCAAAGAGAAAAGTCCTAGCCTGTCCAATCTCTCCCTATAAAGTCTTGGTAACATACTTGTAAATCTCTTCTGCACTCCAGTTTTAATAACAACTTTCCTATAGCAAGACGACCAAAACTGAACACAATGCTCCAGGTGCGGCTTCACCAACATCTCGTACAACTACAACATAACTTTCCAACTTCTATACTCAATGCCCTGACTGATGAAGGATAGCATGCCAAAAGCCTTTTCCACTGCCCTATATACCTGTGACTCCAATTTTAGAGAACTGTGCACCTGAGCTCCAAGGTCCCTCTGTTCCACGATACTCTAAGATTCTGCTATTCACCATGAAAGCCCTACCTTGATTTAACTTTCCAAAATGCAACAGCTCACACTTCTGTACTGAACTCCACTTGCCATTTCTCGGCCCACCACTAGCTGATCAAGATCCTGCTGCAAATTTTGATAACCTTCCTCACTGTCTACAATACCACCTATTTTTGTGACATCTGCAAACTTACTGATCATGCCTTGTACATTCTCATCCAAATCATTGAGATAGATAACAAACAGCAATGGGCCCACATCTGACCCCTGAGGCACACCACTAGTCACAGGCCTCCAGTCCGACAAGCATCTTTCCACCATAGTTACCTACCATCAAGCTAATTGTATATCCAATTTGCCAGCTCTCCCTGGATTCCATGTGATTTAACCTTCCGGAGTAGTTCCATATGGAACTTTATCAAAGACCTTACTGAAGTCCATATAGACTACGTCTACCGCCCTGTCCTCATCAACCTTCCTGGTCACTTTATCAAAGAACTCTTAACAAATTTGTACGGCATGATCTCCCACGCACAAAGCTGTGCTGATTACTAATCAAGCCCTGTCTTTCCAAATGCCTCTATATTTTATCCCTCAGATTCCTCTCTAGTAACTTACCCATCACTGATGTTAGGCTTACTGATGTATAATACCCAGATTTTTCTTTGCAGCCCTTAAATAAGGGTACAACATTTGCTACCCTCCAGTCTTCTGGTACCTCACCTGTGGCTAATGATGATGCAAATATCTCAGCCAGGGCTCCTGCAATTTCTTTTCTAGCCTCACGCAGTGTTCTTGGATATACTTGGTCAGGGTCAGAAGATTTATCCATCTTCATACATTTTAATATGTCTATCACCTTCTCTCCTGTAATGCGAACTGTCCCCAATATATCGCCATAAACTTTCCCAGGTTCCCAGGTCTTTCTCCACGGTAAACAGGAGAAATATTCAATGAGAACCTTGCCCATCTCCTGCAGTTCCACACGTGTCTACTTTTGTCTTTCAGGTGTCCTATTCTCTTTCTAGTTATTTTTCCTGTAATATACTTAAAGTATCCCTTTGGATTCACCTTAATCCTCTCAGCCAAAGCTACCTCCTGCCCCCTTTTTGCCCTCCTAATTTCCTTCTTGAGAACACTCCTGTATCCCCTGTACACCTCCAGGGAATCCCTTGATTCCAGCTGCTTGTACTGAAGCCATGCCTCTTTTTCCTGGCCAAAACCTCAATATGTTTTGTCATCCAGGGATCCCTACTGCCAGCTTTGTCCTTATCCTAACAGAAATATATAGATTCTGAACTCTAGCTATTTCACTTTTAAAGGTCTCCCACTTGCTACTCTAGTCAACCCTTGCAAGCTCCTCCCTAATTCCATCAGAATTCGCCTTGTCCCAATTTAGAACTCGCACCTGTGGACCAGCTTTTTCCATAACTATTTTAAAATTAATAGAACTATGGTCCCGAAGTGGTCCCCCACCATCACCTCAGTCACTTGCCCTGTCCTAATTCCCAAGAGTAGGTCAAGTTTTGCCCTTTCCTGAGTAGGACTCTCCACATACTGCCTAAGGAAACTTTCCTGAACCCACTTAAACAAATTCCACCCCATTTAGGCCCTTAACACTTTGGTAGTCCCAGTCTATGTTAGGAAAATTAAAATCACCAACTCTGGCAACCTTAATACTCCAAGTCTCCCCAATCTCCCTGCATATTTGTTCTTCTAATTCCCATTGTCTATTTGGGGGCCTGTAGTACAATCACAAGGTCACCATCCCATTCTTATTTCTTAGTTGCACCCACAAAGCCTCATTAGCTGATCCCTTAGTTATTTAATCTCTGCCGCGATGCTCCCCTTAACCAAGAACGCAACTCCTCCTTTCTTTTCTCCATTTCTGTCCCACCTAAAGCAACTGTACCCTGGAACATTAAGCTGCCAGTCCTGTCCCCCTCTTAGCCATGTTTCATTTAGGCTAACATCCCAGTCCCACGTACCTATTCATGCCCTGAGCTCATCAGCCTTACCTGTCAGCCCTCTTGCATTGAAATAGATGCAATTTAATCCAACAGGTTTTTCCCACTCCCTGCCATGCTCCTACCTATCATGTCTATTCAGCTTGCCATTGCTGAGCACTGCATCTCCTTTCCGCCTCTCACTTGCTTTCCTGCTGCTGAGGATCCCATCCCCTGCCAATCCAGTTCAAACCCTTGTAGCAAATCTGCCCCCACCCCAGGATATTGGTCCCCCTCCAGTTCAGATGCAACCTGTCCCTCTTAAACAGGTCATCTCTGCCCCAGAAAAGATTCCAATGATCTAAGAATCTAAATCCTTGTCCCCTGAATCAATTCTTTAGCCACGCATTCATCTGCCATGTTCTCCTGTTCTTACTCTCACTAGCACATGGCACTGGAAGTAAGCCAAAGATTACCATCCTTGAGGTCCTGTACTTAACCTTTTTCCTAGCTCTCTATAATCACTCCTCAGGACTTCATCCCTATTTTTATTTACATCATTTGTGCCAACATGCACAATGACTTCTGGCTGCTCACCCTCCTTGAGAATGTTTTGCAGCGGCTCCGAGATATCCTTGGCCCTGGTACCTGGGAGGCAACATACCATCCTGGACTCCGTTTGTCCCCCTAACTATCGAGTCTCCTATCACAACTGTCCTGTTTACCTTTACCCTTTCCTGCTGTGCCCCAGAGCCAGTCATAGTGCCACAAATCTGGCTACTGCTACTTCCATCTGAATGGTCATTCCTCCCCCCCCACCCTCCAAACAGTATACTTGTTTATGAGGGGAAATGGCCACAGGGGATTTCTGTACTCTGCCTGCTCCTTTTGCCTTTCCTGGTGGTCATCCAGCTACTCTCTGCTTGCACCTTAGGAATAACCGCCTCACTGAAACTTGTATCTATAAAGTGCTCAGCATCCAGGATGATCCTGAGTGCATCTAGCTCCAACTCCCTAACTCACTCTCCCAGGTGCTGTAGCCGTGTGTACTTCCCACAGGTGTAGTCATCAGGGACAATGGAATTCTCCCTAAGCTCCCACATCCTGCAGGAGGAGTATATCACTGCCATGCCAACTGCACAAAGACTAAAGAGGAAAATTAAGAGAAAGTTACCTGAGATTAACTGTATTCTGCTGAGATGCCACTCGCCAAAGCATCACCACTCAAGCACTCAGCTGCAAATTTTCTGATAGCGTACCTCTCTCCCCCTCTTTCTCTTGCTTGCGGTCCTCATGGTGACTTTTTTTTGTTGAAGGTGGGGAGGCAAACACTGAAGTAGTGTTTGGAGTTTAACTGTCCCTTGACAACACCTCCTCCACGAACCACTTTCTCGAAGCACCGACTGCCCAATGCAAATCTTCCTGCAACAGCTAGTCAGCATCACTGATCTGCTGAATCTTGAATACTAGAGAAAATAGATTAGTCCATACAACCAGTCCTCATCAATTAAGCCTTCTAATCAAGCCATTATTCTAATACACGTGTGCTGAGCTCAAAATTGAACTCAATAGAGGTCTAACTAGAATTACAGGAAAGGGGATAGGCAAAAAAAACGCAATATAGTTTTCTGCTTTGCACTGACATTGTGTTGCTTGTTCCCATTTCAAAGGAGAAAAAATGAAATACTTGTCTTTCTTTTCCTTACGCAAGACTCATCCATTTTATTGTGAGCAATCTTTATACAGTGCATTTTTCAACATTAAAAATGTCAATTGGAATAATGTGCCACAACTTTTATGTTACACGTTCTGGCCAATGAAGGTACAAATCAATCATCAAACACACAATTTTCCAGTCTGACTGACTGAGATTGTGTGTAATTAGTTCAAGGCCAAGGGGTGACTTGGTCGTTCTCCTTTTTCTGATTCATTTAATAGTTAACAGGGCAGGCTGTTAGGCGATAATTTAGGTTCCACCTAACTGGAGGACTGTAATTATGGGATGGCAATAAATAGGTTTATCAGCACGATTCCCCTCTGTTCCCTTCATGATTCCCCCGTTTGGTAATTTCATTTCAATTAAACTCTGATCAATGTAAAAGGAAGCTAACAATTCACTAAATTATCAGAGATTCTTCATAAAGCTGTTTCTACCCAATTTTGTTTTATTCTTGGGATGGGAGAATCGCTGGCTGGGCGAGCATTTATTGCCCATCCCTAATTGCCCTTGAACTTAGTGGCTTGAAAGGCCATTTCAGGGGCATTTAAGGTTTAACCTTAAAGAGTCAGCTACAGCTAGTAACTTTAAAACAAATAATTAGAATTATTTTTTGGATGGTGAGGTATTACCCATTTTATTATGTATGAACTGGGGAACAAAGTCAAAATTTGAAAATATATTGATAATCCCAATGAGTCGCACTCAAAAGACTGCAGACAGCTTAGCGATACAGGCAGTAGACAGAGATAAAGTAAATGTATATATAATGCGAGCTTACTGAAGGGTGCAAATGAACAAAGACTGGGTGTTCAAGTGTATAATTTTGTGGAAATGCAACTGCAAATAGATTAAACTATAAAGGCCCTTAAATGCATTTTCAGTACAAAGGTAACAAATATTTAAAAAAGCAAAATATTGGTTAAACACAACAGGTCCGGCAGCATCGGAGAAAGAAAGTGTTAACATTTCAAGTCCCAATGACTATTCTACAAAATGGTATTTATAATGCAGTATATATAGTTCTAACAGTCCCATTATATATTTAAAACAACTTTTAAGCCATAGGGAAGGGAAACTACTTGCCAGGAGAGATAGCAAAATATTGGAAATACATCCACTGGATCAGTAAAACCTTCAAAATAAATCTCCTCGTAACTTTAAAAAGCTTTGACTCCTTTCCAATGGCAATGCAAGGCCCATAATTGGGTTCGAGGCCAAACTAGAGATTTATAAATGTTCAGCATAACTTGTTTTTCTATTGATTCTATTTGATAGCTCAGCATCCCATGTTTTTTAGGGGCTTTTTCAACATGTCCTGTCATCTTCAAACATTCGTGCATAGGAACCATCCCCTCCACGTCTGTTTCTGCAATCAATTTGAAATTATACACGTAATGGAATGACGTGCCACTACAGTGAGAAAATTGTGAGGTTATTTAAAGTAGATGTGATGTAGAACTGAGGTGAGAGTAGTTTTCGTTACGCTGGCAGAGCCAGCATCCACAATGGGCTAAATAGTACAACTGTGCTATAGATGTCAGTGGTTTTTGCAAAAAAGAGAACTGTCATCCCAGGTTATGTGGTAAGATGGTGCCTTTAAGTAGTGTTATCAGAATGCAGCAGTCCATGATATACTCAAATATTTATGGAATATAACAGCTTTGAAAGGAAAATCTGCTCCATTAAATTATGAGTTGTACTCCTGGGTTTATAAAAATCTAGTTTCATATCTAAATGCCCCCTATGGATAGTAAGCGCATTACATGCCATGAGAAACTAGAAACGAATATCCAAAGGTATATCCTGTACACATTTTGAAGTGTATAGGTCGGCAATTTAATCCAGAATTGAATCAGAATTTCACTAAGAGCAAACAATTTAGCAGTGGTGCAAGCACTGCTGGACAGGGCTGGTGCTGAACCACGTGGGAAGATTTTGGGACAGGTTTAGAAGCTGGAGACTTGGCTAGATA
The DNA here is from genome assembly GCF_964213995.1 of Mustelus asterias. Classification (NCBI taxonomy): domain Eukaryota; kingdom Metazoa; phylum Chordata; class Chondrichthyes; order Carcharhiniformes; family Triakidae; genus Mustelus; species Mustelus asterias. The sequence goes on from NC_135807.1 coordinate 128,037,929, forward strand.
AAGATGGGAGACAGTCACCAAAATGTACAAGAGGCCAGAAATGGAGGTGTGCAGAGAATTGTGATGTATGAAAGGGGGGAGGGGTGGAGGCAATGGAGAAATTTTAACAGAGATATTGGATAGCTTTCCACTAGTTTTCCTTGGTTATCTCAGAATAACATCTGATTTGGACAAGTCCAGCGCGGGCACAAGGGTGTCTATTTTAACCATCCTGATTTAGGCCTGGGCTTCAGATATGAGCATGTGCTAAATAGATGCTCTGAGCTCGTTGGTTCTGCTGTGGAAAATGGGGAATTACCTGCGACGGATGGACGCAATGGGAAAAGTCATTACCCACCAGGGAATTTTTAAGTCAGGAAAGACAGTTAAAACACAGAAAACAGACAAGAAATTTTTCTTTAAAAAAAAGCAGTAATATTTTAGGTTAAAGGATAAAAGAATGTGAAACGCTGATGTAAACCGGGAATATCCTTCATTTTAAGCAAGTTTCTTTGGGGGTAGTGTAAAATGAACACAAACATTTATTTTCAGGTATTTATTAGACTTCATTAAGGTTACAGAAACATTTCAAAACAGTGTAGGCATCAACTCTTGATAAATAATCTGCTGCTGACAACACTGGGACCATCTTTTTCTATCCGTTATTGGTTCTGTCTCTTACGATGGGCGTTCACGGGGTCTTGTGACAATGTTCCACCACAGTGGTGGAAATTCACCCTCACGAGCAGGGGGCAGAGCCTCACTCTGAGGATTATCAGTCACTTCCTCTTGCAGTTGCTTCACCTAGAGGGGAGGAAAAAATATTACCACATAGATACCCTTCTGTTCCTTCTACACTATCAGCATCAAGCAATTACAAAATGCAGTTTTAATTTGCTTGCAATGATTTAACTTCTAATTTGGGTCCAAATCCATACTTCAGGTATACTTCTGCCCACCATAACTCATGACTGACATCTTTTTTGTTGTCCATGGCCAGATTATAGTTACAGTTGTGCTCAAAAAAAATGTAAACCAATTTTTACTATAGACTTTTAATCTCCATCTGCTTATCCAATCACCTGGCTGAGTGTGCCTAAGGTGCCCTTTGAGGACAGTGTTTTTTGTGCTTACATCAGCGTTAAACATCCCCATCAGGACATGGAATGGAATGTCAGACAGTGTCATTTGAGTGATAGGATGGATATTTCTTTACAAACTAAATTTCCAATCACTCATGCAATGATGAGTGGGCAAGAGGTACAATTGTAGTCAAATTAGCTCATGCGTTTCCCTGTGTTACAACACTGACTATATTTCATTACATAATTGACTGTAAAGTGATTTGGAATGTCATGCAACTGAAATACAAATCTGTCTTTCTTTTATATAGAAATTACAAGACCGATAGGTTGTTTGGCCCAAACCGTCCATTTTGATGTTTAGCATTCATGTAGGCAGTTTTACATGCCTGTTCTGTTCTCATATTCTTTGCATTCAAATCAAATATATACTCTTAAATGTTTCATGGTGTCTGCTCGAGTCACTAATTCCAGCAGTGCATTTCAGAGCCTCACCCACAGTGTAAAAAGCTTCTGCTTGCTGTAAATCTATTTTGTTTAATAATAAACCTATGTCTTCTTGTTCACAATCACTAGAAAGTCCATCTACACTATTCCCCAGCTCCATCATAATTTTAGGCACTCATGTCAAACATAATTATTTGTTGACCAGTGGGATAAGTGATCAATGTGGGAAAAGGGACTCACCCCCACAATTCTGCAAGAGGAGCAATTCAGAGGAATGGGAGATACAGGTCCTCCATTAAGCAATCAGATTACAGTAGCCACATTCATACAACTGTAACATAACAGTAAAAGTTGATTTCTATTCATTGGGTTTCTGATCTGAGGAGTCTAATAATCAAAAGACATCACCTCACCAAAATATGCTGAAAGGATTTTGTGCAGGTGATAAGCCAGGAATAAGAGAATATTACAGCAAAATCTTTCTATATCCATTTCACAAATTGCTTCTTCTAATCCACTCTACTGCTTGTTCTCCATACTCTTTAATATTCCTTTTACAGTCACCCAACTAATTCCTTTTTAAAATAATTTACAGAACTTCTTTCTGCTGACGAGACATAGATTGACACATCCCAATGAAAGTATTTTTCAAAGTAACAGTCTTATTTTTAAATGGAAATGCAATAAATTAAATTATCGCCCACAATTTCTTTACAAGCAAATGCTGTTCAACTTCTGTACTTTCATCACAACCTCTTATGGCTGTTGATTAATACATCTGATTGCATGGATGATTTACACAATACTGCAGACGGTATTTATTCAATATTTAAAGTTTATTTAATTGTCACAAGTAGGTTTACATTTAACATTGCAATGAAGTTACTTGAAAATCCCTTAGTCGCCACACTTCGGCGCCTGTTCGGGTACATGGAGGGAAAACTTAGCATGGCCAATCCACCTAACCAGCATGTCTTTGGACTGTGGGAGGAAACCGGAGCACCCGGAGTAAACCCACGCAAACAGGGGGAGAACGTGCAGACTCCACACTGACAGTGACCCGAGCTGGGAATCGAACCGGGTTCCTGGCGTTGTGAGGCAGCAGTGCTAACCACCGTGCCGCCCCTATGAAATTACTTTTTAAGCAAATGGAAAGCAAACACCACAAAGGGCTTGTACCCACCTCTCTATCCCAATTCTGGAGGCGCAGCTTCTTCCATTGCTCTCGCTTGGCAAAGTAATCTGGATACATTGCCTTCTCAGACGGATGCCAATAATCCAGATAGGATTCAGGTGTCTATCAGGAGAGAAAAACATATCTTCACTAAAATTTAAAAATCAGGGTTTGAAAAAATAGCTTCTGGGCAGAAAAATAAACTTAGAATTTTGTGCATCAGTCAAAGAGCATCAACAACTTTGGAGAATGAGTCGAGAAATCTTCAAGTCACCCACTGGCATGATACAAGTGAGTGAAAAAGCAGCTATGTTTCTATCACGACTTAGGTCTATGAATTTCAGAATCTTGCTTAAACCCTGCATCAGGTTACCCCACAGACTTAAAGCACCAAGACAACAGACTTTTCCCTACACTTGTGTTCTTAAAATCTTCCAAGCTCAAAATAAAAATCCAAGCCCTGGATAAGCAGGTTGGACATTCCAGGTCTGTGCTGAGTTAGAAACTCTCAGCCACTGAATCAGTAGAATTCCTACAAATAACTAATTTCACCAGACGGTAGATAATAAAAAATACTGATTATCCCTGAACAATCCTTGCTTGAAGCAAGCAGCAGAGTTTCATTTCAAGAACAGTTTAAAGATAACTAAGGCAGCTTTCAGATCAGCTAAAAGGTTAATGGAAACAGAGGATCGTTTATCAAAGTGTTGGCCAGGAAAACCATTGTCAGCTACGAAGAGTCAAAGTCAAAGATTCTATTGAGATTTGGAGCGAAGACAGGTTAGAAAGGACTCGTGATGTATAATGGGTAGATGAAATCGGTATTTTGTCTCAATCTTCACTCAAAGGTGATGTACAACTGGAACTAAATTGTGTCATCAGTAAGAACTTAAGAACTAGGAGTAGGCCATCTGGCCACTTGAGCCTGCTCCACTATTCAATAAGATCATGGCTGATCTTTTTATGGACTCAGCTCCACTTACCCACCCGCTCACCATAACCCTTAATTCCTTTACTGTTCAAAAATGTATCTATCCTCGCCTTAAAAACTATGAGCTAGCCTCAACTGCTTCACTGGGCAGGGAATTCCACAGATTCACAACCCTTTGGGTTGTCCTCCTCAACTCAGTCCTAAGATTTTAAAATTGATGAACACGCTATTTAGAAAGTATAAAGAACTTTAAAATAGAGAGGGGGCTGATGGCCAGGATGTTGTCCACCCAAGGTTCTTTAAGAAGATTGGGCAGAAGCTGTGCAAGTCCCTTGCCTGCATCATTAATAGTTCGCTGGAGTGTAGGTTCTTCTGGGAAACTCATGTAGCTCTAATCTCCATAAAAGAAGATAAAGGCAGACTTGAATTATGGACCTATGAATGTAACTTGGGTAATATGCCTATGGAAATCATTAGGAGATGCAATATATCATTTAGAGAATTTCATAGAATTCCTACAGTACAGAAAGAGGCCATTCAGTACATCAAGTCTGTACCGACCCTCCGAAAGAGCATTTACCATGGCTAATCCACCTAACCCACACAACTTTGGACACTATGGGGCAATTTAGCAATCTCTGTAACCTACACATCTTTGGACATACCAGGGTTACCTAACAGACTCCGAAAAGGTCACACATTATCAATTTGATTATATATTTTTAGGAATTCACCAGTATAGTGAATGAAGGAAAACAGACGGTTTAATTGGACTTTTAAAAAGCATTTAATAAGATACCTCATAATAAGCTATCTATAATGCATTAGTTTTATACAGTATGGATTTCACCTCGCACCTTGTAGCAATCATATCTCTCATAGGATGTGCCTCCTGGTGAATCAGGGAAAATGTAGGGCTGTGGATGTTGCAGTGTCCAGAATTCCTCCTCACCAGCTTTCAGCAGTTTAGTAGCCTTTATCATATCTTTTTCATCTTTACGTTCATCAAATCTTGCTCGCAGCATGCAGGCATAAAAACGGTACTTGTCCCTAAGCAGGAAAAAACAAAGTAAATGTAACAAACCAGTGGTATGTTGCGTTAACGCAAGAACTGTATTTTCACAACTCATTCCAACAATTTTGCATTCCTATTTTTATTAAAATGGTGGTAGGTGTAACCCAATATTACTATTGTGCCCGTTTCCTTGCTTCAAATACCAATTAAGATTTGTCTCTAGTGTTAGAAGGCGGCATACTCAACATCTCTGTTCCACTGAGCCTCTACGGATTGTTTGTAAAGTGTGCCCTATGCTAATAGTGCCATTTGATACTGAGAAAGTGAAATGCTCTTTATCTCAAATCAGTTAACACCAATATAGTGCATATAAACGTACAAACAAGGAGCAGGAGTAGGCTGTTCGGCTACTCGAGCCTGCTCCACCATTTAATAAGATCATGGCTGATCTAATTGTAACCTCAAATCTGCATCCCGCCTACCCTATCCCCCTTGCTTATCAAGAATCCATCCACCTCTGCCTTAAAAATATTCAAAGGCTTCCACCACCTTTTCAGGAAGAGAGTTCCAAAGACTCATGATCTCACATCTCCATTTTAAATGGGCAATCCCTTAACAGTGACACATAGTTCTAGATTCTCTCATAAGAGGGAACATCCTCTCTGTCAAGGTCGCTTAGGATCTTCTTTGTTTCAATCAAGCCACCTCTTACTCTTTTAAACTCCAGCATATACAAGCCTAGTCTGTCCAACATTTCCTCATATAACCCTACCATTCCTGGCATCAGTCTGGTAAACCTTCTCTGAACTGCTTTCAAAGCATTTACATCCTTCCTTAAATGTGACCAATACTGCATTTCAGAGCTCTGCAATCTCTCACCATTTCTATTTGCTTCTCTTCTATTTTTCCTGCCAAAATGGACAATTTCACATTTCCCACATTATACTCCAATAGCCAGATCTTTGCCCATTCACTTAACCTATCTATTTTTGTTCTCTTCACAACTTACTTATCTACCTATCTTTGTGTCATCAGCAAATTTGGCAACCATCCCATCATTCAACTCATTTATATATATTTTTAGCAGTTGAGGTCTCAGCATTGATTCCTGTGGTACACCATGTCAACCTGAAAAAGACCAATTTATGCTTACTCTGCTTCCTGTTAGCTAGCTAATTTTCTATCCATGCAAATATGTTACCCCCAATATGAGCTTTTAATTTCTGCAATAACCTTTGATGTGACATTTTATCAAATGCCTTCTGGAAATCTAAGCACAGTACATCTACTAGTTCCCCTTTATTGACAAAACATGTTACTTCCACAAAGAAAATCCAATAAGGTTGGTTAAACATGATTTCCCTTTCACAAAACCATTCTGATTCTACAACTTCTTTAATAATAGCCCCTAACATTTTCCCCATGACAGATGTTAAGCTAACTGGCTGTAGTTTCTGCTTCTCGTCTCCCTCCCTTTTGAATAATTGAGTTACATTTGTTAAGTTCCAATCTAATGGGATCTTTATCAAATTTATGGTGTTTTGGAAAATTAAAACTAATGCATCAACTATCTTGAGTGAGAATGCGTGCCCTGTGATGGACTGGTGTCCCGTCCTGGGTGTATCTTGCCTAGCGCTCAGTGTCTGTCGGGATAGGCTCAGGTTCTCCATGATCCTGGAATGGAATAAGTGGTGAAGAGAAAGTAAACATCAACTATTTCACTTCTTTTAAGACCCAGACTGAAATCCATCAGGATCCAGACATTTGTCAGCCTGCAGCACCAACCATTCACTCAGTACCACTTCTCTGGTGACTATAATTTACCCGAGTTCCTCTCTCCCTGGTTTATAGCTACATCTGGGGTGTTACTTGTATCCGTTGCAGTGAAGACTAATACAAAATACCTGTTCAATTCTCTGGCATCTGCTTGTTTTCCATTATCAATTCTCCAAACTCACTTCCTATAGAACCAACACTCACTTTAACTCATTTCTTTTTCAGATATTTATAGAAACTTCTATCTATTTTTACATTTCTGGCTAGCTTTCTCTCAACCCTAATTTTTCCCTCGTTATTAATCTTTTAGTCATCCTTTGCTGTTCCTTATATTCTGTCCAATCTTCTGACTTGTCTTTGCACAATTGTACCTCTTTTTTTAAAAGCCTGACCGACTCTCTAACTTTTCTAGTTAACCAGGATGGTGCGTCCATCCCTTGGACATTTTCTTACTCATTAGATCCTCCCTCTCCATTGTGCTAATACCATAATTAACTAACAGAGCCAAGCCTAACTTTTCCTTGTTTTCTGTCCTCCTAAATATCCTGTATCCTTCAATATTCAGGTCCCAATCCAAGTCTGCAGCCATGTCTCTGCAACGGCTATCAAATCATACTTACTTATTTCTACGTGTGCTCTCAGTCCATCAGTTTTGTTTTGAATGCTTTGTGCATTTAGATATAGATTTTAGTTTTAACCTTTTATTCTTTTTCTAACCTCTAGTCTCATCTGTTGATTTACTGTTCTGTCAGTTTGTTTTTCATTTCCTATAGTACTTTTCTCTTTTGCCTTGTGTCTACTCTTTGATTTACCAATCTCCTCAATTGATCCCTTACCCACACTACTTAGTTTAAAACCCTCTCTACTACCCTAGCTATGCAGCTTGCAAGAACACCGGTTCCAGCATGGTTCAGGTGGAGATTGTCCCAATTGTACAGATCCCACTTTTCCCAGTACTGCGGCAAGTGCCTCACGAACTGGAACCTACTTCTCCCACGCCAGTCTTTGAGCCATGCATTCATCTCCCTAATCTGATTTGTCCTATGCCAATTTACACGTGGCTCAGGTATAATTCCAGAGATTATGAATTTTGAGGTTGTGCTTAATATGGTGCCAAGCTCCTCAAACTGACTGTGCAGAACCTCTTTCTTTGTCCTGTCTATGTCATTTGTACCTACATGGACCATGATGACTGGGTCCTTACCCTCCCACTGCAAGTTCCTCTCCAGCGCTGTGCAGATGTCCTGCACCATGCTACCAGGCAAGCAACACAGCCATCTGGACTTGCACTCTTTGTTGCAGAAAATGGTGTCAATCCCTCCAATTATATTGTCTCCTACTACCACTACATTCCTAGGTATGCCTCCTGCTTGAATGGCTTCCTATACCACGGTGCCATGGCCAGTTAGCTCATCCACCCTGCAGTCCTCATTCTCATCCAAACAAGCTGGAAAAGCAGTGGTAGAGCATTGGAGGTGAAACCCATCGAATTCTTCAAGAAAGCTGGATGTTCTATTTAGAGGAGGGGGCTTGTGGGTTTAAAAGGAAGGATAAGTTAGATGTGCAGCCCTGTCAAAAGTACTTAACCCTGATAAAACCAGAAAACGTAACACTAGGGATTTGAAGAATGAGGAAGCAAACATTCATCCCAAAATCAAAAGCCTAAAATTTGAAAGATATTCTGCAGTTAGTGCGGTACCATTTCAGCATGGTTTGCTATCCTTCACAGAATATCACAAATGCAAAGAGGTACTGGTTAAACAGAAATAACAATTAGTGTTTTCAAATTGATTGAAGTCCCTTTACAAGATTAAATTTAAAACAGAAATCAGTGTTCAAATACATTTCTCTTCAGTGGTGTTTCTCCTACTAGATGCCATTATACATCACCGCTCAATGCCAAGTTTGATCCTACCCCTACGCCACATTTTGCTCACCATCCTAGAATATTAGAACAAAGAGGCAGCATGAACTTGGGAGGCTGAATGGCCGCCTCTGTGCTACACGACTATGTACTGGCTTTTGTGACGTTCACAAGATGAAACAGCATCTCAGAGGAAATTTCCAACAAGAGAGCACTTTGGAGGTGTGGAAGAGGACGTGGCAAAGAATATTGGTAGACGGAGACTAGAGGTCAAGACATCACAGGTAAATGATGATTGTTTTAATTGTGTAAGAGATGTGAAGGAACTGTTTTCTTTTATATTTTTTCAAAAAACATGTTCATTGTACAGTAAGGGGCATGAAGATCAAATGTATTGATTCACCCATTATACGGTGTTCAAAATCGTGGCAGTATCTGAGGATGTTGAATGCAGTGTGAAACTATCGGCAAAATGTTGGATACATTTGGTTGAGTGGGAGGGATCAGTGATAGGAAGGGATAAAGACTACGAAGTAAAATCGGATCAATGAGCATGAAGGAGAACACCTTAGCTCGAATCATATCTGACACAAAGGAAGTTGATTATTGGAGGCCAATCGTTGCAGCCCTTGGATCCCATTGCAGAAGTATCTCAGAGAAACATCCTAAATCCAACACTATTTGTGGACAATTGTATACAGTTTAGCTCCATTCACAATTAAGTTGCCCACCATAGCTGCCCTGTCGTCTATATCCAGTATGGCAGGTTACATTCATGCCACACAAGTATCAAGCAATGACCATCTCCAAGAAAATGTCTAATTATCCATCCAGCCTTCAACTGTCACCTCTCCCCAGCTAACTAGAAATTAATTGGATCAGCCAGATTAATAAAGTGATGTGAGCAGGGAAGAGGTCATGACTCTGCAATGAGTGCCTCACCAAGTCCATCATCCACAAAGCTGTAGTTGTGGGTGTGATGCATTACTCGCCATTTCCTTGGCTGGATGCAATTACATTAGTAGTCAAGAGAGCACAACACTATCCAGGACAAGAACAATCTAAATCACTGGCACCTCTACCACTAGACTCGATATTTAGTCCCTTCATTAACAGCACAATGTGGCTGTAATTGAGTCATGTACAGGATGCACTGCAGTCAAGTTCTCAAAATTATTTCAACACCACCTCCTAATCTTGCAACCTCTACCACCTTGAATGATAAAATAGGAACGCAATCACCTTCAAGAGCATCTCCAAGTCACACACCATCCAGTGTCAAAATTGTGGAATCGTCTACCAAATATTATCACCTCAAGAACTGCAATGGTTCAAAGCAGCAGCATACAATTACCTCCTCAGAGCATGTCAGGAGAGCCAAAGAATTCAGCAGCATCGCTCATATCCCAAGAACAAACAATATATAATAAGTTTGTCCTCAAAGCTATACTGGTGTTCATGGATTAATTTACAACTTTCAAAGTGATAACAGTTAACAAAGGTTCAATAACATTCCAAAGTACCAGTGAATGAGCAATAGCATTGTAGTTAGATTGGTAAAAGGAAATACTTTTCATAGAAGAGGGGTCAAGAGAAACAACCTACAGAGGCAAGTACCTTGAGGATGAAAAGAAGCATACCCAGATGGCTTAGTCTTCAGGGGTGTACACATTTTGAAAGGATAAACAAAGGATGCAAATCAATATGTATTTTGGATGAAAACAATATTAAGAAGCAGAAGACACGCCAACATCTTAAATTACTTAACTCAATAGAGAGACCCGGTACAAATTGGAAAGGCAGTACTTCAACAACGTACCAAATGTCAGATATTGCTTCATAATCTTATGAATAAAACTATTTAATTTCAACAGAGTAGACAACTGTGGTACCAAGTCTACATGCAACACTAACTCAATATTCATTATCTTGCTTGCATATTAGAACAATACAATTCACTTGTTCTAAAAATACTTGTACAAGATTTGTGATTTATTGTAAACTGACCGTATAGCTACTTTAACTTAGTAACCACTCTCCCTTAAGACCCAATTAATGCACGACACGAAAAACAAATTCAGATTTGTCATTTTTCAGCACAAAGGAAAATTCTGACATTGAGACCAAGGTGGCAGATCTTTAAATTGCCATACTTTTGGTATTGTTGTTGCTCGGAACAAGATTGCCCCCAAAAGATGATCACATATTTATAATGATCCAGTGACTGCAAAAATAAATTAATCTGGTACAAGTACTAGCCCAAGAGTGTATCATTCTATAAGTTTTATCTAACATATACACAGAAAATATTGTCTAATTTTTAAACAAAGCCTCACATGAATTGTGATAAGTCACACCAGATGAAGATTCGCAGGCAAAACTTGGATTTTCATAGAGGCTTGGAAACCAGTTCCTGGTGAAAGATTCTTCCTTCCTCAAAATGCTAACAACTTTATCAGTGGTCAACCTGTTATTCTAGTATGTTGATTTCATTTCTAATTTAATACATATAACATTCTTAATCCTCACACTGAAATCAGCTCATTAGTTCTTAATAGTTGTCTATGAAAATTATGCATGATGTGGAGATGCTGGTATTGGACTGGGGTGGGCACAATAAGAAGTCTCACAACACCAGGCTACCTGATGAAGGAGCAGCGCTCCGAAAGCTTGTGATTCTAAATAAACCTGTTGGTTTTTAACCTGGTGTTGAGACCTTTTACTGTGAAAATTAGATTAGAATGCAAATGGCATTCCTTGCAATAAATTAAATAATCTTAGGAGACAGTGTGGACAATGTATATTCTGCTCAGGGGAATATGTATTGTTGAAAGGCTTCAAGTACAAATTGTTAAAAATTATTCAGTTTCAAGCTAGAAATTAATCGCGGCTTGGGTTTTGGAGCTGTGAAGATGGGAAACTGTTTACTGGCTCCAAATTTACGTCAAAGCCTTAAAACAAAACTCGGTTGTAATAAATTGGTTGTATGGAGCTGGAACCAAAGCAACAAAGACAATAATCACACAGCATTTACGAAGAGAGAAATTAGGTTAACATTTTGGATCAAAGACTCTTCATCTGAAAGGCTCCTCTCCCTACAGATGCTGCCTGACCTGCTGAGTGTTTGCAGCCTTTCCTATTTCAGATTCCCAGCATCAGCGGTATTTTTCTACTGACAACTGCAACAAACATGAAAAGGCACAATTTTCTGATTGACAAGCACTTTTCTAATAAAAAGGGATAAGAGGATATGGGGAAACAGCTAGGGTGGTGGATTTGAGACCAGCCATGATCTGATTGAATGGTGGAACAGGTTCAAAAGGCTGAATTTCATACAGTGCAGGGGGCTGCCATTCGGCCCATCGAGTCCACACTGGCCACAATCCCACCCACGCCCTATTCCCGTAACCCCACATATTTACCCTGTTAGTCCCCCTGACACTAAGGGTCTATTTAGCACGGCCAATCCACCTAACCTGCCAATCTTTGGACTGTGGGAGGAAACCAGAACACCTGGAGGAAACCCACGCAGAAGAAGAGAAAGTGCAGACTCCACACAGACAGTGACCCGAGGCTGGAATTGAACCCGGGTCCCTGGCGCTGTGAGGCAGCAGTGCTAACCACTGTGCCACGAATTTGCCGACTTCTGCTCCTAATTCCTATGTTCCATTTTTGCATTCTGTCATAGTGCATCAGAACCGTCAAATGGTAAACAAAATACTAAAACAAAACATCTCCTCAATGCATTTCAACCAAGAATCTTTTGGAGATCGACCACTGACTGCACCTCTTGTCAATCCAACTCCGCCACTTTCCCTAACTCTCAACCCCCGTCACTGCATCGCCTCAAGCGGGATGAAGACCCAACCTGAAAATGCACCAGGATTCCAAGTGCCGCAGAGCCCGTTTGTAAAGTCGAAGTACTTTCTGCTGGTGCGTCAAGTAAGCAGCCATCCTTCAATCCGTCCTTTCCGTCACCTTCCCCCCCTCTTCCCGAGGACCATGGGCCAGCGGAGGACCGCCAGTGCCGCGCAGAATCACGGGAAACTGGAGGACCGCGAGCCGAGATAGCTGATGGGAAAGCGGAGGACCTCAATCCCCCGACGCCAGAAGGAATGACGGGAAGGCTGGAGGCCTGAGCCGAAAAGCACCACGGGAAGACGGAGGACCGAATCAGAAGGGACACAACGCTGCTCATGTGGGCAATGGGTCGAGCGCTTTTCCTTTGTACTTTGATTTCTGTTCGGGCTGTTCCCCCTCCTTTTGGGGAGCTGCCCCTTTTACTTTGTCCTGACTTAATCTGAGTTTGTTTATTTGGTTTGACCTAAAAAGAGGGCAATGGGTCGAGCGCGCCTCCTTCTTTCGGTTCTGGGGTTTTGAGATCCTTGTCGACATGAGAGCGAAGTGGCGGAAGAAGCGCATGCGCAGGCTGAAGCGTAAAAGGCGAAAGATGAGGCAGAGGTCCAGGTGAACGACTGCTGAAGATGCAGTACTGACCAGGCTTTGTTAAATCTTACATGGCAAATGGACTCTGACGCTTCTGTTTATACATCTTTTTCTAAGACCATCAGTTTAGAGGCACTGCGGATGCTGGTCATGAGAAGATCTTGTACATTGATCTGTTGTGGCAATGTGCCTTTATGTACAGTAGTTGCGAAATAAAATGGCAATTGTCAGTTTGAAGTGACAGAGCTTCTTACTCCCCGAATAATCATCGATTTTATACTGGAATTGTTTAATTCTAGTGCTGGGTTCCAGGCTAATCAATATATCTGCCATATAAAAAATAAACCCTGACTGTACTGCACTTCCTTACCTCAAAAACCTTTTATTGATGTTTTGTTTGTACTTTAGTCCCACACTCGTGATCTATGGGTACCCAGTGTGGAGGGGGGCAGGGAAGACGAAGGACCTCCTCCTGAGCTTGGCCAAACTTGCCATAAATTCACGGTGGCACAGTGGTTAGCACTGCTGCCTCACCTGGGTTCGATTCCCGGCTTGGGTAACTGTGTGGAGTTTGCACGTTCTCCCCGTGTCTGCGTGGGTTTCCACCGGGTGCTCCGGTTTCCTCCCACAGTCCAAAGATGTGAGGCTTAGGTTGATTGGTGTCGGTTAGCAGAGTAAATAAGTGGGGTTACGGGGATAGGGCCTGGATGGGATTGTGATCGGTGCAGACTCTATGTGCGAAATGGCCTCTTTATGCACTGTAGGGATTCTATAATAAATAGGTAGCGGGCGACCGAGGGGGTCTTCCGACCCGACTGTCTGCCCCTCTACTGCAGCTACGTTCGTGGCCAGGTGTCCCTGAAGAGGGAGCATTTGTGTCCAAGGGCACTGTAGAGGCCTTCCATGCCCATTGGGCAGCGCAGAAGCTTTCCATGCCCATTGGGCAGCGCAGGGGCTGGGGTGTATTATTGACCCTTTTTTTGATGTTTTTAAGCCTCCTTTCTACTTTGTCTTTTGTTTCGGGCGGTTCCCTTTTTGGGGGCTTTTAATTTGTCCGTCAGTTAATTTGATTAGTCTGATTGGTTAGTCAAAAAGATTGACCGCTGCTGTTGTTTACGTTCAATGTTATAGACTGCACTCCCTTTTTAGTTAGCTTAAAAACCTTTTATTGATGTTTTGTTTGCACTTCAGTCCCACGCTCCTGACCTACGGGCACCCAGTGCGGAGGGTGGCGGGGAAGGCAGAGGGCTTTGCTAGTCCTGACGTTGTTCAGTCTCAAGAAGGATGCTCTTGTTGCCCAGCCCCTGGAAATACCTGAAGGCTCCACTGATGTCTTCATAAACCTTTCATAACACGTTAATCCCTGAAAAAATCCCATCAAAGGGTCTCGCAAATGCATTTGGTTGCAACCTCAAAGGAAAGCTCACCTAAACATGTCAGTGGACCAGAATACCCGAAGACATATAAACAAAAGACTTGCATTTATATAACATCCTTCATGACAACAACTTGTCTTTAACATGATCAAAATCCAAAATGTCCCACAGAATTATCAAGCAAAAAACAAATAAAATTGCACAGGACGTCCTAAAGCTTCTTACAACAAATAAAATAGTTTTGAAAGACAGTCACTTATAATACAGATAAAAGCTAAATATTGCAGATGTTGGAATCCAAAACAAAAGCCGAAAATGCTGGAAACTCTTAGCATCTATGGAGAGAGAATAGAGCTCCACAGGTACTGTCAGACCTACTGAGATTTTCCAGCATTTTCATTTTTTGCCACTTATAATGCAGGATTTGCAGCAGCCAATTTGTGCGCGTACAGCAAAGTTCCATAGAAAGCAATGAGGCAATGACCATAAATCTACAAGACTTCCTTTTCAAGGGGTCTTTTCTATCCACCTGAAAGGGCAGATAGCATCTCAGTTAAAAGTTGAAACATTGGGCATTATTTCTAGATTGGTGCTTCAGTTAAATTGTTGGAACGTGTTACACATTTGGGACTTTTATCCTTTTTGCTCCAGAAATATTTTGTCCTCACCATTGTTTCTAAATAAAGAGAGCCCTTTTTCTCCAGATTTTCAATGTTTATTCTGATATTTGGGTAAGTTTGGTAGTGTACCAGGATGATAAACTGAAATGTTTTTGTAAGGTTTTTATGTACCAATTCTATTCCATGTTCCACAGGCTTTGCCTTGTCTCTGAGAAGTAGCAGATTGACAAAGGATCAGACTTTAATTTGTAATGTCAGTGTTGATTGAATTTATCAAACAATAATAGCCCTGTTTGATAATGCTCCTGTGAAACACGTATATATAATCTTACATTGAAAAAGCACCTTTAATATTGTATATTCCCAAGGAGCTTTACATGGGTATGATTAGAAAATAATTGACAAAGAACCACATTAGGAGGCATTAGGGCAAGTAACTAAGAGTTTGGTCAAAAAGATAAGTTTTAAGAAATGTCTGAAAGGAGGTGAGAGAAATTGAAAGATTTAGGGAGGGAATGCCAGAATTTAAGGCCGACAACTGAAAGTACGGTTTCCAGTTAGGTGTTGAAGATGTTAAGAAAATCAAGGATGTATGAGTCCAGATTGGAGGAAGGCAGAATTCTCAAGGTTGTAGGAGGTTACAGAGATAGGGTTGGGAACAGCAGGAGGTTACAGAGATAGGCTTGGGAACAGCCTTGAACACAAGTATGAGAGTCTTAAATCTGAAGTGTTGCTGGACTAGCATCCAATATAGCTCAGCATGTAGAGTATTAATGGGTAACTAATGCAAGTCAGGATATGGACAGCAGAGTTTTGGATGAGCTCAATTTTACAGATGGTGGAGATGGTCCCGTGAACATAGGTAGACTGGAGGTAACTGAAGCGTGGATGAGGGTTTCCACAGCAAATAGGCTGTGGCATGTGTGCAAACAGCCTTCTGCTATTAGTGATACCTAATATATGTACAATTTAGGTTTTGCAAAAAATCTGCACACCCACTGTAATTGCACGTCATAGATCATGATTAGGGCTAAATTGAGTTGTCAACGAAACTGGAGTTTTGCTGCTGCTGGTTAATATTCTAGGTTGGTATACATGTAAGTTTCAAGATTGTTCTGAACTCACAGTGCTAGCACATTACCCATTAAAGGAATTAGGAGATTACCTTGTCCTACATATCCCATTCATCACTATCTTAAAATTTAAGTCCTTAGAGTTGCCAACTGTGGTTTAATGTAAGATAAAAGAAAATTACTGCAGATGCTGGAATCTGAAACAAAAACAGAAAATGCTGGAAAATCACAGCAGGTCTGAAAGCATCTGTGGAATAAATGTTTTGAGTCTGGATGACTCTTCGTCAGAGCTGGACCAGACTCGAAACGTTAGTTCTGTTCTTTCTCAACAGATGTTGTCAGACCTGCTGAGATTTTCCAGCATTTTCTGTGATTAAATGTAACCCTGAAGGTTTCCTCACATTAATTGCCCCCATGCTTCAGCCATCAGTTGGCCAACACACCCATCTCTGTGGACGCACTGCCTTCCTACACCAGTTGGAAAGCAATAAGACTTATTACCCAATTGTATGATGCTTGACTATCAACCAAACAGCATGTGGCACTGCAGCCTACATGCACCAAGCCTGAAGAAAATAAAGAACAAGCTTCCAAGAAGGGTGCCAAAAAAGCCCAGAAGAAGCTGCCAACAAAGAGTGGCAAGAAGAGGAGGAGGTCCAGGAAGAAGAGGTACTTCATCTACATCACCAAGTGATGAAGCAGGTTCACCTTGACACCCGCATCTCCTCCAAGGGCATGAGTATCATAAACTTGTTAGTCTACGACATCTTTTGAGCGCATCATGGCTGAAGCTTCCTGCCTGGCCCATTATAACAGGCAGCAGACCATCGGCTCCCAAGAGATCCAGACTGCTGTTTGCGCCTGCTGCCGCCCGGGGAACTGGCCAAGCACACTGTGTCAGAGGGGGACAAAGGTGGTGACCAAATACACCAGCTCCAAATGAAACTGTACAGTGCACTGAAGCAGACACCCGACCCACCACCCATCTCTTTTGTTGTCCCCATGACTTTTCTCTCGGGTTCAACAGAGCAGTGGTCTGGAGATTGACCTTCAATTGCTGGAGACTCCAGTCCAAATCCTGGAAGGCTGGCACTGCACCAATTTGAGGTTAAAAAAATAAATAAAACACTCTGTTTTGTTAATGTTTCTGATTTGGAACAGGCTGCAGGGATGGTTGCAGAGGGTGGGAGAGAGAATATATATATATCTGCAGGCTTCTGAATTTCTTGTGTGGTTTTGGCATCAAGGTTGGGCACACTCAGAGGGGTTGGAGGCTCAGCAGGGCGCGGTGCAGCGAACCGCCCTCCTCGCGGGAATCCGGGCCACGTTCCATTGCTCGTGGCGCCAAATTTGAATCGGCGGCGGTTGCGGGGCTTTGGGGGCGTCGCCTTGGTCGAGGAAAGCGGAGAGAGCAACCGGCCGTTCCTGCCCCGCCGCCCGCAACCCCAAAACAACAGGCTCCTCCAAATGGCCTCAGTAAGACCAGGGTTAAAACAGCCAAACATTAACTTCGATCCTAGCCAGCATCCTCCACACCCAAAAACAAACCTAACCCGAGCCTTTCAACGCAAGATCTGAGATGAAGACTTGAAGCAGGACCTCAGGACTTTCCAAAGGGCTTTATTAGAGCCAGTGAAGTAGTTTTTAATTCACTGCTGCCTTGTAGGAAATTTGTGCTGAGCAAGCTGCACAAAGTTGCCCACTGACCACATAGTTCGTTTTTTTTTACTGCCAATTGAGAGATAAGTAGTGGCCAGTTGACTGATGATAACTCCCCTGTTCTTCTTTAAAGTAGTGCCATTGGCCCGAACAGACAGGACCTTGGTTTAAGGTCTCATCTGAAAAGACGCACTGGTTAGGTGCATTGGCCGTGCCAAATTCTTCCTCAGTGTACCCGAACAGACGCCGGAGTGTAGCGACTAGGGGAGTTTTCACAATAACTTCATTGCAGTGTTAACGTAAGCTGTACTTGGGACACTAATAAATACACTTTTCTGACTCTGCAGCACTCCCTCAGTGTGTGACACTTGGGTAGGGATTTTGCGGCTGCGCTCGCCCCAAGGCTGGAAAATCCAGCCCAAGGTCAATGGACCTTTGCATGGTCTGTGTCCCGCTCGCTACGATTCCCATGGCAGGTGGTACGGGAAAATTCTGCCCTTGATCTTTGTGCCCAACGCCTAGAGTGAGACTGGATGCCACAACAATCTTAACAATGAAATGTACGATCCATTTATATGCCACCGTGGACACCAGTGGAACCCTCTGGCATACAATGCAGTGATGTGGAGATGCTGGCATTGGACTGGGGTGAACACAGCAAGAGTTTTAACAACACCAGGTTAAAGTCCAACAGGTTTATTTGGTAGCAAATACCATTAGCTTTCGGAGCGCTGCTCCTTCGTCAGATGGAGTGGACATTTCCACTAATGGTATTTGCTACCAAATAAACCTGTTGGACTTTAACCTGGTGTTGTTAAAACTCTTACCGTATAAAATGCAGTACCAGGGCACTCAGACCAGTAAGGTTGATAACTCTGGTTGCACCTATTTTGGGGGGATTTGATCATCTCCCACTAGCTTGTCTGCATCATCGAACCTCAACTTCAATCATTTTATACCCTTATCTCCACTATTTTGTTTTATAACTAGTTAGCAAAATCGTTCAAAGTCTTTTTTCTTTAAAGAGCGCAATGTTATTAACACCACAATTATTTTTCTCCAGGACTGCTTGCAACAGTGTCCTTCAATCAATGGAGAAATCCTGGAGTTGCCAGGATAGTTCTGAACGGTTGACAACCCTACCCTAACATTCTTTGATGGTTACCCACATTGCATGATTCCCAGCTGGTAGAAGCAAATTGTACTGCTCACGACACCTTTTCAATTAAATGGGACACCAAAAGGGGCATTTTTGGATGCATGGGTAGTGGTCTACTTCCTGATGAGCAACAGACTTCAGATATAAGAAGAAGAAAAATATTCCCACAGTGATTAAGAGGCTAAGAGGATCACAAAGATAAATTTAAAATTCCTGTTTCCCTGTGCCTAAAAGGCCAGATTTCTAACTTGATCCCTGAGCTTTGTTTTGAGTTCTGTATTGATGTTTGAGCTGAACCACTTCATAGCATATAACTGCAACCTTCAGGGGCATCTTCTTGCTGAAATCTTGTTGACATAACTCTTAAGTGTTTTAGCCATTTAGTTTGTTGCAATAATACTAATCTAAACATCAGACATTAATAATTTAAAATGTACTAATGCATTGCCTGTGGTGTTACTCAGCGAAAATGGAAAGGCATGCTAACATAATATAATTAAGAAATAGGAGCAGGAACAGACTGTGTGGTCTGTTGAGCTTGTCTGATTATAGGTGATCATGGGGTTGAACTTCACTTTCGTGCTTGCTCCTTGATTCCTTGAGAATAAAAAAAATTTGTTTATTTCAGTCTTAAGTATATGCCATTTTGCAATAGTCGGTACATTGTGGCATTGTTATATATTCAAAAAGGTTTGCAGGTTGCTTTAAGAGTTGATCACATGATTTGATGATGATGTTATTCGGGTGCTCAGGTTGCTGTTTTACTTTCAGTTTTGTATTCAGATGCAGTGCAGAGAGCAGCTGTTCAATAAAATCTGTTGTGTGGTTGTTTGAACCTATGTGTGCAAACTCAATCTTTTCTTTCTGTTAAAACCCACAACCCCTAACATAGTTAGAACAATGCAGAAAGAAGTTTGGTGGCGAGTTGGGATTTTGTTTAATTGAGAATATCGAAGAAAGATCTCAAAGAAAGCTATTTCGGTAGTGTAGTGGTTATCACGTTTGCCCCACATGCGAAAGGTCCCTGGTTCGAAACCGGCCAGAAACACTTTTGACTAGCTTAGGGGTTTAAAAAAAAGGGCAGCATGGACAAGTTGGGCCGAAGGGCCTATTTCCATGCTGTAAACCTCTATGACTCTATCTCAAGAGAAAAACTCATACTTTGAATATTAGAAGCCTGGGGAGAAGTAATAACTGGATTAAAGGTGAACATGCTCGTGCCAGGAAGACCAAGTAAAAAGAAGCTTTCTGTGTGATTTTAAAAGAGGGGTTTTATCCAATCGAAGGGTGAGATTCCAGTAGTATCTGGCATATTTGAAAAGAGTGGATGCTTTGCAGTACTGCTGGGGCCAGTTGAAAAAAGTTGCATCAAGTCAATGGTCAACAGTTTAAAAAAGGGGAGTACTGGGAAGACATTAGAAAAAGCTACTGAGCAGTCTCGAGTCTGCAAGAGAAATGGTAGGTCAATTAGGATCCATGAGTACTTTCAATGAAGAAAATGTATCATGGCGTTCCTATGCAGAGCATTTTCAGTGTTTTGTATAAGTGAATAAAATTGCAAACGAGTTGCTCGTACCAGTTTTTCTCAGTTCAGTAGGATGTAAACCCTTTAATTTGCTCCGGAACTTGGTTCATCCAGCAAAACCAGGAACCAAAATGTATAATGAATTGACAAGGATCCTTGAAGAGCATTTTTCTCTGAAACCACTAATCTTGTGGAACAGTTCAAGTGGAAGGCAAAAGCTTTGCTCAGTTTGTGGCAACCTTAAAACAGTTGGCATCACATTGTGAGTTTGGCGAGTTGCTAGAAGATTCTCTTCGAGATCGTCTAGTTTGTGGTCTCCAAAATGAGGCAATCCAGAAAACATCGCTTACTGAACATGCTCTGACTTTAAAGACAGTCGAAATTGCAATGCTGATGGAACTGGCTGCTAAAGAGGCTTCACAATTTGGTGGACGAATGAAAATCCACAAGTTAGGAATTTCCCATAAGAAGTCAAAACAGCAACAAGCATGCAACAGGTCTGCCAAAATGGACTATTCAGCTAATGAATGCTGAAGCATAGATCGTCAATGCAGGAAGTATGGAAAAATGGGTCACCAACTTCCCCTGAGAAATATATTCAGAAGAATCTGGGTACCTTCAAGAAGAAGGACATGTTGCATTCTACAAAAGAAATTTACAATATGGAAGAAAATAGGAGAATGTCCAGAAATCTGATGAAGAGCTTCAACTGAATGTCTTATCCAGTTAGAGTGAATCACATAACTTCAGAATCACCCAGAATCTAAGTGGACAACATATTAGAATGGAGGTTGATACTGGTGCTGCTGTATCTTTAATTCCTGAGACTACATACCAGAAAAGGCTGAAATATTTTCCTTTAAAACCAGCTGATGTGATTTTAAGGATATACACGGAAAGGATTGTGCTGTTAAAAGAGGCAGACCCCCCTCCACCTGCGGGAGGCAGACCACCCCCCCAGCCCGCTGCAATTGCTGGCCTCCCTCCAGTTCGATCGATTCCAATGCAGAGTGGCAGCGGGACCCCCAGCTCCACCAATTGCCCCTAATCCCCGCCCCCAGGCCCCACCTCTAGACCCCACCCCCTTGGCACTGCCCAATGCCCGGTGAGCAGTGCCCCCTGGGCATGGGCACTTTGCCCCTTGGGCAGTGCCAGGGGATACAGACTGGCACTGCCCAGATGCCCATGTCCAGGGGGAACCCCTCCTGCTGCCCAACTTCCTGGGGGGGCCCCGATTGCTCCCCCCTTCACTCCAGCAGGGTCTTCCACTGGCTCCCCGAAAGTGGGGAGCTACTTTAAACCCCGCTGGAGTGAAATTATACTGGCGGGGTGGGAGATGCTATCGGGCCCAGAGACTTCAGTCCCGGGCTCGATAATGACATTTAAATGACATTAAAATTACTTGTCTGCTGGTCCTGCCGGTTTCCAGCATGGTCCCGACCACGCCGGATATCCAGTGCTGGGAGATGCGCACGCATCGGGAACGTAGCACAAATCCCACAAATCGGCCCACACGCGATTCTCCTGGCCCGACGTGCTAAAAAATTAGTGCGTCGGGATGGGAGAATCATTCCAAGATGTTCTGGAGGAGCAAAAGGATTTTAGTATCCACATATGCAAAACCATTAAAAGCTAATATGCAGGTACAATGTGTAATCAAAAAGGCAATAGAATGATGGTCCTTATCAGAAGGGGGCTGGAATACAAAAGTGAAGAAGTGATTCTTCAAAGAGCAAAGCAAATGACAGCACAGGAACAGGACCTTCGGCCCTCCAAGCCTGTTCTGATCATGGTGCCCTAACTAAACTAAAAAGAAGCTTTCTGCCCTTACTCGGTCCGTATCCCACTATTCCCTCCCTATTCATGCACCCATCCAGATGCCTCTTAAATGTTGATAATGTGCTTGCTTCCACCACCTCCTCTGGCAGCGTGTTCCAGGCACCCACCATTCTGTATGAAAAGCTTCCCCCGCATATCTCACATAAACTTTCCCCCTCTCACCTGTGCCCCTTGTAATTGACACTTACAGTTTTGGAAAAAGCCTCTGACTATCCACCCTGTCTTTCTCTCTCATAATTTTGTGGACCTCTATCAGATCTTCCCTCAGCCACCGTCGTTCCAGTGAAAACAATCCCAGTTTATTCAACCTCTCCTCATAGCCAACATCCTTGAGACCAGGTAACGTCCTGATGAACCTTCTTTGCACTCTTTAAAGCTTCCATGTCCTTCTGGTAGTGTGGTGACCAGAACTGCACACAATACTTCAAATGCGGCCTAACCAAGGTTTTAGGGGATTGCTGAGACTCTCACCTGGACTATTCAGTTTTGAAACTATACCTCAGGAAAGGTGTTTGGCTTTAAAAAGGACACAATGGAGGTTTGCCAGTATGGTTTAAAGAGTTAAATCCTGAAGATGGTTTCCCTTAATCTTAGAAGGTTAAGTAAATGGCCTAATTAAGGTGTTTAAAATGGTAAAGGGATTGAATAGTTTAGACTCAGAAGATGTATTTCAGCTGCTGGAGGAATCCAGAATAAGAGGGCATAGTCTTAAAATTAGAACTGGGTCACTCAGGCTTTACAAAATCACAGAGTCACAAAATCACTGAATGGTTAAAGCACAGAAGGAGGCCATTCAGCCCAATGTACCTGTGTTGGTGCTCCTAAGGAGTGTTTCACCTAGTGCCACTCCCTCCCTTCTCCCCATAACCCTGCACATTTTTCTTTTTCATTTAATAATCCAATTCCCTCTTGAATGCCTTGATTGAATCTGTCTCCACTACACTCTCAGGCTGTACATTCCTGATCCTAATTACCTACTGTCTTAAAATGTTTTTCCTCATGTCACCATTGCTTTTGTAAAAATCTGTACTCTTGTTCTCAATTGTTCCATCAATGGGAACTGTTTTTTTCCCCATCTATTCTCTCAATCTCTCTCTCTCAATCTCCTCTGCACCTACTTTTCTCCAAGTTTTCCCAACTTTTCCAACCTATGTAGGTAATTGAAGCTCCTCATCTCTGAAACCATTCTTGTGAATATTTACTGCACTCTCTCTAATGATTTCACACCCACTTTGGAAATATGTCACCTCGATCTGAAAATAAGACTCCAGCTGAGGGTGAACTGGTGGTTTATTCCTATTTAATGTATCTCCCTTGTATTTGTACTTTATGCCCTAATAACAAAGCCTAGGATTCTCTATACTTCATAGAATCTCTACAGTCTAGAAGGAGGCCATTTGGCCCATCGAGCCTGCACCAACAACAATCCCATCCAGGCTCTATCCTCGTAATCCCACGTATTTACTCTGCTAATCTCCCTGACATTAAGGGGCAATTCTAGTATGGCCAATCCACCTAACCCGCACATCTTTGGAGTGTGGGAGAAAAATGGAACACCCAGATCAAACTCATGCAGACACAGGGAGAATGTGCAAACTCCACACAGATAGTCACCTGAGGCCGGAATTCAACCTAGGTCCCTGGTGCTATGAGGCAGCAGTGCTAACCAATGTGCCACCGTGCTTTATTAACCACTCTCAAGTTGCCTGCTGCCTTCAAAGACATGTGCTGCTGTGATCTGAAGGGAGACAATTAGCTTTAAAAAAATTAAGCTCGCGATTATTACCTGAAAGAACTAAATCACAATGTTTCCGTTTTAAATAGAAACTTCTGCTCTACATGAATTAAACATAGAAAGTATCATTCATTTAACACTGATTCGTAAAATCTTATTCTAGAAATCTAAAACTTTAACAGACCACTTCCCATTCTATACTTTCCAGGATCCTGCTGGATCTGAGATCAAATCAAGGCATGCCACAGTTCTCAGGAACTCACTTTAATTATCTTCAGTTTCGCAGTCTGGCACTTTGACTTCCAGAGGTCTTTATCTCTCTGAGGATTCCACTACCAATTGCTATCTCTAGCTTTACCAGGCAAATGTGACCATTTTAATTCTTCAGGAATTTAGACCTTAATTCTGACTGTGGGCCCCATTCACAATTCATACATAATGATTCCAGATCAGGAACAACAAGGTTCCTCATGGCCTCTATGTTTCCATTTCTGAATGCTGGATGATACATCACTGCATTCTCACAGTTTTCCAAGCTGATTAACTGTCAAAGCACAAATAAACCCAAAACAAAGGGCTGCCTCTTTGTAATCTACCCTCCCAGCCACGTGGCACACCTGGGATGTTCTAGATGGAGATTTCAATTTAAAAAACTACATTTTAATCTGGCCCTTAGATCTGGAAAGTATATGGATGCTTTAAATCTTCCCTTGTTTACTTGTTGCTTCCAAACTTTCCTATGATTTGGGGCCCACATGAATAATTTAACCTCCTTATGAAGACAACTGTACACATCTTGCACTACTAAGACTCAGAAAGGTGGTACCTATTATTTACTGTCCTTCTAACTCTAATCCCTTGAAGTAAACGTAGACTATCCTTTGAATGATGTGTTTACCAGATTCTGGTAATCTGGTAAACACCAGAATCTGTTACCAGATTTACCAGATTCTGG
This sequence comes from Mustelus asterias, assembly GCF_964213995.1. NCBI lineage: Eukaryota > Metazoa > Chordata > Chondrichthyes > Carcharhiniformes > Triakidae > Mustelus > Mustelus asterias. The sequence goes on from NC_135807.1 coordinate 128,062,584, forward strand.
TAAACACTTTAGAACCTTAGGTGTGTTTACCAGATTCTCAAATCCAGATTCCCTCAACTTCATTAATCTTACATTTAAAAATCCAATTCCCCAAAACGTATGAATCATGAAATTAAACATTTTCACCACAATGCACATTTACACCCAGGTCCCTCAGTTCCTGTACCCACTTTCAAATTGTACTCTTTATTTTCTTATTTCTCCATGTTCTTCCTACCAAAACAAATCACATCAAGGTCTATGTTATTAATATACATGAGGAAGAGCAGGGATTCTAATACTGACCCCTGAGGTTAACTCCATCATATGCCTCCAGACTAAATATATCTATTAACTCCTGCTCTGTTTCCTGCCAATCAGCCAATTTTGTATCTGCATCTGTTGTGCAGCGCTTTATCAAATACCTTTTGGAAGTCCATGTACATCACATCAACAGCATTACCCTCATCAACTCTCTCTGTCACCTCATCAGCATTAAACCAAAAAGCAATTTCACACAGAGGGTAGTGGAAATCTGGAATTCCCTCCCCAAAGGTCTGCAGATGCTGGGCGAATTGAAATTTATAAGACTGACATACATTTTTGATACACTTTTGATTGGTAAAGTTATCCAGGTATATGGAGCAAATCTGAGTAATTATAGCTTAGGTAAGGATTGTCCCCCAAATAACAATAGTGGAACTGGATCCTCAAATCTAATTGCTTACTCCTGCTTCTAAGATAGGTCTAATTTGGTTATTTTGGTGTATGAATCTATAATTTGAGCAGGGATCAATTAAAATGAGTGTTATATAAATGTGGAATGGCTGGGGGCAGGCAGAAAGAAGCAAATAATGACAGAAAAAGAAAGTGGCAACAAATAGTACTGAGGTGTATCAGAAACCACAGGAATGGTGAGATCATAGAAACTGATGAAATTGAGGGGTGGCTATGGAGATAGGTGTAAGGGTTGCAATGCAGGATGTCTGAATGAGGATAGAACTGCACAGAAATCAGGAGAGAGTCAAGGAGAATATGGTCATGGGTTGAAATTATTAAGGATGCAAAGGCAAGGATGATAGGAAGATTTCCTTGCAGTTAGTAGAAACGGCAAAGGGGCATAGACCAAGAAGCCTTTGAAATGTAGGACCAGTGTAATTTGGCAAGCGGAGTGGGGTTAAGTGAATGTGATTTTGAACTTTGAATTTGTTGCACTTATTATAGGGTGGTTTATGGAACACCGGCAAGGAGAGCATTGCCATGCTCAAGTTTTGAGGTAATAAAGGAATGTACATTAAATTCAGTGGTGGAAATCAAGGTGGAGGTAAGAGTGGGAAATGTTGCAGAGTTGAAATCGATGACTGATCAGAATTTTCCACTGAATCAACAATCACTTTCCTCTCTGTGTTTTCCCCCAGAATGCCTGATCACTTGTGAACAAGGCCCTTACCTCTATAAGCTTATTGTGGATGACTACATTAACATCATGGCTTTGTCTGAAACTTGATTCACTGGTGCTAACATTGTACTGAAGCCTCAATGCCTAACAATTCTGTCCTGCCCAAGCCGTCGTGGTGGCAGCTTTGCCCCAATCAGCAAATCATACCTTGCTCTCTAGTCTGGCATCTTCTCCCTCAAGCACCACATTCTACCTCAATTGTTTAAAGTTTTTATTCTTTACGGCGTTCTGAGGTTGTTAACAACCAGTGGTTATGATATCTGTTTCTGTCTGAACATAAACTATTACAAAAGTATCAGAACAGTCTGCTTATTTAAAGTGGGTTGTTTTATATGGGGATGCAATTATTATTATTTCACTAAATCACAGGAAAATACTTTATCTTGTTTTCTATGCTGATTTTAGAGTGGTTCTGAATTTAAAGGAAAAATTCAATCAAAATTAAGTGGAATTGCAAAATTTAAACAAAGGCATGAAAAAAGGAAAAATACTGATACGCAAGCCAAATCAGGTAGGTGCAATCCTAAAAGCTTTTCAAATTTCACAAAAAATATTCAAAAGGCCTTTGATGTTGTTGTATCTGCATGAAGCAATTCATCAAGGGGCGATGGTTAGATTCCCTTTTGGGATTGGTCACTGTCTGGTACATGTGTGGTGCAAATATTATATGCCACTTATTACCCAAGCCTGGATATTGTCCAGGTCTTGCTGCATTTGGACATGGACTGCTTCAGTATTTGAGGAGTCATGGATGGTGCCGAACATTGTGCAGTCATTAGCGAACATCCGCCCTTCTGATCTTATAATGGAAGGGTGAATGTTCACCCTCCCTTCCATCATAAGATCAGAAGGGTGGATGTTCACTGATGATTGCACAATGTTCAGCACCATCCATGACTCCTCAGATACTGAAGCAGTCCATGTCCAAATGCAGCAAGACCTGGACAATATCCATGTGATGGAATACTGTCCACTTACCTGGATGAGTACAGCTCCAGCTACACTCAAAAAGCTTGACACCATCCAGGACAAGGAAGCCTCATTGATTGAATCCCATCCATTACCTTCTTCATTCATGCCCCCCCCAACCACCAAAGCACTATGGCAGCATTGTATACCATCTACAAGGTGCACTGCACCAACTCACCAAGGCTCCTTCTGATGCAGTGCTCCCTCCAAGTAAATGGGGGTAATTTTAGTCCAGGTTGATTTCCCTTCATGGTTCTATTGGTGATTATTGTCCCTGCAAATCATCTGTGTGGTCTTTTCCTGTCCTCCCCCTGTGCGCATCCCATAGCTGTAATTCTCGCTACGTGTTGTTCATTTACACTTAAATTTTTTAACACGGCTGCAGTGATCACTACTCCTTTTTCATATTTCCCTTTGGCTTGACCCATCCACCAAGCTTTTTCTCGGTGGCAGAGGACTTCCAAATTGTATCACTTCTCCATCATCCTCTTAAATCAATTTCTTGTAATGTTTGACTACAGTCTGTACTATGGATCACTCGGGTCCCCATATCAGGTTCCCCATAGCGGCACCAGTCTTATCACTCCTGGCCATCCTTATGCCCTCTATCCTCGCGGTATTCTCCTTCGCGGTTTTATCTGACACGGGACCCCCGGCATGGTACATCCCAGCGCGGTTTCGCTCTTGTTCAAATTTGTACGGTTCGACTCTTCCTCCCTCTTTTGGTACCGCAACTAATGGCTGGCCAGCGACTATTGTGTAATTCCTCCCCTACCTAAGGATGATAAATTAAACATACCCCATCTGGAGGCACATTGTCATTGCTCGCTCAGTGCAGTACTCTGCTCACAGCGCCTATTGTTGGAAGGATCAAACAAATGGAGCCTTTGAAACTGTATGGAGTTTCAACAAGAAGTTTATTCAAGCTTGTACAGTATATAGAGGAGAGCAACCAGAGAACCAACTCAGGGCTATTCTTCTGAGTGACTCTACTCAGGAGGATTCGAAAAACATTCTCATACTATTTCATGTTACAATGTGTACACTCAATGTCCTGATTGGGCCATTATATGTTATTTCAGCTTTTGTCATTTCAGAACTGTACCTGTAAGTAATGATGACGGGATCTGTAGTCCTGTTTTTCTGATTAGGTGATCTCACACAATGGTGTTTCAATTGTCCTGGTGATGTTATATTGTACTGTCTCCCCATTTATCTCCTGTGTGATTGTTTCTACTTCCATGTGATATGAACTCATTATAAGCACATTCTGACATGTAAATTTATTAATTACTACAACTTGTTGCCCATTTCCTTGGTTTTTGGTTTGATTTTCTGGGGGGACAAAAACTGAATGCATTCTTCCCAGATATGGTGGAGTCATGGTAAACAGTGCAATGGTGAGTTCAAACACAAAAAACTTTTGTGTTTGATCTCGCCATTATAAACATTGCATTACACCCTACCAGAGATTTTAGCCTTAATATGAAGAAAAACAGCTGACTTGAGTGTTCTTCATGTCTTCTTACCTCCTTTGAACATAGAACACGGACATTAGTTTCTTGGAGCACCAACGTAATATTCCCTACTTCCTCTCTCTTGCTCCATTGCTCCATAAGTTGAACACATGTGAATCAATAGCTGTCTCTTCAACTTTGAAAGAGAGCTGAGAAAGTATATTTACTTTTTGATTACAACCCTGTGGTTTACATGGTAATAGAATTTTAATTCCTGCAGAGGCTATATAAACTCTTCTGAGTACAACTGCAAATCTTATCTGAAGCTTTCATTCACTTATTAATGACTTGGACAATGAAATTCAGACTGGTTGTCTATTTATTCCTAAGTTGTTCTACTGTGAAGCTATTTGTAGAATTGTAAGAATTAATTGATATGTGGCTACCAATTGCTAAAAAGAATCCAGTAAGAGACAATTACATCAGATTTTGGAATTTTTTATGGTAGTTTTAGTATCAAACAAATAACTTTCAAAAGTCAGGCTTCATAGGGAAGTTCATTTCCTGAAAATGGAATAAAGAAAAAAAATCAGATGTGATCATTTAGTCATATTTGAATGTAAGTAATCTTGTAGTCGCTATTGCTACCTAAGATTTTGTAAATATTCCATTATACATTAGCAGCAGCTTTAATATTTTGTTTTTCCCAACAGCTCCTGGAGTTTCTAGCACCTTTTCAGGTTTAGAGGGGAGAAACTTAACTTTTCCGGAATTTGACCTTGATTTTGATAGATTTCCAGACTCAGAGGAGTCAGTACCAATGCTAAGTGAAGCCTTGATCGAATATTTTATTTCTGTTGCAAGATCGAATTATCCATCTAGCACGGTATGATAAAATTCTGATATTGGTATATTAATGGATGGTTGATTATTTCAATTGAACTGTCACAAATTCTAAATGCTGTAAAGACAGATAAATGTCTATAGAATTCTGATGTTGATTGAAACATAGAAGATCATGAAGGGACTTGATCGGGTGCATGTTGCAAGAATGTTTCCGCTTGAGGGAGAATCTTGAACTGCCCCTTTATGACAGAAATGAGGGGAAAAAAATCTTTCAGAGTGTTGTGAGTTTTTGGAATTCTCTTCTTCAAAAGGTGATTGAAGCCATGTCTTTGAATATCTTTAAGGCAGAGGTAGATAGAGTCTTGATAAGCGATGGAATGAAAGGTAATCGGGTATAGGCAGGAATGTGGAGTTGAGGTTAATATTAGATCAGCCATAACCTTACTTATTGGTGGAGCAAACTTGAAGGACCGAGTAGCCTACTCTTACTCGTACTTTGCATGTTCATATGTATGTATGTAAATGTGCCTTTGTTCCTTTGACTCATTATTTAAAGTTATATCCCTGGAATGAAATTTTATGATATCAGACGAAAACCTAGAGCATGATTCAGTTCTGACAGTTGTAAGTTAAGAACAACTAAAAGGTAATGCAGGAAATCTTATCAAAAAATGGCAGAGTGTTGCTTCCGGAGAGCCATGCCAGTTTTTCTCTCCAGATTTTACTACATTCTGCCTAAAAAAATCAAGGGGGCATGTTTTGTGCCATCATGTTAGGGTTGGGGCCTCAACACAATGGCAAAAACCCAGCTGCACTGAGCTCGGGGCACCATATTTAAGGGGTCCCCTGAGTAGCAGGAATAAACCTCCACTCAGCCTACCACAGACGTCTCAGGGGCTACCCGGGGAGACTCCTCGACAGGTTCATGTCTAGGTCAACCTATTGTAAATGGCACTGACATGAAGTTATACCAACGCCCGCTGGATGTATGCTGAGGGGATAAATCCCAGAGAGCATGCTTGCTAATGACATTAAAATGAGCCTTCTGGGGTCCCGCAGCATGTTTCACGCCACTCCGCCGGTGAGGGGCCTGAGAGATTGGAACTCAGAAACTCGACGTCACGAATCGTATTTTCTCTCCTCAGATAATGTGGGCTCAAAATTGCCCCACTGATAATTATGTAAAAATCTTTCTGCAGAAAAGGCAATGTCCTGCAGAAGAGACAATGCTACAGTGGTGCAGTTGGTGCCTACAAAATTGAGTGCTTATGTCACAATTCACTCTGTGCTGAAGTCTCTGTTCAACATAAGCAAAAGTTTAAAATTTTTGAGACCGTATCATAAGTTTAATAATAAAGTAGAAAACTGAAAGGCACTTCTAGCAGCAGCTTTCATCTTGTGACAATCACAATAATTTAAGGGAGCAGATGAATGAATAGATGTGTGTGGACAGGGCTAGGAATACTCCTGACTATCATGGCTATTGACACCAGTCTGAAGCCCACAAATAGGTGTTGAAAGAAAACAGAATGAGGCACAGAAAATCATAGAGTTAGCAGCACAGAAAAAAATCATTTAACCCATCATATCTGTGCTGCATCTTTGCTAGAACAGTCCAAAACTAATCTTATTATCTTGCTGATGGCCAAGAGTTAACCATGCATTATTTTCTGCTTTAGATATTTTCCAATTTTCTCCTAAAAGGTGCAATGATGTTTGCCTCAGCCATGTTTGTGGCAAAACATTCCATGCTCCAAAAACTTGCAGCATAAAGAAATTTTAAACTGATTAGCCTTTGTCACTGATTTTTCAATTTTCCCTCTTCATTCAATAAAATTTTTTCAAAGTTTTGAAATTATCCATCAAATCTATACAATGAACACTTCAAGCAATAAACTGGCTTTCCAGTAGCAAAGAGCAGTTAAATGTCATGAAGAAGAAAGCTGACTGTAACAAAGAATAGGAAATCAATGAGGGGAGAGGAGGCATCTGCTAAAGGAAGAGAAAAATCATGAGAACAGTGAGGAGAGCAGGAGAAACAAATGGAAATGGTGAGAGAAAATGTGGGGCAAACATTAAACAAGAACAAGGTGATGTCCATGTACATATCCTTCCAGTAAGTGTCGCTGGAGAGTGATCAGGAGTGGGATCTCCAGCTCACTTTACATTCATTCACCTAAAGGTGCTAACAATAACTTTTATGATTATCCTGACTGAGATCAGTGAAACAAACACAGTATAAGGGTGGGTCTGGAATCTTGGTTTGTCTGACTCATCTACACACTGGATGAAGTTACTGACCCATTAAGGAAATAACGCAAAAGGTTTCGCTCTATTATTATCAGGTAGTCTTTCCCACCCAATTTTCTTTAAGGACTTTATGGTATCACTTGGTACAATTGCTTTACACAAATTAAACGACATGCAAACTCTTTAAAAAATGTCTTATTCCCTTTTCAAAAATTGCAAAAAATTGATGAAAATATCAATTGTGTTCTAGATAAATCTGGAAATAATACAGAAGTTATTACAAAGGGGAGCAAAAATTGATACTAGAGACAAGCACGGACAAACATTGCTTCATGAGGTATATATATTTCATTTTTAAAGTAAGTATTGTCATGATTTTTTGTAAAATACATTTTATTTTATTCTTTCATGCCATATGGACATGGTTGGCAAGGCCAGCATTGTTGCCAATGCTTAATTACTCTTCGGCGGGTGGTGATGAGCCACCTTCTGGAACAATCTGGAGTAGGTACACCCACAGTGGTGCTGGGAAGGGCGTTCCAGGATTTTGATCCCACAGCAGTGAAGGAATGGCTGTATAGATCCAAGTCAGGATGGTGGTGTTCCTGTGTATCTGCTGTCTTTGTCATTCTAGATGGTAGAGGTTTGGAAGGTGCTGTCGAAGGAACCTTGATGAGTTGCTGCAATGCATTTTGTATTTTGTTCACACTGCTGCCACTGTGCATCAATGGCGGAGGGAGTGAATGTTTAGGTTGGTGATTTCGATCAAGTGATGGGATATTGATCAAGTGAGCCGCTTTGTCCTGGATGGAGTTGAGCTTCTTGAGTTGTTGGAGCTAGTATTCCATCACTCTCCTGCCTTACATCTTGTAGATAATAGACAGGCTTTCGGAAGTGAGGAAGTGAGTTACATGCCTCAGAATTCCAAGCCTCTGATGTACTCTTGTAGCCACAGTATTTACATCGCTGATCCAGTTCACTTTCTGGTCAGTGGTAGCCCCGAGATGTTGATAGTGGGGAATTCAGCCATTGAATGTGAAGGGGCGATGGGTAGATTCTCTTTTGTTGGAGATGGTCGTTATTTGGCACTTCTGTGGAATGAAGGTTAGTTGTTACTTATAAACCAGTCTGAATGTCGTTCAGGTATTGCTGATGTGGTTAGCGTTGCTGCCTCACAGCGCTAGGGACCCGGGTTCGATTCCTGACTTCGGTCACTGCCTGTGCGGAGTTTACACATTTTCACCGTGTCTGCGTGGGTTTCCTCTGGGTGCTCAGCTTTCCTCCCACAGTCCAAAAATGTGCGGGTTAGGTGGATTTGCCATGCTAAATTGCCCCTTAGCATCAGGGGGACTAGCTAAGGTAAATGCATGGGGTTATGGGGATGGGGCCTGGGTGGGATTGTGGTTGGTACAGACTCAATGGGCCAAATGCCCTCCTTCTGCACTGTAGGATTCTAAGATGGACACAGACTGCTTCAGTATCTGAGGAGTTGCGAATGACATTGAACATTGTGCAATCATCAGCGAACATCCCAACTTTTGCCCTTTGATGGAAGGAAGGTCATTGATGTGGCAACTAAAGATGGTTGAGCCCAGGGCACTACTCTGAGGAATTCTTAAGGCAATGTCCTGGAAGTGAGATAATTGACCTTCAACAACCACACCCATCTTCATTTGTGCTAGATATGATTCCAGCCAATGGAGAGTTTTTCCACTGATTTCCATTGACTTTACTTTTGCTAGGGCTCCTTGATGCTACACTCAGTCAATTACTATTTTGATATTAAGGGCAGTCACTCTCACTTGTTGAGTGCAGCATTTTTGTACATATTTGGAACAAGGCTTTAATAAGGTCAGAAGCCAACTAGCACTGATAGAACTTAAAATTTAAATAAGGAAAATATGGTTCAGATGGATTTTCAGAATGCCTTTGATATGGTTACACATGGGAGATTCATGACCAAGGTTGACATGTGGAGTTAGAGGCCACAGAGCAGAGAGGATTGAAAGAGAGCTACCAAACAGAAACAAAGAGTACAAGTTTAAGGAGGTGTCTCAGAATTGGAAAAGGTGGGTTGTAGTGTCCCTTAAGGATCTGTACTGGGACCACTGTTGCTTGTCAGATACATTATTGATTTAGACTCGATTGTTGGAAGTATGGTGCTGAACATTTCAGAATTAATGGAGTGGAGGTGGAAGTGGTACAGTTACTAATGTTATAAGACTACATCAAAATACAAAAAGTTATAAATGGCTTGGGGAATAGGTGAATAAATGGCAAAAGTTCAGTGTAATGAAGTATGATGTAGTTCATTTTAGTAGGAGAAATGGTGGCCATTTATTCCTTAGAAGTCAGCAGATCATTTTAACAGTAGCAATAGAAGTTGATAAGGCCATAAAAAGTACTAACAAAGTACTGGGCTTCACTTCTAGAAAAATAGAAATACAAAATCAAGAAGGAAATATTACATTGATTTGGACCTTGGCTTGACCACAATTAGAGTTGCCATACTATAAAAAAGATATTAAACCACTGGAGCTAGTACAGAAAATATTTACAATCATTCTCCAGAATTAAGACGATACAACTTTTCTATCAGGGAAGATTTAGCAGGCTAGGTCTTGTTTCTCTGGAAAGAGAAGACTAAGACAAATAAGTGTCCTTTTGGAGGTCTTTAAAAATAAGGGCTTCTATATATTGAATGTGAATTTTTTTCCACTTATGGGAAGGACAGAATAGGGCAGATAAATATAAGATAGCCACTAAATGCCGATAACCACTAATTTGCTGAAGGGCCTGTTCCTGTGCTATAATTTTCTTTGTTCTTTTTAGTTAAGTCGGTCAGGCTTGGAGAGCCGAAGGGCCTGTTCCTATGCTGTAATTTTCTTTGTTCTCTTTGTTAAATGGTGGAATAAAGTATTTAGGAGGAGGTGCTTTATGCAGAGTGATGATAACGCTCAGTGGCAAACTACTGCTGACATTGAAGAAAGCTGCCCACAAAGATCTAGCGATACCTTTGTAATGGGGTTCCCCTGTCCCAGTGAATCTGGAGCAGAGTCAAGGATAACTTCAGGTGTCCTGCAACAATAATGTAATCAAATAGGGTAAATGTTGAAGTATTCCCACACAGCAATCAAGGTAGTTGTCTTTTCTTTCATGAAATTTGGCCATTACTGGCAAAGCCAACATTTGTGGCTTGTCCCTAATTGCTCTTGAGAGCAGTTAAGAGTCAACCACGTTGTAGTGGGTCTGGAGTCACACGTAGGCCAGACCGGGTAAGAATGGCCGATTTCTTTCCTTGAACAACATTAGTGAACCAGATGGGTTTTTATAATAGTGATAGTTTGATAGTCACCATTATCATGAAACTCATTTTCAATTGCTGATTTTAAATAATTAATTGAATTTGAATTGCACTAGCTTTTGTGGTGAGATTTCAACCCCTGTCCCGAGAGCATTAGCAAAGGCTTTAGATTACAATCCAATGACAGCACCACAACGCAACAATCTTCTCAAAGTGCTCAATTACTCTTTACTTTTTAATATAATTTTAGAGAGAACAAAATGAATGATTGGGAAATACATATGAAATTATGATAGTGGCTAAAATATCATGAACGTTTAAAAATATATTTTAAAAGGATTTATTTTTCCACAGTAGAGAAATTTGAAATTCCTCAAATATAAAATTAATGAATTTTTTGGGACATGGCAGATTGTTCCCCAATAACTATGGACTTATTACACTGTTAAAACCCAGTTACATCTCATTCAACAACGTGTAACTTTTTCAAGTGTTTTACAGTGCTGATTAGATTAAAGTGGGAGTTCTCATAAATTTGGTGATTTTTAATTGATTACAGTCTGTGAAGACATCAGAATCTTGCCCTATGGAGAAGCATAGTGCTACTGACAGCAACTCCTGGATTTCCATGTTCAACTGCTACAAAATCTGGGTGTTTGTACACTCCACTGCTCTGTCGTGGTTGAAGCAGAAATCATTAACACATTTGAGGGGAGGCTTGATGCATGCATAGATAGAGAATAGAGAGTTAAAGAGGCAGGATGTGAAGAGGCTACTGGAATGCGAGGAAGATCAATATAAACATTAATATAGACCACTTGGCCAAGTGGTGTGTGTCTGTGCGGTAGATTCTATATAGTTTTGTGTGCTCAATAATGCATTAATGAAGGAAGGCAAGTATGATTAATTCATCTAGCAGAAGTGGAGTGATAACAGAAGTGGAGTGATGAAAGTTAAATTAAAGTAACATACCACCAAAGACACTAGACTCCTAGTTAGTGTGCTCTGACAATACGTGTGATGCTTTCTAGCTATGTTGCTAAATCTCTGTTTTTTTGTGTTTCCTTATTTTTTAGGTTGCACGTAATTGGCATGTTGATGTAGCTACCTTTTTAATAGAAAAAGGAGCTCAAGTAAACCAAGCTGATGATTATGGTCGAACTGCACTTCATGTTGCTGCGTCCTTGAACTACATTGGAATGATTGAGCTGTTGTTAGAACATCATGGTAAATATGCAAATTATGAATACAAAACACACACTTCATACCTTATTAGTTTTTAACAAATTAGAACTATACTTCAGGCTTAAACTGCTCCTAAGTTGGGATGTTGCTTTGTGATGATGCAGTGTGCCTCACTATGTTTCTGATTTGGACACCTATTGGGATATGGGAACACAATTGGAATACCTTCCAAAACTTCCAATGGATGGTCATTGATTGCATCCATGTAGCCATCTAAGCCAATGTGCAAAAGCGGATTTAATATTTGTGTGATCATCAGAACTCATTGATGCAGGTGATGCCTGTATTTCCTGTAACATTACATTACTGTAACTTTAAGGTAATTAAATGTGCCACCTTTATTTATTGAAGCAGTGAGCAGATTGGAAACACAGTGCCTGGGAGACAGACTAAGAGTAAAATATTACCATCCTAGTTCTAGAGCAATGTTGGGACCATTTTCAAGTTGCAAACCTAACCTCCTGATTCTTGAACCTTTCATTGCTCTTTACCAAAGCAAACCAATTAAAAGCCCACCTTTGGATTCTCAAGCCAATTAGGGAGGATGGCCTTTCCAACTAAACAGACATGGATGGAAGTGGCCTAAAAGTTACAGCAGTATGTTCCTTCCAACCTGCAGTCCATTCATCAAGAGGATATTCAACACCTCAGGAAAGCATGACAGGTAAATGGCATAACACTTTCAGGTGAATGGTCAGTATTCACCTACACAGCCAGCTTCAAGTCAGCACAACTTGTAGCTCCACTTCTCTCTCTGTAGGTACATTGGGTAGAATTTTCCTTGTGGACTTCTGAACCCTGCCATCAATCAGGCTTAAATATGAATCAGAAGACTACACTGTGTGGGAAAGATTGTGATTTTTCCCAGAGCATCTAATCAATGGCAAGAGAGCAAGCTCCCCATCCAGTTAAGGATGACAGGCAGGCTCTCTAAACTGGAGGGCCAATTAGAAGATGCCTTCTAGCTTGAAAGCAGCAGAGGGATGCAATGAAAATGAGGAAGATGGTGCCTCAAATTATGAAAATGGCTTTTCAGCCTGGCCATCATTGGGGTTCTCATCTCCTTCCAGCCGTATCTCGGTGTCCATCCCATCTACCCTAATGGAATGATGTAACACAGATGCAGACTACTCAGCCCTTGAATCCCATGCCAGGTCTTTGAATTCCTATTTACATGCTTTTCCCCATAGTTCTTTAAATTATTCCTCTTCAAGTATTTATCCAATTTCCTTTTTAAAATTTATTAATGAATCTTCCACATGTTTCAGGCAGTAAATCGTAACAACTTACGTCATAAAAAAATTCTCTTCATGTTGCATCTGGTTCTCTTGCCAATTACCTTGAATCTGTGTTCTTTGGTTACCAATCCTTGTGTCACTTGAAAGAGTTTCTCTATATTTAATCTATCAAAAGGTTTCATGCTTTTGAACATTTCTATCAAGTCTTGACATAACCTTCTCTGCCATTAAGTGATCAACTTCAAATTCTCTAATCTTGCCATGTAACTGGGTACAGAGTTTTCAGATGATCTTCGAAGACACCAGCGAGTAGGGAGTCTTCAGATAATCTTCAAAGGCACTAATAAGTTGAAAGGCACCATTGAATAGCGAGTCTTTACAGTATGTTCAAAGGCACCAGCAAGTAGAGAGCTTTCGTAGAGTGTTCAAAAGCACCAATGAGAAGAGGGATCTTCAAAGGACATTAAAAGTGTGTTCAAAAGTACCGGGGGTAGGGAGTCTTCAAAGGACTTTCAAAGACATCAGCAAGTAGGACGGTTGCAGCAACATTGACAGAATGCTGGTGGTCCTTTAAGTATGGTGCCTGTACCTCTAGCAGCACCACCTGATGCTGTGTTTGCCACCTCAGCACCTGTCTAAACAAAAAGTTTAAAATAACTGTCCTTTGCCAAAATAATCACCTCAATTACGTGCTTGAAGCATCAAGATGTGCTGGCGTGTCACCATACTATCCTTTGGAAAATGTAAGGACAATGGACTGCCATTCCATCATCCTCTGTTGCAATATTCCATCTCCCCATTGTCTCTGACTCTATCCTCAATGGGCTTTGAAAATCCTGGTCAAATTTCATCTGGGGTTAATCAGAGATATGTAAAGGTTTAGCATAATTTCCTTGCTTTTGTATTATATTTCTCTATTTGTAAAGCCAAGGACCCTGTATGCTTTTTTATCAGCCTTCTCAACTTGACTTGGCATAGTCGAATATTTGTGCATCGACATCCAAGTTTCTCTGATCCTGCACCCACTTTAAAATTGTACCATTTAGTACCTTTCCTCATTCTGACTAAATGAACCATTTTACACTTCTCTGCTTTAAATTTCATCTGCATTGTGTTCTGCTAACTTGCTCCTCTAATTTCGCACAGCACCAGTACCTGAGCAGCTGGCAGTGAGTGATAGGTTGAGTGATGGTGCATCTTCCTCAGAGCTCTCTTCCTCTCTTGATCCTTCCACTTAAGGCTGCATATGCAGTGTGTGCACCAGTTCCTGACTATCTGAAATCATAAGACTACTCACCTTCATATGAGAGGTACATGTGGGGTGGTATGACTTAAAAATGTGTATGGATGAGTGGCAGTATAGGATGTCAGATGTGATTTCTGAGTGTCAGAAAGTCCTCCTGAGTGAGCGATCAGGTTGTGGTGCATTGAACCATGTGAGTGGTGTGTGATGTGAGTGAGACATGTGATGTGCAGATGCATTAACTCACATTGACCGCCTGAACTGCTCTGCGGCCAGCATCAGAATATCCCACACCTTCTCTTGGTGTGTATTGCTTATCTGTGATTGACAAAACAGAATTATTCAACAGCTTACAATGTTTTGCTGCAAATTCTTTTTTAAATGAATTCAACATTTAAAAACGATCAATTCATAGAATCCGTACAGTGCAGAAGGAGGCCATTCGGCCCATCGAGTCTGCACCAGCCACAGTCCCACCCAGGCCCTATTCCCGTAATCCTACACATTCATCCTGCTAATCCCCCTGACACTAGGGTCAATTTAGCATGGCCAATCAACCTAACCCGCACATCTTTGGAGTGTGGGAGGAAACCGGAGCCCCCAGAGGAAACCCATGCAGACACAAGGAGAATGTGCTAACTCCACACAGACAGTGACCCAAGCTGGGAATTGAACCCGGGTTCCTGGCACTGTGCGGCAGCAGTACTAACCACTGTGCCACCATGCCACCCTGTATTGCGAGGAACACAGGGCTTCTTCAGAATACTGTTCAACATCCTAGAAAGAGCAGAGGAGGCCTGCATTGAAATGAAGACTGAAGCTGCACAGGAGCTGCTTGTGGACATGTTGTAATCATGAAAATGAGGTGAAGACAAATTTTATATCTTACTCATCTTCTTGCTAACTAGTGTGGCTCTGTTCTCAAATATCGAGGCAAATAAATTTTGTGACCTTTAAGTTGCGGGGACTGAAAACCCTAATATTGTGGATACAATTTTGTATTTAATATACTGGACATCATCTAGGTTGCTGTTTGCTTTGGCTGCAGTTTCTGCCATGAAGCTTGTATTTTGAGGAAGTGTTCAATGATCTTGGGTGATACGGTGGCACAGTTAGCAATGCTGCCTCACAGCACTGGGGACCCGGGTTCAATTCCAGCCTTGGGTGACTGTGTGGAGTTTGCATGTTCTCCCCATGTCTGTGTAGATTTTCTCTGGGTGCTATGGTGTCCTCCCACACATAAAAGATATGTGTTAGGATAATTGGCCATGCTAAATTGACCCTTAGCGTGAGGGGGATTAGCAGGGTAAATGCATAGGGTTACGGGGCCTGGGTTGGATTGTTGATGGTGCGGGTTCGATGGGCAAAATGGCCCTCTTCTTCACTACAGGTATTCTATGATCACTCCAAAAAAAATTTTGCTCTGATCTACCTTAAACTTACACTCCACTGGCTATATTCTTTGCCCTTGTTATCTGTATAACAACACATTTGTCTACATTGAAGGATATTTGTTAGTCTTGGGCCCAATTTTAAAATCTACCCAAAGTCAGTTACAATCCTTTTCCCACTTCTGTGTCCTGACACAGAATTTGATGCCAGCAACATATTTAATGAATGTGCTCCTTACTTACTCCTTCCCATTATGTGGGTGTTGCTTGAGTTGGCTGAAAACAGGGAGATAGGTGAAGCACGGAGAAGGTGAAGCTGAAAGACTGAGTGCACACCTCAGTCTCAGTCTGGGCAGGAATGGAGCACAGCAGAGCTTCATAAACACTGAGAGGGAGCGAGGGAACTGATTTGGTAAGTAGTGGGTACGATTGAGAAATTGTTACTAGATTATTGCGTGTAATGGTAAGATCACAATTCGGAGCTGACCTGTGAGGAGGCAGTGGGACAGAGCAGAGCATTCCAGAACAAAAATAGCGAGGTGGCTGACGGCAGAGCTCAAAGTGACATTACTATTCAGAGAGCGATGTGTAGCAGCGGGGGCAGCTGATCGGTGAGTAACAAACAGGTGGGTATTTCTTCCCTTCTTTCACTCTTTCAGATATAGTAGTTTGGAGTAGTTAGTGTTTAAAGTAGAGTAAGATCCCTTGTGTAACCAGTACTCTAAATTAAAGAGAAAAACTAAGAGCTCAGTTCACGGGTATGGTAGGAGAACCTGGTACTGTGGGATGCTTCCCCTGCAATATGTGGGAAATCAGGGACACTTCCAGTGTCCCTGGTGACCATGTGTGCAGGAAGTGTGTCCAGCTGCAGCTCCTGAATCACCGCATTGCGAGACTGGAGCTGCAGATGGACTCATTATGAACATCATGATGCTGAGGACAGCTGCTACAAAGCTGGGAGGAAAAAGACTGGGAGAGCTTTAGTGATAGGAGACTTGATTGTAAGGGAAGATAACAAGTGCTTCTGTAGCTGCAACTGGGACTCTTCAATGATATGTTGTCTCCCTGGTGCCAGGGTCAGGGTAGTCTCTGAGTAGCTGCAAGGCTTTCTGAAGGGCGAATGTGAATATCCAGTGGTTGTGGTACATGTTGGTACCAAGAAAAACATAGTAAAAGGGATGAGGTCCTGCAACAGGAATTTAGCGAGCAGATCAAAGAGCAGGACTTCTAAGGTTGTAATCTTTGGATTACGTCCGGTGCCATGTGCTACTGAGTATAGGAATAGGAAGATAGGTCAAATGAATGCGTGGCTAAAGGAATGGCGTAGGAGGAAGGGCTTTAGATTTTTGGATCATTGGACAGATTCTTGGGTAGGTGGGACCTGTACAAGCGGGACAGGTTGCACCTGAACTGGAACAGGTCCAATATTCTTGCTGGGAGGTTTGCTCGTGCTGTTGGGGAGGTTTTAAACAAATTTGATAGGGGGACGGCTTACAGCGTAAATGTACAGTTGGGAGTGAGGTTCAGCCAGATATAGAAGGAAAACTAGGTCAGTCCAACAGGCATGATAAGGCACATGGGTGGATTGCAAGGCTAAATTGCATCTATTTTAATGCAAGGAGCTTGTCTGGTAAGGCAGATGAACTTAGAATGTTAATCAGCATGTGGAAATACGTTATTGTTGAATCATTGAAACATGGTTGAATGAAGGGCAACTCAATATCGCAGGGTATAGAACTTCAGCTGTGATAGGAGTTATGTAGAAGAGAAGGGGCATTGCATTATTGATAAAAGAAACTATCACTGCAGTAATGAGGGAGGATGTCTTAGAGGGACATCAAATGAGGCCATATAGGTGGAGCTTAGAAATAAAAAAGAGGCAATCGTTTTGCTGCGATTACACTACAGGCCACCCAACAGTCAGAGGGATATAGAGGCGCAGATACGTTGGCAAATTGCAGAGAGGTGTGAGAGGAATAGGGTTATAATAGTAAGGGATTTCAACTTTGCTAATATTAACTGGAATCATCTTAGTGTGAAAGGATTAGACGGGGTGGAATTTTTAAAGTGCATCCAGGAGAGTTTTTTGTGTCAGTACATAGATAGTCCTACTAGGGATGGGTCAGTGCTCGACCTAATCCTAGGGAATGAAATCAGGCAAGTGGTCGAAGTGTCAGTGAGCAAGCATTTTGGGTACAGTGACTGTAACTCTGTAAATTTCAAAGTATTTCTGGAAAGGTATAAGGATATTCCAGAAATCAGTGCCAGAATGAGGGAAAGGCTGATTTCAATATCATTAGACAGGAAACATGGACTGGGAGCAGCTGCTTGAAGGTAAATCTACATTTGGGAAATGGAAGGCTGGGATTCTCCCAAAAACATTCTAAGTCCCCAATGTGCGGGAAATTGGGAGTAAATCCCGTCGGCTTTTTTAGTGTGATTTCCAGAGTGAATCTCCGACACTATGTGCATCACAGAGTGCCTCAGTGGGAGTCATTCTGGAAACTTGTGGGTGGGGCCTATTTCTGACCGAGAGGCCAGCAGCATAGCGCTGAGCAGGTCGCTGCGCATGCGCTAATCTGTCGGTTCTGGAAATCGGTGCATGCACAGTGCCCCCCCTGTAGCGGGATCCCCTTTTTAACTCCACTCGTGGGCTTATCTCAGGTTTGGTTCTCCGTTACCCAAACCCCACCAATGCCCGAGTGATTCTCTCTCTCGCCGATGGAACAACGGCCATCTTGCGCCTACTTCACTAGAGTAGCGCTCCCAAGAGAGAGAAAAGGAAACTGCTGCCTATCCACTACCTGGCAGCCTTTCCTGAGTGGGCGGTTTCGAAGCGCCCAGAGTACCCTCAGTTCTAGACTCTGGAATTATGGTAAGGGATATTTAATATTGTGACTTGGTCAGAGATCGTTGGTGAGAAATTGAAAAGATCAAAACGGACTCCAAAGGAAGTCAAAGATATATATATATATTTGTTAAAACATCAAGGTCAAGATCACCAAACACCAGGAAAACAACACACAATGCCTTATGCTCTATAAGACTATAGCTATGGAAGGAATACTAAAACGGGCACAACGGGAATGCTTACTTTACACAAGTTTACCAGTGTCTTAAACTATGAAAGGTGCATGCAAAAGCCCCCTCCCCCTTTCCCCAAAGCCTCATCCACTATGATGATCTCGGGAACTTCGCGAATTACCAGAGGATACTCACAATCCTAGTTTAAATTGCTCAGTGGGCTTCGGGCTGCGTGCTGGAGACGAACAAGAGGCAGGCTGGAACAGGAGAAGAGAGAGGAGAGAGCGAGACCAGAGCTTGCTTGTCCCTTTTTAAAACCTGAACCAGTGATTCTCTCACACAAAACAGTTTCTGATCATTGGTAGTTTTGATTGACTGGAACAAAAGGGCCGGAACTGTCGGGACCGCCCTTAATTGATATTTTAATGTCTTTTAAATGTTCTCTGAGTCAGCCTGATTGGAATCCCATCAGCGAGCTGAGTCTTGATATTGTCCGTGGATGGAATGATCTCTGTTCTCATTGTCTGCTGGGCTATTTACTCCTCGTCTGCTGGCCATGGTTTCTCCTTTGTTTCCTGTTGATTAGATCATCCCTGTCTCGACCTTCTCGTTATTCCCAGCCTCTTGCATATTCATGTGGCCTGACAGCCAGCCGGCCATTTTCCTTATCCCTGGGTTCTTTAATCATGGAGGATTTGGCCTAAAACTTACACCTCACTTCCCCATTGCCAGCCTCCAGATCGCTGGCCTTCTAGATAGCTGGCCATCCCTGCAACACCTCATTGCTGGCCTTCCGACCCCCCCATCCCCTGATCGCTGGCCTCCTGGACCTCCCCGGGCCAGCCCCTATGTGTCCTCCCATCCAAGCCAGCCCCAATCTCTTTGACCCCCCGCCACCTTGCCAGCCCTGATCTCCCTGACCCCCTACCTGCCAGCCCCTATCTCCCAATCCCCCCGACAGTCCCAACCACCCCCCCACCCAATGGCCATCCCTGACCCCCCCAGCAGCCCTGATCCCATTTCCCCCCCCTCCCCCTACCCAGATGGCCAGTCTCCGATCACCCTCTTCCTTCCCTCTTCCAGCAATCCCAGTGCAGAGTGGCAGAGGGTCCCCACATTCCTCACCGATCGCCTCAGCCAATAGGCCTTGCCGCATCTGGCCCCGCCCCCAGCATGCCTGATGCTTGGTGGGAAGTGCCAAGGTGCCCCTTGGGCATTGCCAGGGTGCCAGACAGGCATTGTCCATGGGGCAACCCCCCTTTATCCCTGACCTTCCTGAGGGACCTCGATGGCCGCTCTTCTCTCCAGTGGGGTCGCCGCTGCCTGTTTATCATTAGTGGGGAGCAGGAGTAAACCCTGCTGGAGTGAAGCACTCCCGGCGCGGGAGGGCGGGGGGGGGGGGGGGGGGCGAGGTTGGGGGGGGGGCAGGGGGGGGGGAGGCATGCAAGCCCGGAGAATTCAATCCCAAATGCAAATGCTAATTTCAGTATTGAAATCAGCGCAGAGCTGATGACATCAAAAATCTTTGTGCCGGAGACTCACGGAGACCGTGATGCGCAGTGGGAATCCCGCGAATCAACCCCTGCTGATGTCTCCTGGCCGCTGGGCTACTTGAGCAGCGCAGCTGGGAGAATCGCCTTGACTTTTTTAAAAAGTGAAATAGTGAGTGTTTAGGATCAATGTGTTCCTCTAAGAGTGAAAGACAATGGCAGCAAGTCCAGGGAACCCTGGATGCCAAGGGTTATCGAGGGTTTGATAAAGGAAAAAAAGGATGCATATGGTAGGTAGAAATATAGAGAATGTATGCGGAGGTTAAAGGAAATTAGGATGGCAAAAAGGGGCCATGAAATATCATTGGCAGATTAGATTAAGGTAAACCTCAAGGCATTTTAGAAATAGATTAAGAGCAAGAGGATGACCAGAGGAAGAGTGGGACCCATTAGACACCAAGCGGGGGATTCTCCAGGCCCGCTAACCCCAATCGAAAGGCAGGGATTGATCAAGGATAGTCGACACAGATTTGTTGGTGGGAGATCCTGTTCAACTAGATAGGATGGTAAAGAAGGCATACAAAATGTTTGCTTTCATTAGCTGGGGCATTCCTCATCCCATTCACCCCCATGACCTATCCATATCTCACATCTACTCCTCTCGCCCTATCACGTACCCCACGCCTCCTTTGTGCCACCTTATGCCAGTATCCACTGACAGAACATAAGCCCTATAATAACATTGGAAAGCCTTTAAAATGCTCGTGGAAATGTCAAATTAAACAGCCATTCAAAAAACCTTAATCCTATTAACTTCTCAAAAAACTGTCAGTCAAACACACAGTCACTAAAAGTCCACTTGAAAAGAAATCTTCCTCAGTGCTCATAAAACTGTCAAAATGAATTAACAGCCATATGAAAACCATTAGAAAACTTAGTTTCATGAACAGTTAATAAGATTATAAGCTCACAGTCCCCTTGACAGCTGTACCAATAATACCTGCTGAGCTGAATCCATTAGTGGGGTATTTGTAATGCGATTCCATTCCACAGCTTTGCCAACAATGACTCCAGCGATGAATACATTAATGTTTAGACATTGTAGAACTGATTACCATCTGTTTCATTGCCTCAAAGACTGAACAGATGGCAGATTAAATATACTAAAGCCTTTTCAAATGGCATGAATAGATGGCCATCTGTTGTACTGCATCAAATATCAACCAATGATTGGACTGTCAATTAAAGAAAATATTAAATCACTAGGGATAATTGACACATTCAAATCTAAATCTCAATATTCTTGACTGCAGAAGAGCACTTTATTCCTTTTGTTATCATCTTCCATTGGTGTCACCTGCTTCAACAAGGAAGTCATAAGAGACTCATCTTGTACAATGATATATGGTAGACAGACTGTTGCAATTAATGTCCACCCAGCATCTGGAAAGAAATGATGGCAAGACAAGTTCAAGGTGTCTGTCTCATCCACAAGTGTATGCCAAAAGCTCATTAGTAAATTTGAAGCTGCAAAGGCATTTTACCTCTTAAAGTCCAAAATATTCCATCTTGCAAAGTAAGTAGATATAATTTTTGTAGTTAGGGACTGTGAGCATGCCTCACCTCCTTGGCATCTAAGAACTCCAGTTCATCCAATTCCTATTCTCTAACTTGCATCTACCTAATGGGATCATGAAGGAAAACCACAATATAAAAGCAAAGCTGTCAAGAAATGGATCCCTCAGTATTTTTCTGCACCCATTGCAAAGTGAAGACTACAGCTGCTTTACACACTTTGCAATTTTGATTTTGCTTTCATATACACTTAAATCTGTACTGCAAAAAATGGTTGTCTGGATCTTTTATGCATGGATCACAAAAGGCTAGTATATAGGTACAGCAAATAATTAGGAATGCTAATAGAATGTTATAATTTGTTGTGAGGAGAATAATTACAAAAGTAGGAAAGTTATCTTTCAGTTGTACAGGACATTAGTGAGACCACATCTGGAGAATTGTGTACAGCATTGGTCTCCTTATTTATTGAAATATGTAAATGCATTAGAAGCAGTTCAGAGAAGGAATAGTAGACTAATACCAGGAATGGGCAGGTTGTCTTATGAGGAAAGGTGAGAGAGGTTAAGCTTGTATTCTTTAGAGTGTAGGAGAGTAAGAGGTTACTCGATCAAAACATTTAAGATCCTGTTGGGGATTGACAGGGTGGATGTCGAGAGGGTGTTTTGTCCTGTTGGGTGTTCTAGAATTAGGGGTCACTTATTTAGAAATTAGGAGAATCTTTTTCTCTCAGAGGGTGGTGAGTCTCTGGAACTTTTCCTCAAAAGGCATTGGAAGCAGAGTCTTTGAATATTTTTAAGGCAGAGCTAGATAGATCCTTGATTGACAAGGAGATGAAACATTATCTAGGGTAGGCAGGAATGTGGGGTTGAAGTCGCAGTCAGATTAGCCATGATCTTATTGAGTGATGGAGCAGCCTTGAGGGGCCAAGTGTCCTATTCCTGCTCCCAATTCATATGTTTGTATAATTTAAATGGCTTCTATTCTGCAATGTCATTCCATGTTTCCCAACATCAAGTTTATAGTGGTACTTCTTGCAATTAAGGTGACCATTGAAGGACCTCAAGCATACTGGCCTCCTCTGTGAAAATTCTATGCACAGATGCATGAACACTTTTTCAAATTATAATAAAAAATGCATATAATGATTCCACTGCCTTAGAGTGAGCTAAACTTGGAAACTTTTCCAATTTATAAAAAAACTTTGGAGGATCAGGCAGGCTAAAAAAATTCAAATAATGCTTTTAATCAGTCTTTACCAGATTGTTGCTGTGTCTTTCACACTTACTCAAATTTTACAACCACTGCTCAGTCAAGAACAGTGCATCTGTGTGCCTGTATAATATAGCAACATAAGGAAAGATTTTCATGGATATCAGCAAAGGTTGTCAGATGAGAAAAGCAGAGTTGAGCCTGCTGATGGCAAAGGCCACTTTTTCTGCCATTAAGTGTCAAAACATTTAATGCACGTGTTCCATGCTGTATGGTTGGCAGGGAGGCTTCTGATTTGCCTGCCCTTTCATCACCTAAGTGGTGTAATCATCAGGAATCCACATTTAAAGGCCACTCCAATGCACAGCAGCTGCACTTCATAGATCGCCGAGAAGTGATGGTTGCCAGGAAATCTGCCGCAAGTTTTCAGACACCACCCAGGAGTTCCTGTGGAAGCCCACCGTGATATGTTTTAACCGCACTCAGGAGAAAAACATGCTAGGTGACAAACCCATCATAGAAGATGGTGGCAGCAGTTGTCAGTGCCAATGCCCTGCAGAGGAGACAGTCTTCCAGTGCAGCAAGAGGATGTATGATCACCTTCGTTTTGATGGGGAAGTCATTCTTCTCATTACTCTCAACTCACATATACAGACCCATCACACATCCACACGGATCTCACATGATACCATTTCAAGGGAAACCACCACTTGCTCTTCCACACATCTTCATCTCCCCTGCAGGTTGTGATTTCATTACCTTTTTTTTCATTCATTCATGGGCGCCGCTGGCTGGTCAGCATTTATTGCCCATCCCTAGTCACCCTTGAGAAGGTGGTGATGGCCACCATGAAGGCCTTCTTGAATCGCTGCAGTCCATGTGCTCTGGGTTGACCCACAATGCCCTTAGGGAGGGAATTCCAGGATTTTGACCCAGCAGCTGTGAAGGAATGGTGATATATTTCCAAGTCAGGATGGTAAGTGGATTGGAGGGGAACATGGGTGTTCCCATGTACCTGCTGCCCTTGTCCTTCTAGATGGAAGTGGTCGTGGATTTGGAAGGTGCTGTCTAAGGATCTTTGGTCAATTTCAGAGGGCAGTTGAAAGTCAACCACATTGATGTGGCTCTGGAGTCACATGTAGGTCAGACCAGGTAAGGATGGCAGATTTCCTTCCCTAAAGGACATTAGTGAACCAGATGGGTTTTTCCAACAAATGACAATGGTTTCATAGTCATCAGTAGACTCATAATTCCAGATATTTTTAATTGAATTCAAATTCCACCAGCTGCCATGGGGGGGATGTGAACCCAGGTCCCCTGAACATTATCTGGGTTTCTGGATTAATAGTCGAGCGATAATACCACGAGGCCACTGCCTCCCCTACCATCCACACATGTTAAGCATCTTTTTCATCTGCTCTAGCACCTGTTCTGCTTTCAGTCTCTCCATCTGTCTTCGTGCAGGAAAAGTTGGATCACAAAACGGAAGAGATTCCAGATGGAGGAATGACGTTGCTAAAGGTCCCAATGGACTTTGAGGAGAGAGCCATTCAGCTGACTGGGGAGGACGTCAGCCAATCCTGTGCTGATGCTAAGGTCGGCAGTGAAAACCAAGTGAGGATCTAGCACTGCAATATCCATTAGACAACAATGATGTGAGTGATGTCTCCTTTTCCTCAGGCCCTTGCCATTTGCTAATGAACTATCCTTTCTTTTGCAGGCATGCCTGGGAAGCAGCTGAGGCAGACCACCAACCAAGGCCTCGACTACAGCCCCGAAAATAGCACAGAAAAGGAATTCACAGATCCTGAAGTGGAGAACCATCATAGCGCTGACCCACACTCTCCGGCAGTGCAGAGACAGACACTTTGATGGGACCTTGTGTTAGAGCAACCTCAGGGTCACAATCTGGTGAGCACATCACACTGTCAGATCCACAGCAGGCGAAGGGAATGATGTCCCAGTGTGCTGGCAAACAGAGGATTGCTGGAGGCCTGGAATTTGCTGAGTTCCAGTCAGATGATGAGCCTCCGGAGTCATAGTGCTAAAAACAGCACAGAAAGAGGCCCTTTAGCTCATCATGTCTGAGCCAGCCATCAAGCAGCTATCTAATCTAGTCCCATTTTCCAGCACTTGGTCTGTAGCCTTGGATGCTATGACGTTTCAAAAGCTCATCTAAATGCTTTTTTAATGTTGCAAGGGTTCCGCCTCTACTACCCTTTTAGGCAGTGAGTTCCAAATTCCCGCCAGACTCTGGGTGAAAGGCTTTTACCTTCTTGATCAGTCTCCCATGTGAGACCTTGCCAAAAGCATGACTGAAATCCAGTTAGACTACATCAACTGCACTGCCCTCATTTGTTAGACATGATCTATGACATGATCATGGACTCAGTCTGTCTTTAGTTGTTGGAACTCCAAAGACAAGGGAGGGAAAACCAGGAAGGGATGTCTGGTAGACTTCTCAGATTAAAAGGTTGAATGGAGGAGTCCGTCTGCCTTGTATCTAAGGTGATTGAGCCGACACTCCAATGTATCATGGTCAACACAACTAGGGTAGTGGACACCTTGGAGAATATACTGCAGGACATGCACTCCAGGGTACAGGCACTTTCTGATATCCATTCGTGCTGACACCAGAGGACGGCAGGACTTCTTGACCTTATTCCAGCTGCCCCACTGTCCGAGGAGGGTACCAATAGGGAGAAGGACCAGCTGGTACACACCCCAGGGCCATCCACCCAGTTGACTCTGGGAGTATGCCGCGCCCATCAAAATCTCATCTTCCCGTGACTGCTTCAGCTCAAGCTTCACAGGCTGAGGAGAGTGACACTGCCATATAGCAGGACCCCAAAAGCAGGCTGGGGCCCTCCAGAGGACACCTGCCAAAGTCTTCACAGACAACAGGGCATGGCAGACAGCATGCTGCCTCCACCTCCATTGCAGATGTTGGGTATGCACCAAGATATAGCAGCACAGTTAGAAAGGTTAAGAAGCTCTAATTGTACAGCATGGACACAAGTGTTAAGCACTTGTGCAGAATGTTCACACCTGTAAGTAAACTCCCATTAATTGCACCCTTTCTATGTCTCTTTGTTCTGATAAGCTATGTTCCTATGATTCTGAAATTAAAACTTAATCTCTGCGCAAGATAAAGACAGGGTGCTAGGTCCAGGGCTTCCTCCATGTGCTTTGTGCAAGGTTCCCAACATGTTGATGGTGTCCTTTCACAGTGACTGAAAACATAAGCAATGTCAGTATCTCATATGGAATAATGAAGTCTCCAACAATGTAAAGGGCTAGCATTACTCATTCCAGTCATTGTCCATGTGTGCTCTCTACACCTTTGAGGTGAGGATGGCCCCCATCCTATTTATTTCAGCCTCCAATGACACTGTACCTTAAGGGTGCAACTCACAAAGGATGCCATAGGATCAAGAGAGGCAAAACCTACCCTGCTGTGTTGCCATTATATCACCCTAATCATTGAGAGCAAGCAAGCGGCCATCAACATGACATTCACAGAGGCTCTGTAAGGATCTATGCAATGTCATCATCATCCTCTTAGAATGTAGGGACGATGGGCAATCCCTGCGTCCCCATGACAGGAGCCTTATCACAGAAGCTGTGACCTACTATAAGTGCAAAGCTCACAGAAACTATGTGAATATAATGGGGTGTCCTCACTGGATGTCGTCTTCTCCCTCCATGAATCTAGCAGCAGTGAGCGTGTCCTGAGCTCATCTGTCCCATCACGACATCGCCATTGCATAATGGCCGAAATCCTCTCCTTAGAGGATCTCCATAGCCTCCCTCCCTTCGATGTCGGAGGAAACGTGCTTCTCCTCCGCAGGCAGTACTCCTACCTCCCGCAGTCATTACAGTGCTAGGTTGTGCAGGGCACAGCAGATGGCCAATATGCGTGATGCCCTCTGCAGATTGCATTGCAGGCTCCACCAGATTAGTCCAGGCACCGGAAACTGATCTTCAGTATCCCAATGGTCTGTTCTATCAAAGTGCAAGTTGCAGCATGAGCTACATTGTAACTTGTCTCAGCTGTACTTTGTGGCCTCTTCGCAAGCATCATCAGCCATGTCCTCAGTGGATAGCCCTTGTCCCTGAGGAGCCAACCCTGCAGCCTCTGTGGACCCTGAAACATGTCAGGGGTCTGAGAGCAGCTAAGAACGTAGGAGTCATGCACATTCCCTGGGAATTGAGCACATACCTGCAGGATGCATTACTGAACATTCAGCAAGTGGAAGGCCTTGCAATTCACATAGTTTACATCTTGATGCCACAGAGCTCTGAGTGCCATATGAGTGCAGTCGGTGTCACCCTTCACCTGTGGAAAAGCAGAGATCTGAGCAGAGATCATCACTCTTGCATCCTGGCTTGCCTGGTCCCAATAAAATGAATGAAGTTGTGTGCCCTCACAAAGATTGCATCATTTACCTTGTGGATTCATTTGTGTGTGAAGGCTTATGAAATCCCGCAGAGGTCACCTGTGGAGCCCTGGAAGGAGCCAACAGCATAACAATTGAGTTTCGGGGAAATGTTCAATGACACTAGCAGTGGATGCCCTCCAAGTTCCTGTGGCAGGTGACAGATGTTACCAACCAGTTCCCTGAACATGCATTGTCTTTGACGACACTGATTCTCGGATATCTGCAGGCATGTCAGGTGCTGTCTATAGACCCTGGGTCTAGTGAGGTGCCTTTGAGCGACGGTTCTCTAGGATTCAATGTCTGCGTGCAGAGAAGGCCCTGCCAGCCAGCCCACTCTGCTGATGTGTTTTTCTTCTTCCTACCTGTAAAAAGGAAGAACTACAGCAAGATTGCCAGGTTCTATGTTCCTGCGTTCAACCTAGTCTCTGTGGGGGGGGGGGGGTGCGTGATGGGGAGTAGGCCTTGTCAATGCATACCTCAGCTAAGGATTAGGAGCACTCTCTTCAGACATTGTGCCATTGCCAATTTTCTAAGGGGGATATAGTTGCTTGCCCAGTAGGGCAATAGTACAGCCACACCATGGCAGTCATCAATTTTGGAAGTCAGTGTGCTAAGGATTAAATGCTGAGCAGCAATCAGTATCAATCACACACTTAAGTGATACTCAAGTGGATTTAATTGCATGCCTAGTTTCATTCCAAGCATGTCAATTGAGTTACAGCTGAAAAAAATACTGATGATTCAGTAGAAGTTAATAAAGTTTCCAGAACTAGTCATAGAGCAGAGTGTATGGAAATTAACAGAAATAAAACTTCAGGCACAGCAGGTGAAGGGATAACGGTGGGAAGGAAGCAGTCAACACTGTTGTCCCCTAAGTCAAATCCCATACCCATGAATCAAGCCTGGTATCCTGAGTCTTACCCCATATCTGTCAAGTCAAGCCTGGTGTCCCCTGAGTCTTTACTCCATACCCTCGAGTGAAGCTTGATGTCCCCCAGGTCTAACCGTGTACTCCCTGGGTCAAGCCTGATGTTCCCCAAACTCGACCCCTACTTCCTGATTCCAGCCAGCTGTCCTTGAGTCAAACCCTGTACTCCCTGAGTGAAGCCTAGCATCCCCCAAGTCAAACACTGTATAGAACATAGAACAGTACAGCACAGGAACAGGCCCTTCAGCCCACGATGTTGTGCCGAGCTTTATCTGAAACCAAGATCAAGCTATCCCACTCCCTATCATCCTGGTGTGCTCCATGTGCCTATCCAATAACCGCTTAAATGTTCCTAAAGTGTCTGACTCCACTATCACTGCAGGCAGTCCATTCTACACCCCAACCACACTCTGCATAAAGAACCTACCTCTGATATCCTTCCTATATCTCCCACCACGAACCCTATAGTTATGCCCCCTTGTAATAGCTCCATCCACCCGAGGAAATAGTCTTTGAACGTTCACTCTATCTATCCCCTTCATCATTTTATAAACCTCTATTAAGTCTCCCCTCAGCCTCCTCCGCTCCAGAAAGAACAGCCCTAGCTCCCTCAACCTTTCCTCATAAGACCTACCCTCCAAACCAGGCAGCATCCTGGTAAATCTCCTCTGCACTCTTTCCAGCGCTTCTACATCCTTCTTATAGTGAGGTGACCAGAACTGCACACAATATTCCAAATGTGGTCTCACCAAGGTCCTGTACAGTTGCAGCATAACCCCACGGCTCTTAAACTCCAACCCCCTGTTAATAAAAGCTAACACACTATAGGCCTTCTTCACAGCTCTATCCACTTGAGTGGCAACCTTTAGAGATCTGTGGATATGGACCCCAAGATCTCTCTGTTCCTCCACAGTCTTCAGAACCCTACCTTTGACCTCTCCCCCTGATGTCGCAGAGCCACTTCATGAACGCTGTGTTATCCTCACCATGTTCATGCTTTTTGAAGCTAGTCACGCTTCGTGCTATTCTTATTCATGTGCAGTGGATGGATCTTTTGATGGTGGGTATGACCCTGGTTTGATAATGAGATGCAAATGTATTCAAATAAGGTTCCTGACGTTGAATGGCAGGAAATGCGACCCATCACTGATAGGGGGAGGGAGCAATCATGTCATGCTTTCATGTCGACATGAAATGAGAATTTGGACTTCTTGTGATGTTTTTTACTCTCATTGTCAAACTTGCCTGACATGAATAGGAGCACAAAATCCCTCTGTAGGATAAGGGCATCCAGTTTTAATATCATATACTGCTTGCAATCTAAACATTGTGTCCAATATTAGATGTGATTCCACAATTGGACAGCACTTACTTAACAATCTCAAGTGTGCTAAGAATTACACTTAACAACCAATTTAAGATTTTCAGCCACACTTGCAATGTGGCTCACTTACATTTTCCACATACTGGAAGCAGAAAGAACAACACCTCAACCAATCGGAATCCACTTGCCAACCAATTAGCATCCTTTTTTCATGCATTATAAATTTTTATTCCTTCAATGTTTGGTACTCTTGCTGAGTGGAAAATGAAAAGCCTCAGCAGTATATTTCTTTTTTCAGAAAGGTTAGAAAGCAACTGGTAAACAAGGGAAGTTCTTAAATGTTCCATATATATTTCCGATCAAAGGACAGACTTCAGTTAATATCTGGGACATCCCAGATGTGCCATGTTGCCATGGGGAAAGGTTCCAAGAGAGGTATTCTTTTGATTGATACGTATTTGTGTGATCTGTCACAGAAAACAGGCAATTTATGTTTGGCACTGGTACACCTTAGGAACAGTTAGAAGGCTTCCAGGAGCTGTAGTGAAACTGATGCTTGAGCTGGAGTGTTCACAATCGTTCACCCCAAGAAATTCCATACCTCAAAAATAGCAGGAATACCGAGGCCAATCAAAGTGAGTTCTTGACAGCTTTGGTTTGGTCCTGGGAGAAGTTAAGGAATTTCAAGATTATGGAAAGTATCGGGGAATTCTTGGGTAAAAATAAAAATAGAATGAGGAATGATTGGTTAAGATTTTTAGGCTTAAAAAATATTTATGAAATATAGTGTTAAGTTAGTAGTACTTGCTTTATTTAATTCTTATACTGTAGCAGGTTTTGTTTGAAATGTGCAATATTGTGGTGAAATTCTTTCAGTTTTAATACTGTTGCTGTTGATAACTTGAAAAATTAATCAATACACATGTAGGCATGGAGGTGATTTAAATTTGCAGTTTCTGTCTGTTTATTTTAGCAACCAAACTGATTAATAACATGGATTCTGCAATCCCATAATGCACTGACTTGTAAAGTATGGCAAGCTAAACAAGACATACAGTTATTGAATTTTTTTAAGTTAATTGTTTCCCTCAAAATCATAACATGAGGGAGAAATGCAAGACTAGTGGCAACAATTTGAGGCCAGGCAACTGGTATGCACTGGATAAGGCTACCCCTTTATAAAGAAAATGGTTTCATGGATCAAATAAGTTAAGAGTGCATCTGGAAGAATAGGTCAGTGCTGGCAAGGTAAGAATGGCCCGGTATAAATGAAAGGGCTATTTTAAGCCAAGATTCCCCACTGATGAAAAATGTAATTAAGCTGGTGCTTAACTTGAGTGTTGTTGAGTCACATTATGTTGAGACCCCAGAATTATATATTTTCTGGAGGTGTTTATGATTTTTATGCACATTTTGGCTTGTGGCTTCCAGCTTTCTGATTGCTAGATGGTTGCATTAGACACAGTGCAGCGTATGCATTTAAGTCTACATCTCCAGTAATACAAGGAGTTGGTGTTTGCCACTGTACGATGATGATTTATTTTAAATTACAAATTAGGGAGTCCGTTGCACAAATTAGTAATTGAGACAATATAATTTCTGTTCAGCCTTAGTTTGGTCATGTCGGATTCTTGAATTCAGCCCACTTTGGAGAAACAAATCTTTCTCGCATATATTTACTTGGTGTCTGTTCATTTGTTTCCAGCAAATATTGAGGCACGAACTACTGAAGAATGGCAGACTCCATTCCATTATGCAGCTAAGTATGATGCAACAAATTCTCTTCAGTGCTTATACAACAAGGGTGCAAATATTCATGTTCTGGATTACAAGCAAAGAACTCCATTATATCTTGCAGCACTTTATGGTAATTGTCAAGATGAGTAAAACTGAATAAGTGGTCAATACCACACATCAGTGTACCTGTGCTTGGAGTGATAAGACATATATTTGTTCTCATAGTTGTTAGATAAGATTTCTTTAGAGGACCTTATAGCAACAAAGTAGAGCTAAATTAAAATAGAAACAGAAAATGCTAGTAATATTCACAAAGTTATCTAGCATCTATGGAAAGGGAAATAGAGTACATGGACTGAATTTAATGCTCTGCTACTGACAAGTTGAAGACAGAGTGGCACTTTAAATCCAGCAGGTGGACTGTCAGCCACCTACCTGCTTGCCCTGCTCCTTCCATAATTATACCAGCAGCGGAGGTAGCGTTGGGCAGCCGGCCCATCAGTGGGCCAATGGAGGCCCTTAAGGAGGCAATTAGTGCCCTCTTATGTGCCTCATCCCACCATTACTGACATTTAACCAGTGGTGGGAGAGGCCCAGTCTAAGCGGCCAGCCCAGCAAATCTCCCTGCACAGGCTGGTAGGATACAGAAGGGTGCCCATTCTTAACTGGCCCCCTGGGACCATCGAAGGGTCCTTCTCATGGTGTAGGCCCCCAGGTTTTCCTCACCCAGCCCCATCAGCGACCCTCAAACATTTACAAAGTTTTGATCCATCGCGGCTTCCATTAGCTTGCTTTCTCATCACCCAGGTACAACGTTGGCAGTGGCCAGCATTCCAGCTGCTGCTAAAACTACATGGAGAGCTGCTGACTTCTGATTTGCTGCAAACTCTCTGAGGTGTGACTTCCAGTTCCAAGAGGTGAAAATCCCACCTCTGGCCTGTTAACGATCAAATGGGCAGGCTAGTCTCTGGCCTATTAGCCGCTGGGGTGGCCACAAGGACCATGGTGTCCTGTAAAATCCAGCCTAAAATTTCAGGTTGATGACCTTTCATAAGAACTGGAAAAGTTGGCAATCTAACAGGTCTTATTAAATATAGATGTAAGGAAAGATGGGAGGGGAAGTAGAACTAAAGGGAATATCTGTGATAGGACAGAAGACAAGAGAGATTAAGTGACAAAAGGAATGATGGTGCAATGCAAAAGTGCGTGGTAGTAGAACAAGTAATGGAACAAAAGATGTGTCCAGGGGATGTGTAAATGGCAATAGCACAATTACCAACAACTGCTGTGTGAAAAATGATAGCAATGGTTACAACCTGATAGAATTGAACATTGAGTTCAGAAGGTGCGCCCTAACTAGGCAGTGATTTTGCACTTAGGTGGGCAAGGTCTCAGGCAGGAAATTTGCCCTTACTCCTATTGAGGCCTTTAAGTGACCAATTAATGGCTAGTTAAGAGTCATTCCCTGCCCTACCTTAATTTAAGTGGCTTGGGGAAGACCAAAATAGGCCGGGATCTCAGGTGGGGTGGGAGGGGGCACCTCCATCCGAAACCCCCTTCCAACTGTGGTGCCCCACTCCCTACCACCCCTCGCCTTTCCCCTGAGACCTTGACTGCACCCTTTGCAACCTCCCAGGCCTTCTTTATCCTCCGTGCCCTGGGAGCCTTCAAACTTACCTTGTTCCTCGTGCATGGGACTTAGACTCAGGCATCTTCCTGAAGGTCCTCTTCAGTCTACTGCAGCTTCTATCACATGGTGCACTGTAGTTAGCACTGATGCCTCACAGCGCCAGGGACCCAGATTCGATTCCAACCTTGGGCAACTGTTTGCATGGATTTCCTCCAGGTGATCTGGTTTCCTTTCACATTTCAAAGAACTGCAAGTTAGGTGGATTGGTCATGCTAAATGGCCCCTGTCAAATCCACTGGGCCCTTTACACCTCTCTGCTTTCTGGAAGCCATTGCAGTATAAAAGGGGGCATGGCCCACCCTGAGCTCACCGGTATTGCACTGCGCTGTGGCCTTGGGGACTCTTTTGTTGCAGGTCTTAAGCAGCTCCAGTCAGTGGAGGTTTCAGTAGAGATTTCCAGAGGAGGTAAGGGGCTTTAAAGTCTTTTAATTCCAGTGGACATGACTTTACACTGCTGGTTGGATGTTACACAAAAGTAGGCTTACAAATGAAAAGCACAGGCCCCCCAACCAATTTGGGGGTGGGGCATGCTGGCCAGTATCTGTAGGAATGATTCAGAACTTGATAGGCTCAAAATGTAGGCAATGAAAAGCGACAAGGGATTCTGATTGGTTGAGTCCCCTTAGAGCAGGAAAACACTGGTGAACATTGAAGTGACTGGGAGTGAGAGAGGCAGCAGTCAAGTTGAAGATCTCTTACTTAACTAATGTTTCTGTGAATTGGCGAGAAAAGCCATGAGGGGGTGCAGTGGTGAGACAGTTAGCTGCTCAGGACTTGGAAGTGAACTGTTATCAAGGGGAGCAGTGTTGACGCAACCCCCAGCCAGAGCTAAGGAGGCCTGGGAAGGCCATTACCAGGCAGCCAGCAGCGAGGTGAGGGCATCGAGGTGAGATGCGAGGCGCCACCAGGACGGGGCATATTGTTGAAAAACGACACAAGGAAGGGAGGTAGTAAGCTAGCCAGCAGGTTGGGACTTGGTGTAGCCACTGTTGAGCAGCGAGGGGAGCAGGGGCGAATTGACCCCCAGGGCTGAGGAAGTCAAAAAAAGCCTGTTCTTTAAAAAAACCATCTTCATTAAAATCAAGACCGAGGGGGTGACACAAATTACTGCTAGGCAAGTGCAGTAGGGTGGCATAGTGGTTAGCACTGCTGCCTCACAGCGCCAGGGACTCGCATTCAATTCCCGGCTTGGGTCACTGTCTGTACAGAGTCTACATGTTCTCTCTGTGTCTGCGTGGGTTTCCTCCGGGTGCTCTGGTTTCCTCCCACAGTCTGAAAGATGCACTGGTTAGGTGCATTGGGCATGCTAAATTCTCCCTCAGTGTACCTGAACAGGTGCCGCAGTGTGCCGGCTAGGGAATTTTTACAGTAACTTCATTGCAGTGTTAACGCAAGCCTACTTGTGATACTAATAAATAAACTTTAAAAATTTTAAACTTTAAAACTTCAAGAGAGATCAATTAATATGCAGTGACACTATAGGCAGGATTTTCTGGCCTCGCTTGCCCCAAAACCAGAAAATCCCGCCCGAGGTCAACGGACCTTTTCATGCTCCGTCCCTTGACCGCTCTGGTTCCCGTGGTGGGCAGGACAGTAAAATTCGCCCCTATAAATCTGGCAGTCAAAAATGTAGAAGATTGAAGGCGAGGCAAGAGGACCAAGGTAGACAAAAAGAGTTTGTCATTTCACTTTAAAATTTTGAAATATTGAACAGTGCATCAACTGCACATTCATCCTCAACCACCAAAAGTATGGGTGAATTATCTGATGACTTGAACAAGAACAAAGTTGAACAAGAAGTAGAATCTGAAATGACAATGGAACACAAAATATTTCTTCTTTTGAAGTGAGGGCGGCACGGTAGCACAGTGGTTAGCACTGCTGCTTCACAGCTCCAGGGACCTGGGTTCGAGTCCCGGCTCGGGTCGCTTTCTGTGTGGAGTTTGCACATTCTCCCTGTGTCTGCGTGGGTTTCCTCCGGGTGCTCCGGTTTCCTCCCACAGTCCAAAGATGTGCGGGCTAGGTTGATTGGCCATTCTAAGTTGCCCCTTAGTGTCCCGGGATGCATAGGTTAGAGGGGTTAGTGGGTAAATATGTAGGGATATGTGGATAGGGCCTGGGTGGGATTGTGGTTGGTGCAGACTTGATGGGCCGAATGGCCTCTTTCTGCACTGTAGGATTCTATGATTCTATAAACCATCCCTGACAACATTGCCTTATGGCCAAAATTTGTTCCACTGGATATGATAGAATATTTTGTACTAAATAAACTAGAAAACATAGGTAATATGGAAAATTTGAGAAAATAGTTTAAATTGGAGGTCAAAAGCAGGTTAGAAGTCTTCTTAAGTCCCATTTTCTGAGGGTGAAGAGAAATGTATGACGGAAGTTAGAAATTGGCTGATTTTTTTATTTTGGAAACCTCTAAGGCAGTCTACTGTTATATTTGCACATTATTCCCTGATCTTAGTAGAGGGAAACGAGCATTCGTTGATGGGTACTCTAACTGGAGAATTGTTGGAAGAGATCTTGCTGATCATAAAACTTCCAAAGCTCTTATTAAGTTTATAAGCATGTTCGTTCCAAGATGTAAATTATCTGGAAGAATTGTTTCTGCGTTATCAGCTTTGTTTGAAAAGGGAAGTGCTGAGACATGTTGGCACAGTCAAATTGCTGTCTTCTTTGGGACAACCTCTAAAAGGACATGATGAGTCATCATTGTCAACCTAAAGAGGTAATTTTTTAGTCTGCCTTAAATATCTCAGTGAATTTGATGAACTTCTCAAAGAGCATTTGACGAGTTATCCATATTGTGGCTCAGAGAAGACTAACTTTTTAATGAACAGAATCTATGATGACTTCATCACTATAATGGCAGATCGGCTCAGAAACCGGTCAACACCAGATATGAGTCATGTGGAACAATTAATGTTAATTTTATGCTATGTGACCAACAATGGTGAAGTAGTAGAGGATTTCTTCCAGCTACAATCCAATACATCTGTGTGTTTGGAGACAACTGTTTTGGAAATCATTGCAAATTTAGGTTTGGACATCAAAAATTGTCATGGGCAGAGCTTTGACAAAGCCACAAGTATGGCAGGAAAATATTCAGGTCTACAAGCAACACTAAACAACGCAAATCCCTGTGCATTATTCATCCCATGTTCCAGTCCGTCCTTGAATTCAATCTGTAATGCTGTAGCTGAATCCTGTGCAGCAGCTGTAGTTTTTTTTGACTTTGTTCAAAACATGTATGCTTTTTTTTTGGTTTCTATGCATTGGCAGAATATATTACTTAGAGCAGGCAAATGGAAAATATTTGACAGTCAAAGAATTTGGGACACCAAGTGATCCACTCATGCAGATGCTGCTTGGTTTTGAAAATGGATTTTGTTGATATAAAGGAAGCCTCATCAGACATAGCCATATCAAATTCAGAAAACCATCTGGAAATGCTGAAGCAAAATCCTTAGCAGACAAGTTTTAAACAGTACAATATTGCTGTTTTTACTGTGTTGTGAAGCCATTTACTTCAAAGGATTAATGCCATCAGCAAATAGCTGCAAAACATAGATACAACTCTCTTGAATTCCTCACAGGTGTTAGCCTCAGTTAGAAGTTTTGTCATGGAAGTTTGAAATGACTATAACTCAGTGGAAGCAGGAGCATTTACATTAGCAAAAAGTACAGGCCTTGTGATGAGAAACGTACAAGACGCAGAAAGTTATTTTTTGATGAACTACAAAGACATCATTTTAAAATGTAAAGAAAAGATCATCATTGAGATTGTCAATGTTATTTGTGACACAATAATGATGCAATTGCAGAGTGAATCTCTGAAGAAAACTATTGATTTACTTTGCATGCTTTTCAACAGAAGTTTGGATGAAAATGCTAAAAGCCACTGCAGTAAGAAATTAATGATTAAACCATGCTGCTGTTTACGCAATGGGATATCGAGGTCCCACCAATGGCGCACCTCCGGTGTGATTTCCCAGAGGCAAGGGGTGTGTAAACAGAAAACTCTGTTGACAATGTAAGATCCCACCACCAGTGAGCAACACATCACCTCCCGCCACTGCAAGACGTGCCGTGGAGGGGGAGCCTAAGTGAATTCTACCAGGAAGACATGGGCACAAATCTTTTTGAAGATGAAGTAGAACAATTCATTCATTTCATTGATAATGCTGAGTAATGTGCTTTGGGGTCATCATCTGATTTATACAGACTTATACATAATGGTTTGCAGGCAATCTTTTCAAATGCGGAAACCATTCTGAAAATATTTTTAATAATTCCGATCACAAATGCTTCTAGTGAACATTCTTTTTCTGTATTGAACAGAGTTTAAAAATTATTTGCGGAATATGATGCGTCAGGAACATTTGACAAGTTTGACAATATTATGATTGAAAGTGCATCCTTACAAAATTTTACTTGCAATGATGTAACTGATTATTTTGCGAAGAAAAAATATAGAAGAAAAGCCATCTAAGTTGTATATCAAAAAGAGATGAAGCAAGAAAACCTTAACCTGTCCCTCTTCCATATTTTCTAACTTATGGACCAGTACTGGTCTGAGATAATGGCTGCAGCAGGTCACATGCTGATATTTTGACCACCATCACACTCAAGACTAGACAAAGAACAGAATCCAGCAGACAGAGTCACTGATATTGGACTTAAACTCACTGGACACTCCACTCCCATGTATTGATGGCAATAACCTATTTGATTTGTGAAGGAAGTTACTTTTTGAATTTGAATGAGACTGAAATATACTGAATGGCAGCGTATGCATCTTGTTGATTGGTGTATTTGCTTCTGTACTGGCCAGTGCTGCAATGATGTCTTTGGCTGATTTTTTTTCCGTCTCATTGCTCATTAGCAAGTTTCATGTTTGTTCCCCTCAAAACACACACATTGCAATATTAACCATCCTTACTGTAATTCTGACAAGAGGTAAGTTTGGATTTCAATTCAACAATTACAGGCATGTTTTTACAAGTTAAAAAGCACTAAAGTAGTTAAACAGTGATCAATGCCATTTTTAGTCCTGGATACACGATACATACAGAGGATGCTTTAATTATTAAACTGTATAAATTAAATGATAAGTTGTCTGGTAAAATGCAGAGGAAGCAACAGGAGGTACAAGGAGGTACATCCCACTTGCAATGGGAATCAGAGTGGACTAGGGGTGGAGCACGGGAAGGTCCGTTGACCTCGGCAGGATTTTACAGTTTCGGAGTGGGCGAGCGAGGCTGTAAAATCCCATCAATAATGTCCGCCATTCTCCCGAATTGAGACTAAGTGTCCACTCCAGTGGGAAACCTAAAGGGTTTGCTGCTGTCGTTAGCAGCATCTATCAGGTGGGATTCTCTCTCCTGATAGATGCTAATTTATGCATCGTGGACAGCACACTGGCCAGACGCGCTGTTCTAAGACTGGGCCGCCATTCTTAAAGGGTGACTCAATCTCTGCACTTGAAGACAGCCCCCCCCATCCCCCCAATAAAACATAAATGGTGGCCCCCACACTGACCTGATGAGCACCACCAACTCCTCACGAAAGAGTGGCATCCTCCCATCCACAAATAATGGGTAACTCTCCCCCACAGAGATAAGGGTGACCTGACGCCACCTCCCCCCCCTCCCCCGGAACCACCACTCAGCCCCTCTCCCCCTCATACACCTATTCAGCCACACACTTCGGCAGTGCCAGCAGTGCACAACCCCTTGGCACTCTGGCACACACTGGCCTGGCTCATTGGGCCCATGGGTCCCTCAAGGGTCCTGGGGGTTAGCTGGGCTTGGGCTGGGGGAAAGGTGTTGACCTCACCACTCTTCACTGAGATGGGTGTGTCATGGCTGGACTATCCCTTCTAGCCCATAGCATGCTGATTTCAGGCAGCCCTGTGATCAATTTCTACATTCCTACCAGTCAGTTGTGCAAATTCTGAACTGGCCAGGTTACTTTAACATCCATGCCCCCCAGTCAACTGGCAGGATTTTAAATCATTGCAGCACTTCATTCTGCAGCAGAGATTTTCCTTTCTCCCTGTCAGAAGTTGCAGGTGAGAACAGACCTCTTTGAAGTCCTCTGACAGAGTGGAGATGTCAGCTTCACCTGGGATTGGGGGGTGGTGGGTTCCAGTCTGCCCAGCTGTGCACTCCTCAATGTATAGGCAGCTTTGATTTGAAGTTGCTGAGGCTTTGCAGCAAGCAGAAATCATTGAAACCCTCTCCATTGCATTTGAAGCCTTTGATCTGTATCAAGTTCAATGGCCTGTGCCTCGTAAAAGATTCAGCTGTCAGATTAATGGATTTCTATCTCCTCCAATCACCTGTATTTATTTTGATTTCTCTACACAGTTGGCTACACCTTAAAATATCCCATTGATCCTGACTGCAATGTAGACAGAGTCTAATTCTAATTGAGAGTCCATGGTTTCACTCCCTCTTTGGAGTGGTTCGCAAAAGTGGGATGAGTGAGGGATCTGGGAGGGAAAGGGGGCACTGTGTGGGGGATCTGGGAGGGAAGGGGAGCTATGTGGGGGGCCTGAGGGGGGAAAAGGGGTTGTGTGAGAGATCTGAGGGGGAAGGAGTACTGTGTGGGGGTTTGAGGGGGAAGGGGGCCTGAATGGGGGGTCGGGTTGGATAAACCACATGCCTGTGTGGTGTGGGGGGAGGGGTAGGATGCCTTTCACTGCTCAGAGGTTAGTGGTGCTTCTTTGACCCTCGGAGTCCAACACACCAGGCCCTCACTTGTAAGGACCTGTACCAAAGCTCACCTGCTGGGGAGGCAGATGAATAACAAGGGCCATTTAATTCGGGCTGCAAGCCTGCTAGGTATATTTAAATGCCTGGCTTTGAATATGCATCA
Organism: Mustelus asterias; assembly: GCF_964213995.1. Classification (NCBI taxonomy): domain Eukaryota; kingdom Metazoa; phylum Chordata; class Chondrichthyes; order Carcharhiniformes; family Triakidae; genus Mustelus; species Mustelus asterias. Next base: position 128,102,275 of record NC_135807.1, read on the forward strand.
GGTTCTTGCTTGCTATGGGGCTGGCAGCGTGGCCTGGGAGGGTCGCAGCGGTTTTGAAGACCAATACAAACCCCACTTTATACTCCATACTCCTGATTCTCCGCGCCATCACAATTTGTAATCAGAGCTAGCCGGCCCAGAGAATCTGCCCCAATATTTGCTGTTTCAGATGTTGTCTAGTTGCCTCCATGTTTTCCCACATGAGCACAAGATATAGGGGTAGGCGTATACTACAGCAGCCCACCATCACCCTCTCCCTTCCTCCAACACTGCACCACCCCCTACCTCGAGGCTACTCTGCAATTCAACAAGATCATGGCTGAATCACAACCTCAACTTCCCTATCCTGCCTGATCCTTGAGTCCCTTGATTCGTGTACAGGCTTGAATGAACTCAACAACTGAGGATTCACATCCCTGCTCCTGTATTCTAGTCCTCACTCTGTCGAGGAGGGAGTGGTATTGCTGTTAGTCTAGCAAGCCAGACACCGAGGGTAAGGTCCCAGCTTCGAACACCACCGTGGTCTATGGCAAAATTTGAACCCAATAAAAATATGGAATTACGGTTGTACCAGATATTCTCTTCACTCTGATCAAAGAAATTTCTTCACATATCAATTCAAAATCGCCCTCTTATTCTGAAACAATGCCGCCTAGTTTGAGATTGTCCAACCAGAGAAAACTGCCTCTTAGCATCAATCCTGTAACACCTTCTCAGCCTCTTACATATTTCAGTCAGCTCACCTCCCATCTAGAGAAAATGGGCCCATTATGTTAGCAAAATGCACTTCACAAGCAAAACCCTGCTATTTGATATTTTCCCTTTTCTTAGCAATATAATTGTATTGACATATGAATAATATCACCCACTTTAAGTGAGTACAAATGGCCTTTTCAAATATATATTTCAGCTCTACTGACAATTGCAGTAAACAAATTTAAAGTGACCACCCAGATGCCATGGGTAGATATTAAAAATATTAAGATTTTTAATGATTTTGAATATGATGAATCTCCATATATGTCAAAGTGGATTGTTGTGAGCTTTTACTCAACATATTAACCGTTCCATGCCTTAACAGCTCAATGTGCCAGTGAATTGCAGATGGTGGTTCGGTTCATTCGAATAATATTTTTGTTGAATGAGCAGGAGTCAGGAAATTGTAAGGCTGGCAGGCCTGGGTTTGTCCGACCAAAAATGTTCCCTGTACATTCAGAATGCTGATAAAGGCTTTTGTCAAGCCTGTTTCTTCTCCTGATGTTCACAGTAGCACAGTGCTTAGCACTGCTGCTTCACAGCGCCAGGGACCTGGGTTCAATTCCCAGCTTAGGTCACTGTCTGTGTGGAGTTTGCACGTTCTCCCCATGTCTGAATGGGTTTCCTCCGGGTGCTCCGGTTTCCTCCCACAGTCTGAAAGACGCGCTGGTTAGGTGCATTGACCCAAACAGGTGCTGGACTGTGGCGACGAGGGGAATTTCACAATAACCTTATTGCAATGTTAATGTAAGCTTTACTTATGTCTAATAAATAAACTTTACTTTATGTTCACCTTTTCATCATTTTTCAGGTAATGTTTGCATTCTAACTTAATGATCTTATGTGCTGAATTTTCATCTCACAAGGCAGGCAGATACGAAAAATAGTGCTGCTGTCCATCATGCTGAGTTAATGTTGCAATTCTGACATCTGTGATCTTGCTTCAAAGGGTGGAAAGCTGGAACCTCCAATCTGCCTGTTTCAGAATATTGGCAAATTTAGTTTGTTAACATGCTCGCTGCCAGTTCATCAAGGGTCAGTTGCTGAACAGCTGGAGCACAAACTGTGTTCAGCCTAAGTGCCAATGTATAGCTCAATGTTCTTATCAACTTTTACCAACTCATTAAAATATTGTAAAGGAACAGCAGGAGAGAAAATGGGAAATTACAAATGAGGAGGAGGGTTGTTTCATGAACTTTGTACCTGGAAATTATTTCAGTGCATGTGAGAGTCAATAAAAGCATAATTTAACCAGCAAGGGTTGAGACACAAGAAGCCAATGTTTGTGATGATGGGCAGTGCTGACATGGGGAATTCAGGAAAGGGGTGAAGGGATCAGAACACAGGAAGGGAATTTGAGTCAGTGCAGAAGGCAGCAGTGGAGTGCTGGTGTATCAAAGATAAAATACAGCTTACTTCACTATTTTTAACTGTGATTCCATATGCACTTTTTTTTCCTCCCAATAGTATTAGTTTTATTTTTCTCACTTTATCTTTAAAGAATTAGGGAATTCCCAGATCCAGCCAGATAGGACGTTGCTGACTATGATGTCACTGACTGTATCTGAACATGTATGGGAATTGCTCTCCCTGGTATTGTGGTGGCAATGCATGCAGCTATCTTAAATCAACCTTTTCAGAAGTGAAATCAAGAATACTTTTCACAGCAACAATGGAAAATTTACCCTTCAATCTCTAATTTTCCTTGTTATTTTTATAGACAGACTCCTTAATTTTCTGCCTTGCACATTAATTTTATAGGCTGAGTCAACACATCTTTTTGTTCTTCAGTGCTCTCTTTAAGTGAAACTGAAGGGGTCACTAAGGGACTCACTTTACATGAAAGGTAATGTTCATAAAGGTGATGTGACTTCAGACTCAAAAATATCAAAATATTTCATTTTTTTTAACCATGGCTACCTTGAATCATAATATTTTAGAAAGATACTTTGATTTAAAATATAGTCATAAATGTTGAGAGGATAATTCTGTCAAACTATATTCATCACCATTGAATGATTAATGAATGAACATGGAGTTATAATAAAATGATTTATATTTTTAGGTCGGAATGAAGCAGCATTATTGCTCTTGAAGTTTGGTTGTCATGCTGATGCTCTAGATGTTGATGGTCAAAGTTGCATGAATGTGATGTTACTCAAAATGCCTCAAGTGGTGAGATATTTATTAAAACTACTTGGATTTGCTGATAAACCTCTTGTTCTCACAGAAGCTTGATGTTAACTTTTAGCATTGACCTTCATTAGTGATTTATTTTACAGAATTTCTAAAACAATGGGTAGAGTTTTTTGCTTTGGACACCATCAGTGATTACAACAAAAATTGTGCACATTTTGAAAATATATTATTCCTTGCTGAGCTTCTGCTCAAATTCATGTGCATATTAGCAAAATCTGCCATGAACCAATGCAACCCTTATCTAAGGAAAGATAAAATTATCATAGAGTGAGTTCAATGGAGGTTCACCAATCCCTGGGATGTCGGGATTGTCTTTTGAAGAGAGATTGAGCAAACTGGGCCTGTATTCTCTAGAGCTTTGAAGAATGATGATGATCTCATTGAAACTTTACAAATTTCTTATATGACTGACAGGGTAGGTATAGGTAGGATGTTCCCCCTGGCTGGTGAGTCTAGAATCAGGGGACACATTCCTGGAATAAGGGGGAGGAATAAGGAAGAATTTTTTCACTCCCACGGTGGTGAATATTGAGAATTCCCTACTCCTGAGGGCTGTGCAAGCTCAATCAGTGAATATTTTCAAGACCGAAATCAATAGATTTCTGGAGATGAACGATATCAAGAGATATGGGGATAATTTGGGAAATTTGCATTGAGGTAGACTGTAATGACTCAGGATGCCTGACCGGAAAGGAACATAGTTTATTAAAGAATGCAAAGTAAAACCACTACCATGGTGTACACACACCAGTCCCTGTTTGGGACTATATTTCAGCAGGCCCCATGGACATCGTGGGGATTTCACACACACACACACCACACCGCCGCCCCCCCCCCCCCCGCCCCCCCCCCCCCCCCCGCCCCCCCCCCCCCCCCCCCCCCCCCCCCCCCCCCCCCCCCCCCCCCCCCCCCCCCCCCCCCCCCCCCCCCCCCCCCCCCGCCCCCGCCCCCGCCCCCGCCCCCGCCCCTTGTGTCTGAACATTCCCCCTTACTCCCATGACGATGGTGCCTTCTCAATTTCTTTGCCTGTGGCCTCATCTCCATCGCTTGTAGGGTCTGGTCAGGGTGTGTGTAACAGATAGGCAATTTTTTTTTGTACTTTTCCAATTCAATCAAATCAAATCCAATTCAGAGTCTCAACAAGTTGAGACATTTCCGATCCAGGCTGACAAGACAGGGCAAGCAACCAAATTACCCTATCCTGGGCCTGATCTACATGAGCCAAGCTGATTGGAGGAGGGAAAGCAATACCTCCTCCAAGACTTGAGCTCATCTGCATCTTAGCCAAAAGGCCAAGATACCGCTTTTAAAAATTGCTTCATATGAAACATATGAAGCTTCAATATAACCTAATGACCTCAACCAAGTGCAGCATCCAATCCATACTACACTTGATCTTAGCCAAAAGGCCGAGAAGCGATATTAGGCAAATGCCTCTTCTGCAAAGGGGCTTCTTCTCGGTGGCAACCTCTGGCTGGGTGTCTGCCACTTCTGTCTCCATGTCCGAGCCAGGATCTTCATTGTCCAGATAACTGGCTCTTGAGCTTTGAGTGGGCAGTATCTGTCTAAGCAGGAGGATCTGTTGACCATCAATTTATAATAATCCCCATATAGTTGGACTGAATTGTCAGATTTTAAAACTGGGACTACTAGTGCAGCCCATTCAGCAAGTTGTACTGGGCGTATAATGCCAAGTTCTTCTAGACTCAGGCAATGGTGGGTTTTTGAACCATATCACCTAGGCCCACCTCATTAATTATGCATTCTGTGAAACCCACCAGATCACCGTCGGCGGCCTCTGGTGTGTTGGGCCTCAACATGCTCACCGTTTTCTCTATGTGGGCGCTATATTTAAAAGGACACAGCACACACGCTTCTCAATGCTTGCAGTGCAGGAGTGCCTCACTGAAGAGATGGCCTCAAATTCAAAGAAAAATACTGCCCCCAGGTTTAGTGCTGCTTCACTTGAGCGGCTGCTGCATGCCACAGAGGCCCACCACTATATCCTGTACTACTGTTCTGGCCACAGGAAGGGTTACGTGACAAATCCAGCTTGGGAGGCGATGGCAGCAGTGGTGAGTGCAAACGCTGCCCTGAATAGATCAGTGCCAAAATAGTATGAATGATCTCATCTTTCCGCCAGGGAAAATCAACCATCTCATCCCTCAACTCACACACTCTCACGCCCATAACGCATCCACAGGGATCTCACTCACTGCCAGCTCATGCACATCACCACTCACTGGCTCATACACTCTCACAGCTCCATCTGGCCCCATCCCCTCAGTTCATCTCACCCTCATTTCTTCCAAGGTTCCACTAACTACCCCAAATGCCAGCTATCCTTCTCATCTGCCCTGCCATGCATCTTGTTTACACCCTCTCTATTTGTCTTTATGCAGGACAAGATCACGCACAATAAAAGGGAGATATTCCAGACTGGAGTTGACGTGACAGACGTTGAAAGCCTGAGCAACTTTAAAAGCAGAGTCATCATATTGGGCAGAGATGATGTTGACCATTCATGCAGTGATGGTGACGTCAGTGGCAAGCACTTATGTGAGGATCCTGGACCAGTACATCCCTCTGTCAACTTAAGTGTACAATACTCTGGCCCAGTCAGCCAAACTTTGCCTTCAAACCTACAGACATAAACATCTGTAATCACGGAGGTGTATGTGTGTTGCATCCGCATGTCTCTTGTTTCAATGTACAGATACAGCGCTGTGCATTCCCTCACCCAACCACTTGCTGTGCTCACTAATGCTGCATCGAAATGGTCACATGTGGTGGGCCATGAATCTGTTGAGCATGATTGGGAGTTGTCAGTTGTGCCTTCAGACAATGTTTTATGAGAGAAATGGGGTATGAGGAATATAAAACTGAAGCTTCAGTGTATTCTATCTGCAAACCACGTGTCACCCTGACGGCTCAATGATGTCAGAGATCCTTCAAATCGCCAGGGCCTATCCTCTCCATGAGGGCACAATGTATGCGGTAAAGAGGAGGCATGTTAATGGCTGCCACGCAATTGATTGAATGTTGACAGCCTCCGATGATGTATGTCCACTGTAAGATGACAAGACATGATGGCCATCATCCCTGAGTAAGAGGGCCTAATGTCAACGGGATTGAGAAAAGGTAACACGGAGGTTGGCTCATGTGTACATGGATTAAGACTTGCCTAACCTTCTCAGCTGCCTTGAACCCAGTCTCACCCATCGGTTGCACCATTGACATAACTCAGAACGCATAGTTTCATTGCTAGACATGGATTGCCTCGAGGAGCACTCTCCACTTGAAAGCTACCATCCACAAGGCGACCCATGATAGTGCGTCAGCTCTTGCATCATGTAGGCTATGAATGAATGGAATGCTGCAGAGATGCTTGACAAGTCAGAACCTTCAGACCTTTTCTGGCAAGGTGCCCTCCTCCTGACAGCGCCTCATTTTAGCGACAAAGTCAGGATAATGCCAGGGAGAGCCTGTTGGGGAACTGTAGATTCTCATTTTGAAGCAAGGCCTTTGATAAGGTACCGCACGGTAGGTTGTTGCATAAGGTTAAATCTCATGGGATCCAGGGTGAGGTATCTAAATGGATACAAAATTGGCTTCTTGACAGAAGCCAGAGGGTGGTTGTAGAGGGTTGTTTTTCAAACTGGAGGCCTGTGACCAGCGGTGTGTCTCAGGGATCAGTGCTGGGTCCACTGTTATTTGTCATTTATATTAATGATTTGAATGAGAATATAGGAGGCATGGTTAGTAAGTTTGCCGATGATACCAAAATGGGTGGCATAGTGGACAGTGAAGAAAATTATCTCCGATTGCAACAGGATCTTGATCAATTGGGCCAGTGGGCTGACGAATGGCAGATGGAGTTTAATTTAGACAAATGTGAGGTGATGCATTTTGATAGATTGAACCAGAACCAATCAGTTAATGGTAGGGCATTGGGGAGAGTTACAGAACAAAGAGATCTAGGGGTACATGTTTATAGCTCCTTGAAAATGGAGTCACAGGTGGACAGAATGGTGAAGAAGGCATTCAGCATGCTTGGTTTCATCGGTCAGGACATTGAATACAGGAGTTGGGATGTCTTGTTGAAGTTGTACAAGACATTGGTAAGGCCACACTTGGAATACTGTATACAGTTCTGATCACCCTATTATAGAAAGGATATTATTAATCTAGAAAGAGTGCAGAGAAGATTTACTAGGATGCTACCCAGACTTGATGGTTTGAGTTATAAGGAGAGGCTGGATAGACTGGGACTTTTTTCTCTGGAGCATAGGAGGCTGAGGGGTGATCTTATTGAGGTCTATAAAATAATGAGGGGCACAGTTCAGCTTGATAGTCAATATCTTTTCCCAAAAGTAGGGGAGTCTAAAACTAGAGGGCATAGGTTTAAGTGAGATGGGAGAGATACAGAAGTGTCCAGAGGGGCAATTTTTTTACACGGAGGGTGGTGAGTGTCTGGAACAAGCTGCCAGAGATAGTAGTAGAGGTAGATACAATTTTGTCTTTTAAAAAGCATTTAGATAGTTACATGGGTAAGATGGGTATAGAGGGATATGGGCCAAATGCAGGCAATTGGGATTAGTTTAGGGGTTTAAAAAAAAAGGGCGGTATGGACAAGTTGAGCCAAAGGGCCTGTTTCCATGCTGTAAACCTCTATGACTCTGTGACTCTATAAGTGCAGAGTCAAAATGGTAGGAATTGCAATGCACTACTTGATGTTGACATCTCATGCAAGTAACTTTTCCAACAGGATGCTCGTTCCATCTCGTCACCCTCTTCCTGTAATCTTGCGATTATTAGGTCTTCCCGTGCACACCCCTCTTGTCTGCCTGTTCTGTGGCCTCTTGATTTGCAGCAATTGCTTCTGCAAACTCATTGCATTTCCTTCAAGGTCCTCATTGGACGAGATGTGCAGCTCCTCTGTCTCATCATCAGCCAAATTGTCCCCCCTTTGCAGCACCAGGTTGTGATGTGTGCAACAAGTCACAATGATCTGTGACACCCTCTGGGGAATGTACTGGAATGCTCCAGCAGATCCATCCGGGCATCAGGCTTGCATCTTCAGCATTCCTATGGTGTTTTTGATCAATACCCGTGTAGTTACATAAGCGTCATTGTATCTCCTCCCTGCAGGAGTCTGGGGTCACTGCATGGGTATCATCAACTACGTTCCTTGCAGGTACCCTTTGTCCCCAAGGAGCCAGCCCTGGACCCTGTGTGATCTCTCATAAATCTCCAGGATCTGTGATCTACTCATGATATGAGTCATGGGTGCTCCCTGGATATCTAGCACAAACCTGCAGGATTTGCTTGTTATGGTTACACACCATCTGTACATTGAGTTAGTGGAAGCCTTTCCTGTTTATGTATCATAGTGCCTGCAGCTAGGTAGCTTTGATTGTGATATGAGTGCAGTCAAAGTCACCCTGTACCTGTGGAAACTGGAATATCTCAGCTAAAGCCAGGGCTCTGGCATCTTAGTGTGCTTTTTCTCTGTTGAAGTTAATGTAATTTGTGGGCCTTGACAAAAGGGCCATCTGTTACCTCATGTATGCACTTGTGTATGGATGCCTGAGAGATCCATCCTACAGAGGTCCCCAATCAAGCCCTGGAAGGAGCCAGTGGCTCAGAAGTTGAGTGCAGCTGCTACTCCAGAATTCCTAATTCTCTGACTTTTTAAAGAAATTACAAATTTATCTTGCCATGCAGCTTCTGGATCAAAGGACATCATAGGGGCGATTCTCCCAGCCTGTTGTGCTGCTCGAGTAGCATAACAGGCCAGGAAACATCAGTGGGGACCGTTTCACAGGCTTCCTGCTGGGCACCATGGCCTCTGCGCGTTTCCGGGACTAAGAAATCGGCGCAGAGCTGATTATCATATGGAAATCTCCATTATCATATGGAAATCTGGCTGGATGGAATCACTCCTGGCAGGACCATCCCGTCCTGCCAGGAGTGATTCCGTCCAGCGGAGTTTACTCCTGCTCCCCACTAATGGGGACCCCGCTGGAGGGAAGAGAGGCCATTGAGACCTCCCCTGGGGGTGGCAGTGCCTACTGGGAGGGTGGAGGGGGGGGCGATGGGTGGGGAAACTCGCTGCCACTCTGCCAGAGGATCGGTGGGGGAAGGAGTGAGGGTAATCTGGGCTAGCCCCATCAGGGAAGGGGGGATGGAGCTGGTATCACGAACACGGAGATGAGGGGGTTGGTGATGGTTGAGACCATCCAGCAAGGTGGGAGGGAAGTCGGTGAGATTGGAGCTAGCTAGTGGAGGAGGGGGCAGGGGGGGAGAGTGGGGGGGGGGGGGGGGGGGGGGGAGGAAGACATAGAGACTGACCCAGGGAGGTCCGGGAGGTCAGTGATCGAGGGGTGGGGGGTCGGTAGGCCAGTGCAAGGGGGTTGCGGGGTTGCTCAGTGATTTGGGGGCCACTAACGATCTCCGCACTGACAGATCGGCGCATGCGCAGTGTCCTGCTCAGCGCTATGCTGCTGGCCTCTTGGGCGGGAGTAGGCCCTGCCCTCAGATTTCCCGAGTGAATCATGCTAGGGCGCTTTGCAGTGCTCAGAGTGTCGGAGATTCATTCTGGAAATCACACTTTAAAAAAAATAAGGTGGGATTTACTCCCAGTTTCCCACATGTTGGGAACTTCGAATTTTTTTGGGAGAATCCCAGCCAACATGTTTAAGAACTATAATTGTCCAATATACAATTGTGATCTAATGAAGTTACTTGGACTTTCATACTGAACAATTAATGATAGTTTGCTCAAATCTACTTATTAATTTTATATACTGATCTTTTTGAATTATTCTCTTCAGGCATTAGATGCACTAAACCAACTCCACCTTATTGATCATTCAAACAGAATACAGTTCTTTTACCTCAAATACCTGGAACCAAGTCTGCATAAAGGTGGGATTTATTTACATATGTGTAATGCCATATATGAGTTCATGTTTAATTCAAGAACTAAATTGATTGTCATGTTTCATTTTGGTAGAATTTTATTGGATCTATTGGGTGTAAATAGTGTGTTTTGATAAAAGCTTACCACCCCAAATCTGCTTCTAATCCAGCCAATGTCAACTTTGAAAGGTCAATTGCTGGACAACTGAATTCCATCCTAAATCAGGTGGAAAGTCTATTTAAAATGCATGTTCTGTATTGTATCAGCAGTAGTTGTAGTAGAGTTCAGAAGACAAGTTTTTAAGATTGGTTTGTGTGGCTGGCAAACACAGGCATGTTCCTCCAGGCTTCACGAAAACAAAATGCTGTCGTCCTGAATTCCTCCATCCTGAGAATGTTCTCCTTGCCCCTGGATCCATCCTCTTGTAGTCAATGGAGTGTCCTAGTCTACTGGTTTTCTGCCTGCAGCCCATCAACCATATGATGATACAGCTTGGCCCTCATAATGGATCAGGCCTTCTGTCAATGTGTCAGGTGGCTAACCAGCTGAAATTTAAAGTCTGCTTTATTGGGGTGGCAAAGTGGTTAGCACTGCTGCCTCACAGCACCAGGGATCGAACCCGGGTTCGATTCCCAGCTTGGGTCACTGTCTGTGTGGAGTTTGCACATTCTCGCTGTGCCTGTTTGGGTTTCCTCCGGGTACACCGGTTTCCTCCCACACTCCAAAGATGTGCAGGTTAGGTGGATTGGCCATACTAAATTGCCCCTTAGTGTCAGGGGACTAGCTAGGGTAAATGCATGGGGTTATGAGGATAGGGCCTGGGTGGGATTATGGTCGGTGCAGACTTGATGGGCCGAATGGCCTCCTTCTGCACTGTAGGGATTCTCTGATTCTATGATTTCTAGTCATGATGCAATGTTACTTCATGTGCAATGCATAATGCATGTATCAGCCATAATGCCAATTCCTTGTGTTGATTAAACATTTTACCCCCACTCTTATGATGTTCTGTTCACAAATGTTGACTTTATTATTTTTATATCAACTTTTATTTCATTGTGCTGTTCCTAATCTTATTTGTCACTAAACTTTAACATTAAAGATGCTGCCTAAATTAGGATCAAGTACCTTATAAAAGCAAAATACTGCAGATGCTGGAAATCTGAAATAAAAACACAAAATGCTGAATAAACTCAGCAGGTCTGGCAGAATTTGTGGATGTTAACTCTGCTTCTCTCTCCACAGATGCTGCCAGACTTGCTGAGTTTATCCAGCATTTTTTTGTTTTTATAATCATACTTTAGATTGTTTGTTGTGTATTTCCTTGAAGCTCCACTCTACCATCTTGTGTTTGAACCTAAAGAAATTCATTCCATGTACTTCAGGGGATCTTCCAGCAGCTCTCGTGGAGCCTCATACTGTTGGCCTCACTGACTCTAATGTTGACTATTGACACTGCTAAATCCATGTAATAGTTAATACAATCTTACTGCCAAGTTTAAGTTTCAAATTATGGCATCAGCAATATATACTGAATCGTAATACCATTTGGGCTTGATTGGATTCACCAACTAGCAGAGCTATGGCCCTGTCAGTGCTAATTAGAAACAATCTATGATGTATATAGATTAATCATCACTGATTTTCAAATGTGCATTATCAAGGCATATTCTGCTGGCACATGCCAAACCCAGCCCATCACAGAAGCATTTTACCAGCTTGTATGGTTGGTTGACATATTTAGCTTCAGTTTGCACTGAGCTTCAAAATGGTGACACTATGGTATGGTCCCCTAAATGCAATGGATATCCATAAGTCAGCCTACCTCTGACTTAGCATCGATCAAACTAGTTCTGGGTTAATCTTCAGATATTGATCTTTGTTGTTACGCTACATAGAGTCATAGTCATAGAGGTTTACAGCATGGAAACAGGCCCTTCGACCCAACTTGTCCATGCTGCCCTTTTTTTTAAACCCCTAAGCTAGTCAAAAGTGTTTCTGGCCGGTTTCGAACCAGGGACCTTTCGCGTGTGGGGCAAACGTGATAACCACTACACTACCGAAATAGCTTTCTTTGAGATCTTTCTTCGATATTCTCAATTAAACAAAATCCCAACTCCCCACCAATTTTCTTTCTGCATTGTTCTAACTATGTTAGGGGTTGTGGGTTTTAACAGAAAGAAAAGATTGGGTTTGCACACATAGGTTCAAACAACCACACAACAGATTTTATTGAACAGCTGCTCTCTGCACTGCATCTGAATACAAAACCGAAAGTAAAACCGCAACCTGAGCACCCGAATAACATCATCATCAAATCATGTGATCAACTCTTAAAGCAACCTGCAAACCTTTTTGAATATATAACAATGCCACAATGTACCGACTATTGCAAAATGGCATATACTTAAGACTGAAATAAACAGATTTTTTTTATTATCAAGGAGCAAGCACGAAAGTGAAGTTCAACCCCATGATCACCTATAATCAGACAAGCTCAACAGGCCACACAGTCTTTTCCTGCTCCTATTTCTTAATTATATTATGTTAGCATGCCTTTCCATTTTCGCCACAGGCAATGCATTAGTACATTTTAAATTATTAATGTCTGATGTTCAGATTAGTATTATTGCAACAAACTAAATGGCTAAAACACTTAAGAGTTATGTCAACAAGATTTCAGCAAGGAGATGCCCCTGAAGGTTGCAGTTATATGCTATGAAGTGGTTCAGCTCAAACATCAATACAGAACTCAAAACAAAGCTCAGGGATCAAGTTAGAAATCTGGTCTTTTAGGCACATGGAAACAGGAATTTTAAATTTATCTTTGTGATCCTCTTAGCCTCTTAATCACTGTGGAAATATTTTTCTTCTTATATCTGAAGTCTGTTGCTCATCAGGAAGTAGACCACTACCCATGCATCCAAAAATGCCCCTTTTGGTGTCCCATTTAATTGAAAAGGTGTCGTGAGCAGTACAATTTGCTTCTACCAGCTGGGAATCATGCAATGTGGGTAACCATCAAAGAATGTTAGGGTAGGGTTGTCAACCGTTCAGGACTATCCTGGCAACTCCAGGAATTCTCCATTGATTGAAGGTCACTGTTGCAAGCAGTCCTGGAGAAAAATAATTGTGGTGTTATGTTGGGGCGATCTGAAGTGCCATCTGAAGTGTTGGTGGGGGGGACACCCCACCAACTCTGAATGTCCCGCAGCCACTTTACGCACAAATCCGCATTAAATGGCTGAAGGCAGGACATCCTCTCCTCACGTGGGAGGAAGCCCTGCCTTAGAGAGCAGTCAACCAACCTGACTGGCAGGTTGTGCTTCAATCCCTGCAGTGATAGTGCTGTAGTGGACAGAAGAAGAAATGCTGGAGGATGCCTGAGCCTAAGTCTGGGAACTGGAGTCCCAGGTAAGTTCAGGGGGTCCCAGGGTTGTGGTACAGTAGACCTGGGATGTGGGAATAGCTGGCTAGGCCATCATTTATTGCTCATGTCTAATTGCCCTTGAGAAGGTGGTGGTGAGCTGCCTCCTTGAACCAGTAGAGTCCATGTAGGGTAGCCACTACTAAAGTGCTGTTAGGGAGGGAGTGCCAGGAATTTAACCCAATGACATTGAAGGAATGTCGATAAATTTCCAAGTTAGGGTAGTGGGTGGCTTGGAGGGGAACTTGTAGGTGATGGTGTTCCCAAGTGCCTAGTGCCCTCATCACTGTGCCCACCCCAATCCAACACCAACATCTCCACATCATACCGAGTGGTTTTGGTCATGAATGTGAAAGGTATTGTCGAAGAAAGCTTGGTGAGTTCCTGCAGTGCATATTGTAGATGGTACACATTGCTGCCACTGTGCTTCTGTGGTGGGGGGAATTAATGTTTGTGGGTAGGGTGCCAGTGAAGAGAGCTACTTTGTCCTGATTGGTGTCAAACTCCTTGAGTGTTGTTTGAGCTGCACTTATCCAGGCAAGTGGAGAATATTCCATCACACTTTTGACTTGTGTCTTGTAGGTGGTTAGCAGATTTTGTGGAATCAGGAGGTGAGTTACTTGTTGCAGGTCCCAAGCTTCTGACCTGCTCTTATAGCCACAGTATTTATATGGCTAATGCAGGTCAGTTACTGGTCAATGGTAACCCCCCAGGATGTTGTTAGTAGAGGATTCAGTGATGGTCATGCCACTGAATGTCAAGGAGTGACGGTTAGATTCTCTCTTGTTGGAGATGGTCATTGCCTGGCACTTGTGTGGCCCAAATGTTACTTTCCACTTATAAACCCAAGCCTGGATATTGTCCAGGTCTTGTTGCATTTGAACATGGACTGCCTCAATGTCTGAGGAGTCGCAATTGGTGCTGAACATGGTGCAATCATCAGTGAACATCTCCACTTCTGACCTTATAATGGAAAGGAAGGTCATTGATGAATGGTCAATAAATGCTGGTCAGCCAGCGACATCCACGTCCCATGAATGAGAGCCAACCAAATACTCTAATGCAAACCCAATACTCTAATGCTTGTCAGATAGGCAAGCCAAATTGTTTGAGAATATTTAGTGTTGGGGTTGCTTTACTGTATGCCATTAAAGGAATTTTACTGTGACACTTGAGTCAGAGAAACAACCCACCAGAGCCACAATTTACATTTAAAGTTGGCTTTTCCAATCTGTACATTTAGATTACTTATAAAACTCAAATTTAAGAGCCATTCTTTTTTCAGCTGCTATCTTGGAGTTGCTAACAGCCAGGGGGATTTGTTCTGATGTTTCATAGTCAAACAGCAACATGACATGTTGCTACCTAGCTCTGTACTGATGATCTAAGCTCTACGTCAGGAGCCTCCTTACAGCACCAGTGGGCTGAACATACTGGCTTCTACTGCACCTCCCCCCAAGTCTTTAATCAATGGATATAGACTGACAATACCTACTTACAATTTGATTCAAGTCTTGGTTTGTCATGAGGCTTGTGTACTTACAAAGAGAACCAGGAACAGTACAGCATAGGAACAGGTCCTCCAACCCACCAAGCATGTTCCAAGCATTCACTACTCTCTCTGTGAAAAACTTGTCCCTTGCATCTCTCTTAAACATTCCCCCTCTCACTTTCAACCTATGCCACCGAGTAATTGACCATTCGACCCTGGGAAAAAGACTCTGACTATTCACTCTATCCAAGCCTGTCATAATCTTATAAACCTTTATCAGTTACCCCCTCATCCCCCGACGTTCCAATGAAAACAATTTCTTTCTTCATAGTCCATAACCTCCAAACCAGGCAACATTCTGGTAAATCTCTTCTGCACCCTTTCCAATGCATCAACATCCTTCCGGAAGTGTGGCGACCAGAATTGTATACAATACCCCAAATGTGGCCTAACTAAAGTCTTGTACAGCTGCAACGTGATTTTCCAATTCCTATACTCAGCACCCTGACCGATGAAGGCCAGCATGCCATATGCCTTCTTGACCACCTTGTCCACCTGAGTTGCCACCTTCAGAAAACTGTGGATCTGCATGCCTAGATTGGCTTGCCTATCTGACAAGCATTAGAGTATTGGGTTTGCATTAATACACTAATACTTCTAAGGGCTCTACCATTTACTATATACTTTCCTTCTGCAGTAGACCTTCCAAATCGCATCCCCTCACATTTGTCTGAGTTACATTTCATCTGCCATCTTTTTGCCCAGGTCTAAAACCGATTTATATCTTGCTGTATCCTCTGAAAATCCTCCTCACTATCCGCTACTCCCCCAATTTTTGTATCATCTGCAAATTTACTAATCAGACCTTGCCACAGACCTCCAGTTTAAAAAAGGTACCCTTCCACTGCTACTCTCTGCTTTCTATGCCCAAGCCAGTTTTGTATCCATCTTACCAGCTCACCTCAGATCCCATATGACTTCACCTTCTGTATCAGCCTGCCATGAGGAACCTTATCGAAGGCTTTACAAAAGTCCATATATAGAACATCCATTGCCCTGCCCTGGTCAATTTTTCTTGTCACTTCCTCAAAGAACTCACAACATGTGAGACACGATCTCCTCTTCACAAAACCATACTCGCCTCTCTCAGTATTCTGGAATGGACCCTATCTGGCCCTGGGGACTTGTCCACCTGAATGTTTTTCAAAACCTCCAATACCTCCTCCCTTTTTATCTCAACATGTCCTAGAATGTCAACATCCTCCTTTCTACACTCACTATCCACCGCATCCTTTCTTTGTGAATACTGATGCAAATTACTCATTAAGGACCTCACCCATCTCATCTGATTCCATACACAAATTCCCTCCACTGTCCTTGAGTGGACCTACCCTTTCCTTAGCTACTCTCTTGCTCCTTATATACGCATCAAACGCATTGGAATCCTCCTTAATCCTGCCTGCCAAAGACATTTCATGACACCTTTTTGCTCACCTAAGTCCCTGTTTAAGCTCTTTCCTGCATTTTTTGTATTCCTCGAGCCATATCTGTTTTCAATTTCCAGAAATTTATGTATGCCTCCTTCTTCTTTTTCACTCAGCTCACAATCTCTCTTGTCATCCAGGGTTCCCAAATATTAACACCTTTATCCTTCATTTTTAAAGGGACATACTTGGCCTGAAGTGTTAATAACTGACTTTTAAAAGACTCCCACATATCAGATGTGGATTTACCCTCAAACAGCCAACCCCTGTCTACAATCCCTAATTCTGTTGTAGTTAGCCTTCCCCCAGTTTAGTACTTCCACTCTGGGACTATTTCTATCCACTTCTACATATATCTTGAAACTTATAGAATTGTGATCACTGTTCCCCAAATGGTCCCCCACTGAGACATCAATCACCTGTCTGGGCTCATTTCCCAGAACCAGGTCTAAGATAACCTCTTCCCGATTTAGACTATCTACATATTGCCTTAAGAGCACTCTTGGACCCACTGAACAAACTCTGCCCCATCCAAGCCCCTGTGGCACTAAAGGAATCCCAGTCTGCATTGGAGAAGTTAAAATCGCCCATCACAACAACCCTGTTGTTTTTACATCACAGAATCACAGAATACTACAGTGCAGAAGAGGCCCTTCGGCCCATTGAGTCTGCACTAACACATGAAAGGCCCTGACCTGCCCACCTAATGCTACTTGCCAGCACTTGGCCCATAGCCTTGAATGTTATGACGTGCCAAGTACTCATCCAGGTACTTTTTAAAGGATGTGAGGCATCCTGGCTCCATCACCCTCCCAGGCAGTGCATTCCGAACCGTCATCACGGTCTGGGTAAAAATATTTTTCTTCAAATCCCGCCCCCCTAAACCACTCACTTTTAACTTGTGACCCCTTGTAACTGACCCTTTAACTAAGGGGAACAGCTGCTCCCTATGCATCCTGTCCATGCCCCTCATAATCTTGAACACCTCAATCAGGCCCCCCCCCTCAGTTTTCTCTGCTCCAGAGAAAACAACATTGGCCTATCAAACTTCTCTTTATAACTTAAATGTTCCACCCCAGGCAACATCCTGGTGAATCTCCTCTGTACCCCTTCCAGTGCATTCATGTCCTTCCTATAATGTGGCAACCAGAACTGCACACTGTACTCCAGCTGAGGCCTCACCAAAGTTCTATACAACTCCATGACCTCTCTGCTTTTGTAATCTATACCCCGATCTTCCCATAATCTGCTGACATATCAGTTCCTCCACTTCACGCTGGCTGTTGGGAGGCCTGTAGTACAACCTCAACAGTGTGATTGCACTGCTCCTGTTCCTGAGTTCTACCCATATGGCCTCACTGCATGATCCCACCTCTGAATAGCTGTAGCATTCCCCTAATCAGTAAAGCAACATCCCCACCTCTTTTGTCACCCTCTCTATCTCACCTGAAGCATCTAAATCCTGGAATGCTAAGTTGCCAGTCCTGCTCTTCTTTCATCCAAGTCTCCGTAATTGCCACAACATCATAGTTCCATGTAGTAATCCAAGCTTTAAGTTCATCCGCCTTACCTATCATACTCCTTGCATTAAAGCAAACAAACCTCAGACCATTTGTCCTGTCATGTTTTGTACACCCTCCCTGTGTTTTATTTCTCTTACTGGACCCATTCACCGAGTTCTCCAGTCTCTGTACTGTGGCCCTTTTTGATTTTTGTCTTTGGTTTCTCTGCCCTCCACTTATCCCCTTCGTGCCTTCTGTTTCTGCTTCCACTTTACTTCCCTCTGACTTCCTGCATCAGTTCCCATCCCCCTGCCACATTAGTTTAAACCCTCCCCAACAGCACTAGAGGTCCTACCTTTTAGTTTAACTCCTAATTCCCTAAATTCAGCTTGTAAGACCTCATCCCATTTTTTGCCTATATGCACCATGACAGCTCCCCCTCCAGAATGCCCTACAGGCACTCTGAGACATCTCTGACCCTTGCACCAGGGCGGCAACATGCCATCCTGGAGTCTTGTTTGCATCCGCAGAAAAGCCTATCTATTCCCCTTACAATTGAATCCCCTATCACTATAGCTCTGTCACTCTCTCTATTTGAGCTGCTATCTCCATTTCCAATTTTCAAAGCTGGCATTCTTTTCTCTCCCTTTCTCACTCCAATATCATTGCTCTCTTCTCCCTTTCCCTCTCCTGAAATTCTAGCTGCAATCTGAGCTTTTGCAGCTCGAATCTGGCTGGGGGGAATCCAAGGGTAGGATGGGGAGGCATGAATTTGAGTTGAACTCTACATCTAACTGCTCTAGTGGTAATGTGAGGTCCAAATGCTCTCCCTGAGTTTTTTCCTTTTTGGTTTCCAATTGGCACTTTTATCAGATTTAGCTCTTGCTTATTTGGACTCTAGTCAAATTCAAATGGGCGATTCTGGATTGATCTCTCAATTTCTGTTATGGACAGAGGTTTGGGGGGGGGGGTCATTTAAACAACCCTCAATTCTCCTCCTGCCACCTGTTCATAAATGAAGTGTTTTGATTTGTTCCCTCTTTTTATAAGCAGTGCCATATTCCTCTTCCCCTTAGTTATTGGCTGTGATTCACAGTAAAGTGAAGAAAAGATAAACTCAGAGGGTTAGTTTATTTGCAGACAATGGTTTGCAAAGTTTCCCCTTAGCATTCATACAATAAAAGAGTGATAGAGAAAATAAATATTTGCAGTACAGAGACCACAAAGGAAAGAAATCAATGATCTATTCATTCCTGGAGGTCTGCAGGTTGAAAATGGTGCTGTATAATTCACTTTTCCAGTAGAGGTGGCTTCATACGATGAGCTAGGCATGTAGAGAAGTTCCAGTAGAAATGTGGCCAGGTATTCAGTCTGGGAAAAATCCCTTTTCTGTGCTTTTGCTAGTTAAATGGTAAAATGGTTGAGTGAGTTTGCAGTACAGCAAGGAAATATAACTGGTTCCACCAGTTAAAGGTTTATGTCACTTGACCTGCACATCTGCATATTGTCTTTGACAAGGGATGTGTGGTCTGGGTCACTGAGATGGTTAATTGTCTCAACCATTAAGAATTAAAAGGGCGGTTATGGGATCCTTTCTCCCAGCAGACAAATAGACTCTGGTTGGCCAGCTTATGAAATGTATATGGCTTTTGTGTAGATCTCTTTGAATTTGGTCTCTGCAACACACAAAGCATTGTTAGTATCTCTTCAAAGCTAATGAGTTGAGTTGAAAATCATTTAATGTGTATGTGTCCCTTTAAGAGGTTGGAGGATTTTAAAATGGCACCACCAATATTACTGAGAAGGTTTTGCATGATTCAAACTTTTGACACAAGTTTTATAGTGGCAGGGACATGCCAGGAGAAGGATAAAGCTGCAAAGTAACCGTGACTTGGGTCACAACTATGGGTGAGCACAATGGAGTCGGCTTGCCACGGATTGGGTCTGAGTAGGGAGGGCAGAAGTTTTGCCAACCAGGAGACTAAAAATTTTGTCAGGCACTTGGGCTTTCATTTCAACAAGGTTTCTGTTTGTTTGATGGTTTATTTTTCTTTTGTTGTTCTCTGGACTCAGGGGTCAGGTTGAGGAGGTGCCAAGTTGGAGGTTGGGTTAGTTACAGATGTGCAACTGAGTTTTCTACCAGACTGACTTTTAAAATAAATAGTTCGTAGCACTGGCTTCTCCAGAACTTTAAAAATATGGTATCTCACCCTGCAGGCTGTTGGCTCTGCTTTGTTGAATCTGCTTCCACAGAAATCCAGTGGAGACTTTCGCTTGAGCTTTACTTCTGTCCTTTTTCTGCTGCCTGTATCTTCTGTCCCAGGAGTTTTTTAGGAAAGTTTTCTCAGCTACTTATTTCTTAACTGAAATTTTTTTTCCAGAGCAGAAATTCATTGCTGATGTCTCTTGAGCTCTCCAGTCATTTTATTCTGGATTTTGATCTCCAACTTGTACCATCTTTTATTGGGTTGTTGCTACCTATGCAACACTATGTTGTGTACTGCTTAGACATCTTTAAGCAGTCTTGTAGAAGTTAGCATGAAACCTTTATCAATATTACTGAACTATGTATATTTTTACAGTATAAGGTATAGGAATGGAGAGGACTCCATGGCGTGTCCTTACATGTTGCTACCTAGCTCTATACTGCTGACTTAAGATTTAGGTCAGGTGTCTTCATACATCACCGGTGGGCAGTATTGTACTCAGCCCCTTAATGTATCCGATCCTTCTACTATGCCTATGACATTCAGACCACTGTAAACAGAGTTCTTAGAAATGAGATGTGTCAGGTAGGTCAAGCGTGAGTGGGAACATTTATGAGACAGTGGTCATTGTATTGCATGATTTAGGGTGATGGTAGAAAAGGACATTGGGTAATCCAGAATAAGAATAATTAACTATGGGAGAGCTGACTTCAATGGGGCAAGAATGGAGCTGGGCCATATAGACTGGAATGAAAGGTTGGTGGGAAAAAACTGTTGATGAACAATGGGCTACCTTCAAAAAATAAATGATTCCCGCACAGTTATGATATATTCCCTCAAAAGGTAGAGGATAGGGTAAACAAGCCCACCTCTTCTTTGATGAAAAAGGCAATAGAAATTAAGATAAAGTAGAAAAAGTTTGCTTACAACAGATGTCAGGTAGAAAATATAACTGAGAACCAAGATGAATACAGAAGGTTCAGAGCACACTAGAGAAGCGAAGAGGGATTATGAGAAAAGACTGGCAGCCAACATAAAGAGGGATTTCAAAGTCTTATCTGTAGGACCAATTATGGACTTAGAAGGGAATTTGCATAGAATCCATAGAATTCTACAGTGCAGAAGGAGGCCATTCAGCCCATCGAGTCTTCACCGATCACAATCCCACCCAGGCCCTATCCCCTTAACCTCATGCATTTACCCTAGCTAGTCCCCCTGACACTAAGGGGCAATTTAGCATGGCCAATCCACCTAACCCGCACATCTTTGAACTGTGCGAGTAAACCAGAGCACCTGGAGGAAACCCACGCAGATATGGGGAGAATGTGCAAACACCACACAGACAGTGACCCAAGCCGGGAATAGAACCTGGGTCCCTGGTGCTGTGAGACAGCAGTGCTAATCACTGTGTCACCATGCCGCCCCATATAGAGGCAAAGGGCATGAATAAGGCATTCAGTGAATATTTTGCATCTGTCTTTACCAAGGAGTTAGATGCCATTCTGGGGAATTAGAGGAGAAAGTCTGTCACTAAAAGGGTTCAAAATTGATGAGGAAGAAGTATTGGATAGACTGGTGGTATGTTAAGTTGACAAGGCAAAGGGATTGGATGAGATGCATACAAGGATGTTGAAGGAAATGAGAATAGAAATTGCAGGGGCATTGGCCATAACCTTTCCGTCTTCCCTAGATTAAAGGCAGGTGCCAGAGGACTGCAGATGTTAGGCCCTTACAGCCAAAAAAGATTGTAAGAGTAAACCCAACAATTACAAACCAGTCAGTTTAACTCAGTGGTGGGGAAGCTTCCAGAAATAATTACTCAGAATAGAATTAGTAGTCACATAGAAAAATGTGGGTTATTAGGAAGAGCCAGCATGGATTTCTAAAGGAGAAATCATGTTTAACTAAGTCGCTGTAGTTTTCTGAAGAGGTAACAGAAATTGTTGATGAAGATAATGCTATTCATGTGGACTTTAAAAAGGCATTCCAGACAGTGCCAAACAACAAACTTGTGGGAAGTGTTATAGCTGTTGGAATAAAAGGAACAGTAGCAATGTGGGTACAAATTTAGCTGAGTAATAGGAAATGGAGAGTGAGGAATGTTTGTAGTTTTCCAGGGAATAGTATTGGGGCTTTTACTTTTTTTGATATATATTAAACATCTAGATCTTCGTGTTTAAGGGAAAATTTCAAAGTTTGCGGATGACACGAAACTTGGAAGCATTGCGAACTGTGGGGAGGACAGTGCCAAACTTCAAAAGGGTAAAGTCAAGTTGATGGAATGGGCATATTGGTAACAGATGAAGTTCAATGTGGAGAAAGAAGTGTGAGGTGATGCATTTTGACAGGAAAATGTGGACAGAAAATATAAAATAAGAGGTACAATTCTTAAGAGGGTGCAGGAACAGGAGGACCTGGGTGTACATAGATAATTGAAGGTAGCAGGCCAGATGGCCTCCTTCTGTGCTGTAACAATTCTGGTAATCTGAGTTGAGGAGGTTCTACAGAATATGCCATATTTGAGGAAGACTGAGGCCGTGGAATTCTGGTTGGTTATGTGCTGCTGTCAACTGGGGATCCGGCTAAATCCTAGAAGAAGAGAAGCTGAAATTCTTTGTGAGGACAACAGAGTTTTGTGACTGGTTGGTTGTGTTAGCTATGTCATCAATCTCAGAGTTCCATGGACTTGCTTTTCATCAAAAATGGTGCATGTCTGTAGAACCTCTTCAACTCTGCTTATAACTGTCTGAATGTCATAGGTCCACCAATCTTACCTTCAAGTGCAGCAATTGAGTGGACTGCTGAGCCAATTCTGAAGATCTGTCTTGGTTGTATTTGTCAATTAATGTGTAACTTAAAGTTTATAATTGACCATAATTTCCCTGACAATTCATGTTTGACTTAAGTTGATTCTGGGTTTTGGGTTACCCAAGATATATTTTTTTGTTCACTGTTTTTAATTCTTGTATAGTAAAAATCTTTCCTGTTTAAATCATGAAATCTTGTGACTTCATTATTTCAGTAAATAACTAGGATTTCAGGTTTCTTCTTCTTTAAAGAAAAACTTAACTGATGGTAGATCATATCATTGAAATGTTTGTTCTCATAACTCTGTAGGTATTTTGAACTTATTGTCATGCTTTGTAATGAAATAAGAAATTCCTGTAAGGTGGACAACCCAAGATTTAATGTTAGTACAAAACATTTTTGTCCATATAGAAATAACGTAAGGTATATTTAACTCCTAGGAAAAAACAACTATAATCATCAAACTTAATGGGACCAATTAACCGCCTAGATATTAAATATTGCTGGGTTGTGTGCACAAAATAAAATCCCAGTAGGAATAACTATGCCCCTCTTGCAGAACATGTCTAATACCCCTTTAATTAAAATAAATGAAATTTCGTATCATCCAAGTTTCACACATTGTGATATCACTGTATTTTTGAAGCATAGTGACTATGCCATATGCCACTCGGGAATGCAACAGCCAATTTGTGCACATCAAGGTTCCACACACTGTGATATTGTCCAGATAATATTTTTTATTTTTGTTGGTTCATGGAGAAATATTGCCGTGACACAAGGGAGAACTGTTCAAAATAGCACCATGGGATCCTTCACATTCACTTGACCTAGCAGATAGGACCTTGATGTAAAGTTGCATCCGAAGGCAACACCTCCAACAATGCTGTATTGGGATAGTCTAAATTTTATGATCAAGTCTCTGGACCCACAACCTTCTCACTCAGAATCCAAGGGTCAGGTTTTGTTGGAACAAATGGAAATTAAAATTTGGTGTAAAAAGTGAGAATCAACTCTGATATATTTAATGCTTGTGTTTTTGCCTACAGATCAAGGATCTGACAGAAAGAAGGCAGTAAGTATTTAGTGGAAAGCAATAACACTCACGTTAAGTCTGCAGCTTGACAGTTTGTTTGGACTAGTATATTCTACCTAGTCTTAAAAATTATTTAAAGCAATTCAATAATATTCTGCATATCAATATTTTGAAGTAAAACTAAATCTCCATTTAATTTTACAGTTATTTTAAAACTAGATTTTTTATAAAATGTCATTGTTCTATTGTTACGTACCAAATTAAGTAAAAACATTTCAGTGTTATGAAGAAGACAAAGGGCAGAATTTTCCCCAAAAATTACTAAATGTCATTTCGGGCAAGAAAACCGGTGCAATTTGCACAAATCAGAACAAAATTGTCCCGCACTTAGTGCCCTGAAAGACCCCCCACGTGAAACACACCAGTATGGAGTCCCCAGGTGTGTGACTCACCTGAATTGGCTCGTAGCTGTGCACCGTTAACAATGGAGAACTGCATTTAAATGCTCCCTCTGCACTCTCAGCCAATCAAGCCAGGAATTCCCCTGCCACGGCAGTACGGAAAGCAGCTCCATGCTTCAATGAGGTAGATCACACAAGGCTTCTGGATGCAGCAAAGCATGGGGTAGGAATTTGTAACTATGGGTGTCAGTGTCCAAGGCATGGCTGAGTCTTGAGGACCATGGCTGAGGCCATGCAAGATTAAGAAGATTTAGGAGCACAGAGAGGGCATGGGTGAAAGCAAATACCATAGTATAATGGGATAGGGTAATTGGCACTGTAAATAATCAGCATTAAAGAATATTGCACCTTAAAGTCACAACTGCCACGGTGGTACAGTAGATATCACTGCTTCCTCACAGCGCCAGGGACCCGGGTTCAATTCCAGCCTTGGGTCACCGTCTGTGTGGAGTTTGCACATTCTCCCCATATCTGTGTGGATTACCTCTGGGTGCTCCAGTTTCCTTCCACTGTCCAAAGATTAGGGTTAGGTTGATTAGCCATGCTAAATTGACCTTAGTGTCAGGGATTAGCGGGGCTAAATATGTGGGTTGTGGAAATAGGGCCAGGGTGGGATTATGGTTGACGCAGACTTGATGGGCCGAATGGCCTCCTTCTGCACCGTAGGATTCTATGATCTATGAACTCCCCTGTCGGTGTCTCATTTCCCACAGGGAGTTCATCTCTCCGTCTATACTCAGAATAATACTCAGAACGGTGTTACGGGTAATGTATTAGCATGGATAGAGGATTGGTTAACTAACAGAAAGCAAAGAGTGGGGATAAATGGGTGTTTTTCTGGTTGGCGATCAGTGACTAGTGGTGTGCCTCAGGGATCAGTGTTGGACATGCTTCAGACACAGAGGGCCATGGCTGAGGTCTTCAACGCATGGCCCAGTCACAGAGGGCAATTGCAGAGGGGCTCCAGAGCTTGGTCCATTGCTGAAGGCTCTCACATCATGGTGTAGATGATGTTGGGTCTCCAGGTCTGGCAGCGCCAGATGACGCAGAGGCTTTCGGAGCTCACTCCAGCTGCCCCTTTATCCCATCGAGTGTCCCAGGGACTCACGAGCACCTCCAAGAAGGAAGAAGTGCTGGAGCCTTCCACCCAGGAGACGTGGGCAGTCTCCAGCCCTTATGAATTCCCCCCTTCCTGACACCAGTGCATCTCAAGGGCAGAGGGCTGAACAGGTGGCACAGCTATATTGGTGACACCTGAAAGTCAGCCAGGCTTCTCCAGTTCCCAGCCCTTCAGTGCACATCTGCCAAGGGCATCACAGACCGCAGAAGACAGCAGGCCACCTTCACCTCTGATGTGCATCCGAAGGAGTCATCTAGATGTAGCGTAGGCCACGCAAGATTGAGAAGATTTAGGAGTACTGAGAGGGCATGGCTGAAAGCAGATACCATAGTTAGGGATAGGGTAATTGGCACTGTAAATAATCAGCATTAAAGAATATTGCACCTTAAAGCCACAACTGCCACAGTGGTACAGTGGTTATCACTGTTTACTCACAGCGCCAGGGACCAGGGTTCAATTCCAGCCTCGGGTCACTGTCTGTGTGGAGTTTGCACATTCTCCCCATATCTGCGTGGATTACCTCTGGGTGCTCTGGTTTCCTCCCACAATCCAAAGATTAGGGTTAGGTTGATTAGCCATGCTAAATTGACCTTAGTGTCAGGGATTAGCGGGGCTAAATATGTGGGTTGTGGGAATAGGGCTAGGATGGGATTATGGTTGACGCAGACTTGATGGGCTGAATGGCCTCCTTCTGCACTGTAGGGATTCTATGATCTATGAACTCCCCTGTCGGTGTCTCGTTTCCCACATGGAGTTCATCTCGCCGTTTATACTCAGAATAATACTCAGAACGGTGTTACGGGTAATGTATTAGCATGGATAGAGGATTGGTTAACTAACAGAAAGCAAAGAGTGGGGATAAATGGGTGTTTTTCTGGTTGGCGATCAGTGACTAGTGGTGTGCCTCAGGGATCAGTGTTGGGATCGCAATTGTTTACGATTTACATGGATGATTTGGAGTTGGGGACCAAGTGTAGTATGTCAAAATTCGCAGATGACACTAAGATGAGTGGCAGAGCAAAGTGTGCAGAGGATGCTGAAAGTCTGCAAAGGGATATAGATAGTCTAAGTGACTGGGTGAGGGTCTGGCAAATGGAGTACAATGTTGGTAAATGTGAGGTCATCCATTTTGGTAGGAATAACAGCAAAATGGACTATTATTTAAATAGTAAAAAATTGCAGCATGCTGCTGTGCAGAGGGACCTGGGTGTCCTTGTGCAAGAATTTCAAGGAGTTGGTTTACAGATGTAGCATGTAATTAAAAAGGCAAATGGAATTTTGTCCTTCATTGCTAGAGGGATGGAGTTTAAAAACAGTGAGGTTATGTTGCAGCTTTATAAGGTGCTGGTGAGGCCACACCTGGAGTACTGTGTACAGTTTTGTTCTCCTTACTTGAGAAAGGATATACTGGCACTGGAGGGGGTGCAGAGGAGATTCACTAGGTTGATTCTGGAGTTGAGAGGGTTGGCTTATGAGGAGAGACTGAATAGACTGGGGCTATACTCATTGGAATTCAGAAGAATGAGGGGAGATCTTATAGAAACATATAAGATTATGAAGGGAATAGATAAGATAGAAGCAGGGAGGTTGTTTCCACTGGTGGGTGAAACTAGAACTAGGGGGCATAGCCTCAAAACAAAGGGAAGTAGATTTAGGACTGTGTTGAGGAGGAACTTCTTCACACACAGTGTTGTGAATCTGTGGAATTCCCTGCCCAGTGAAGCAGTTGAGGCTACCTCGTTGAATGTTCTTAAGGCAAGGATAGATAAATTTTTGAACAGTAAAGGAATTAAGGGTTATGGTGAGCGGGCTGGTAAGTGGAGCTGATCAGCCATGATCTTATTGAATGGCGGAGCAGGCTCGAGGGGCCAGATGGCCTACTCCTGCTCCTAGTTTTTATGTTCCTATCCTACCGCCACCCCCCGGCAATTCCAACACTGAGAGCCATTGATACCCATGGTGACAGACATCCTGGAATGACAGGCTCATCACTCACTGAACCTTAGGCACCCCCTGACCCCTAGAGCTTTGGGCCAAATGATGGTGCCCCTGATCCTCACTCTGACATGAGCCCAGAAGTCCGTGATCAGTCAGAAGACAGACAGGCGTCAGACTCAGACAGCACCAGAGCAGCATCACAACTTGCCTCACAGTGAATCATCATCACCCTCCCGCCTTGATAATCATTCACTGACAAAACCAACCCAGGCCCATCACCCTGGTGTGATGTCAATGGGACCCTTGGAGGTGGAACGGAAGCACTCTTCTGGAATTGTGGACGAGGGTTGTGGATGGGGTAGGCAAAGGTCTTGGAAGGGTGGAGACCTGCTGCACACCAAATCTCCTAATCAGAGCATCTGACATCAATTAGGGCCTCCCTGGTCCTCTTGGTATGCTGAACCCTTGCCACCACCTGTCCTTCAATACCCAGGTCCTCCTTGGGTTCTTCCTCCACTCCCACCTGATCCACCTCATCCTCAGAGGAATATGCGTGGTCTTCCTTTACCAGAATGTCGCTCCAGCACTGCATAGGTTGGGTGGGCTCAGCCGACCACCACAATGCTGGAAATTCTCTGGGGGCTCTGCTTAAGAGCCCTGCCAATGTGGTCCAGGCAGCAGAACCGTATCTTGGGCACACCAATGCATTGCTCAATGACAGATCAGGTGGCAGCATGTCTTCAGTTTAATGGGTTCGACACCTCAGCATCATTGTCATCAGCCATGACCTCAGTGGGTAACCCTTGTCTCCCACAAGTCATCCGGCAGCCTGGGGTGATCCTCGTAGAGTCCGGGGATATCCGAGTACCCTAGGATGAAGCTGTTATGCTATCGTACTCAATGCACCTGGGCAGTCAGTGCATGAACTGTGACTTATAGCCTGATGGGGAGTCAGATGTTAGCCCCTTCCCCCACCGTCAGGATGCCTGCTCCACCTTCCCTTGGGCTGGCACATTTCAATCGTGGAAATCCCTTCCGCCCAGATAATGACCCCTGGCACCTCTAGATATTGACAGCAGCATGTGGCAGATTGGGCTGAGCTCTGTGGCGCTCATGTAGACAATAAGGGTGACTGTGAGAAGGCCATTATTGGGGAACACTTGCAGTATGATTTCTGGGTGTACCCACCTGGATGTCAGGTGCAAACTAGCTCAAAGAATGGCATGCAGTTCAGAAAGAGCAGAGAACCCTCCTAATTTCTATGCAATTAGACATTATGATGCTCATTGTAGAAAGCACTTCAGAGTTTATGCAGTGTGAAGAACTGTGTTAAGATCTTCACAGTAAAAAGTTTAACAACACCAGGTTAAAGTCCAACAGGAAACCTGTTGGACTTTAACCTGGTGTTGTTAAACTTCTTACTGTGTTTACCCCAGTCCAACACCGGCATCTCCACATTAAGATCTTCAGCCAGAGAGTGGTGAATCTGTGGAACTCTTTGCTGCAGAAAGCTGTGGAGGCCAGGTCATTGAGTGTCTTTAAGACAGACAGATAGGTTCTTGATTAATAAGGGGATCAGCGGTAATGGGGAAAAGGCAGGAGAATGGGGATGAGAAAAATATCAGCTGTGATTGAATGGTGGAGCAAACTCAATGGGCCAAGTGGCGTAATTCTGCTCCTATGTCTTATGGTCTAACATTTGACAAGCTCCCTTGAATGAGGCAATAGCTGTCAGACCTGGTGCTTGTAACTGTTAGTGGGGCCTGGGATGGAATGTCAGAAATAAATCTATCAAGCAGGCAGAGAACAGAGTAACCAGTGCGACATTAGTGGGCTTTGCAATTGGCAGCAAATGCAGTCCCTCAAGGGCCTCTCAGCAGTCAGTGAGAATACCCAACCCAGTGGTGGGCCCTAACTTGTGGACCTCCCGCCCCTTAAAACCCTTCACCCCACACGATAGCAGGGGCTGACTTCAAGTGCCCTCCTTTACATAGGTTGTCGGAAGTACCAGTGGCACTGCAGTTCTGGGTTTCTCGCTTTTATACTACCAATGCAATCAAGATGACTTAGGCTGAGATTAGAGGCAGCATGGTGACTCTTATGAGGACCTTACTGAGGAGCTATGTATAAGAAGACTGTATTTCACCAAAGAAGTAACAGTATGGTACTGTCACTTACTGCATGCAGGGGGACTTGTAACCTCACTCATCAGTTAGCACTGAAGGTCACAACTGCATTCAAGCTTTATGCCATAGTCTTATCACTACTTGTACTATGCCACAAAATGACCATGAAACTACTGCCAACAGTGCAGCCTCTGTAATGATTGGCATCTACTTGCCACTGCCTATCATTTTTTTTTCAGTTCTCCAAGGGAACAAGTAAGTTGGCAGATGCAGCATTATCCTGATAGCTGGTTGCCATATTCATGCCTAGTTGAGAGGTAACCCATGGAAATGACCAACAATCTTATTGTGAAGGACCCTCTTGGGTCTAGTGACCACAATATGGTCGAATTTCTGATTCAGATGGAAGAGGAGAAAGTTTGGTCTCAAACCAGTGTCCTCTGTTTGAACAGAGGGAAATATGATAGGATGAGGGATGAATTGGCTAAGGTAGACTGGGAGAGCAGGCTGGCAGGTAGGATAGCTGAGGAACAGTGGAGGATTTTTAAGGAGATCCTTTTCAGTTCTCAGCAAAAATATATTCCAGCAAAAAACAAGGATTGTAAGAAAAGGGAGAACCAGCCGTGGATAACGAAGGAAATAAAGGAGAGTATTAAAATAAAAACAGCTGCGTACAGAGTGGCCAAAAATAGTGGAGAAACAAGTGATTGGGAAAAATTTAAGAAACAACAAAGAGAGACTAAGAAAGCGATAAAGAAAGGAAGGATAGACTATGAAGCTAGGCTAGCAATTAATATAAAAAATGATAGTAAAAGTTTTTATAAATATATAAAAAGGAATAGAGTGGCTAGAGTGAATGTTGGACCCTTGGAGGACGAGAGGGGGGAGTTAATAGTGGGAAATGAGGATATGGCTGAGTCTTTAAATAAGTTTTTTGTGTCGGTCTTCACGGTGGAGGACACAAATAGTTTGCCAAATATTAACGATAGAGGGTTGGCAGCAGGAGAAATACTTAATACGATTAATGTTACCAGAGAGGCAGTGCTGGGTAGACTAATGGGACTGAAGGTGGACAAGTCCCCGGGTCCGGATGGAATGCATCCCAGGGTATTGAAAGAAATGTCAGAGGTAATAGTGGATGCGTTAGTGATTATTTATCAAAACTCGTTGCATTCTGGAGTAGTGCCGGTTGATTGGAAAACGGCTAATGTTACGCCGCTGTTTAAAAAAGGAAGGAGACAAAAGGCGGGTAACTATAGGCCGGTCAGCTTAACGTCTGTAGTAGGGAAAATGCTGGAATCCATTATTAAGGAGGAGATAGCAGGGCATCTGGATAGAAATGGTTCGATCAATCAGACGCAGCATGGATTCATGAGGGGAAAGTCGTGCTTGACGAACATGTTGGATTTTTATGAAGATGTGACTAGGGCGGTTGATGGAGGAGAACCGGTGGATGCGGTGTTTTTGGATTTCCAAAAGGCGTTTGATAAGGTGCCCCATAAAAGGCTGCTGAAGAAGATTAGGGCACACGGAGTTGGGGGTAGTGTGTTAAAGTGGATTGGGGACTGGCTATCCGACAGGAAGCAAAGAGTCGGAATAAATGGGTGTTTTTCCGGTTGGAGGAAGGTAACTAGTGGCGTGCCGCAGGGATCGGTACTCGGGCCGCAACTGTTTACCATTTATATAGATGATCTGGAGGAGGGGACGGAGTGTAGGGTAACGAAGTTTGCAGACGACACAAAGATAAGTTGAAAAGTGAATCGTGTGGAGGACGGAGAAGATCTGCAGAGAGATTTGGACAGGCTGAGTGAGTGGGCGAGGATATGGCAAATGGAGTATAACGTTGAGAAATGCGAGGTTATACACTTTGGAGGAAATAATAACAAATGGGATTACTATCTCAATGGAAACAAATTAAAACATGCTACCGTGCAAAGGGACCTGGGGGTCCTTGTGCATGAGACGCAAAAGCCCAGTCTGCAGGTACAACAGGTGATCAAGAAGGCAAATGGGATGTTGGCCTATATTGCGAGGGGGATAGAATATAAAAGCAGGGATGTCTTGATGCACCTGTACAGGGCATTGGTGAGGCCGCAGCTGGAATACTGTGTGCAGTATTGGTCCCCTTATATGAGGAAGGATATATTGGCATTGGAGGGAGTGCAGAGAAGGTTCACCAGGTTGATACCGGAGATGAGGGGTTTGGATTATGAGGAGAGGCTGAGGAGATTGGGTTTGTACTCGTTGGAGTTTAGAAGGATGAGGGGGGATCTTATGGAGACTTATAAGATAATGCGGGGGCTGGATAGGGTGGAGGCGGAGAGATTCTTTCCACTTAGTAAGGAAGTTAAAACTAGAGGACACAGCCTCAAAATAAAGGGGGGTCGGTTTAAGACAGAGTTGAGGAGGAACTTCTTCTCCCAGAGGGTGGTGAATCTCTGGAATTCTCTGCCCACTGAGGTGGTGGAGGCTACCTCGCTGAATATGTTTAAAGCGCGGATGGATGGATTCCTGAGCGGTAAGGGAATTAAGGGTTATGGGGATCAGGCGGGTAAGTGGTACTGATCCACGTCAGATCAGCCATGATTTTATTGAATGGCGGGGCAGGCTCGAGGGGCTAGATGGCCTACTCCTGCTCCTATTTCTTATGTTCTAATCTTGTTTGAATAAGCTGTTAGTGACCAATTAGGATTGCAAACCTGCTCTTGCTTTCTCTCAATTTGATCCCCTTATCTCTGTCAGTTTTCCAGTAGGAGATTCAAACATTTGTAATTAGAGTGGGTTTGTTTGATCGTGTGCCCTTGCTGAACGTTTTCCAATGCATCAAATAGTTTTGATAAGGGGAGCAGTAGCTGTGAAAGAACTGCTTACAATTTCTTTTTAATAGCTTGAACTGATAGTGAAGTACCAAATACTTGAGATTTTAAAACATCCTGCAATTCAACACTTAATTGACCTGAAGTGGGAGAAATATGGATTGTAAGTAAATATTTATATTATGTTTTCTTATTAAATATTATTATAATGGCCAAGGATTTCCACTTCTTTGCTCTCCATTCTAAGATTTTTGGCCTTTCAATATTTTCAGTGTTATTTTAAGTGTAGAATTAGGTCAAATGGTAAGACAATGAACTGAAGACCGACTTTAAGGGGATTGTCTTCAGTTCATCGCAATAAAAGGGGGCATTGCTGCACTAGAATTATGCTCGTCACTTGGCCTCCTAATGCTGTTTGTCCCTGAATTTCTGCTGGCATTGGAAGGTACTTAGTCTCGAGCATAAAATAGTAAGTGGGCAGGTTAAATCACAGTCAGAGTAAGGCGGTCCATCTCTGTTTGGAAGATCTAGGCCCTAGAATCAAAAGGTGGTACCAGTAATGATGACCATGAAACTGCTGGATTTTATAACAGAAAATCTGGCAAAGATTTTTAGGATGGTGAGGTTTTCGTTTCTCATCCCCACCAACCTGAAAATTAAGGCTGAGTGGGAAGCAGCCCTTAAGAGGTCAATTGTTGACCATTTAAAGGCTTCAATTCGGGTGAGGGTGAGTGGGCTGGCCTCATTCTTGCTGTCCCAGCATAAAATTACGGAGAGGTCGGGGCAGGTGGAAACCCAACGGAAGTCCATCTGAGAAATTTAACGCACACCGCCCCCCCCCCCACCCCCATACCTACAATCCCGCCATTGAGGGAACATGAAGTTCTGCCCCTTGTTAACGAATATCTTTTGGGGAAGGAAATCCACTGTCCTTCCCAGTTTGGCCTATTTGTGAATCAAGGCTCACAGCAGCGTGGTTGACTCTTAACTCTCCTCTAAAATAACTTAGCAACCCATTCAGTTTTCTCAAGGCAATTAGTGATAGACAATAAATTATGATCTTACCAGTGATGCACAAATCCTATGAATGAATAAACTAAATGTCAAAACCAGGCAAATAATAATTGTTCGAATGAAAGAGTATGTTTGAGGAATCGTCTTGAAAAAGCAGATCAGTTTGAAATTCCTGAAAGAGAGAAAGATCTGTTTAATTTACTAAGAACAGTATTGATTAATCAGGTTCCCACAACAATTAAAAATTCAAGGAAAAAGAACTATATTTTTAAAATTTCCTCACAAAGGATTATCTTAGTTCTTAGAATGGCCCACCATTGCTATAGAACAATCATTACCATAAATACAATGTATAACTTATTTATTTGATTGTTAAATAAAATTTGCTTGATATTTTTAAGTTAAAATGAAGTTTGATGTATAATATTATTTTTGTAGATTTTTAGAGCAGACGTTTACCAGTTAAGAGCAACAAGCAGACAAGGTTGGAGAGAGAATAGAGCCAACTTTTCGAGTCTGGATGACCCTTCATCAGAGCTCACCCTTGCCTGCTCCGATGAAGGGTCATCCAGACTTGAAATGTTGGTTATATTCTCTCTCAGTAAGAGTTTTAACAACACGAGGTTAAAGTCCAACAGGTTTATTTGGTAGCAAATGCCATTAGCTTTCGAAGCGCTGCTCCTTCCTCAGATGGAGTGGATATCTGCTCTCAAACAGGGCATACAGAGACACAAAATCAAGTTACAGAATACTGATTAGAATGCGAATCTCTACAGCCAACCAGGTCTTAAAGATACAGACAATGTTAGTGGAGGGAGCATTAAGCTCGGGTTAAAGAGATGCGTATTGTCTCCAGACAGGACAGCCAGTGAGATTCTGCAAGTCCAGGAGGCAAGCTGTGGGGGTTACTGATAGTGTGACATAAACCCAAGATCCCGGTTTAGGCCGTCCTCATGTGTGCGGAACTTGGCTATCAGTTTCTGCTCAGCGACTCTGCGCTGTCGTGTGTCGTGAAGGCCGCCTTGGAGAACGCTTATCTGAAGATCAGAGGCTGAATGCCCGTGACCGCTCCACAGATTCTCTCTCCACAGATGCTGTCAGACCTCTGAGATTTTCCAGCATTCTCTGTTTTTTTTTCAGATTCCAGCATCCACAGTATTTTGCTTTCAGCAGGCAAGGTTTCCTGTTCGTTTTCTTGGGCAGATTGCAGAAACATTACTGAGATATGTGGGAGTACATGGGTGTTTTTCTGATTGGTGATCAGTGACTCAGGGATCAGTGTTGGGACCGCAGTTGTTTACGATTTAAATAGATGATTTGGAGTTGGGGACCAAGTGTAGTGTGTCAAAATTCGCAGATGACACTAAGATGAGTGGCAGAGCAAAGTGTGCAGAGGACACTGAAAGTCTGCAAAGGGATATAGGTGGTCTAAGAGAGTGAGCAAGGATCTGGCAGATGGAGTACAATGTTGGTAAATGTGAGGTCATCCATTTTGGTAGGAATAATAGCAAAATGGACTATTATTAAATGGTAAGAAATTGCAGCATGCTGCTGTGCAGAGGGACCTGGGTGTCCTTATGCATGAATCACAAAAAGTTGGTTTGCAGGTGCAGCAGGTAATTAAGAAGGCAAATCCATTGGGTTTTCCCTGTGGTTGAGATCCCTGGTAGCGGAAGTCCTGCCTGCTGAGCGCTGCTGACCAATTAGAAACCAACACTCTTCATGCTGCCAGTTGCAGCAGGAGTGGAGTCTGATGGTGACATTGCACCCACCAGAGGCTCAGGATCCTTGAGTGACTTGAGGACAGAATGAGGATCATGATGTTGGGGCTGCAGGAGTGGGCAGGGCATCAGAGGGAGTGCTGGAGGTGACTTTTGTTAGCTCTCCAACTCCCTTCCTGAACCCAACAAGGTTCCTGGATGGTGTTCGGGAAGCAAAAGTGATAGCATTATCACTAGTGTGAAGTTTACCACTCTCGATTGCCATCCAGTGACTCCTGTTGGAAGTATAGTTGTGGCATCATGTAAGAACAACAGAGAACTCAACAGTGCTGCTTTCCCTTTTGTTCAATAGCACCTTTGCTAAGGCTTACATATGATGAATAACTACTTGGACAAAGTATCAAAGGGCGTCTGAAGCTCCTGGAATGGAATGGAGATGCTAAGAATGAAAAAAGTATCATCTGCCACAATTCAGGCATAAATTTCCTTGAAAGTAATGCAGACAACGTTAAATGAAATTGGGAATTATTTATTGCAAGGTATCATAAATTCTTGACTAAATGGTTGTGCTCTGTATGATCTCACTAAAATTGAATGTAATCAAATTATATCTAATTTGACACAGATATTTTGGTTGAATCAAATCTTTTATGTTAATATAAATAGTGTGCAAGGGCTCTAATCATTTAAAAATCAATTTTCAGTTTTGGAGCCTGGATGATTTTGCTGCTGAAGTTTTTCTTTATCATCACCTGGACGACCCTCATGATAGTAGTAGACTGGGAGATGAGGCACATTTACACTTTTCCCAAGGTAAAATTTAAGTAAATTGAGAATGTCACAAAATCAACAGCTGAAAGGAAAATGTTTACTGTGATTGTTATGTGCATTATCTCTATTTATTGGATATTGATATGAGTAAGCCTAATGATGAACTTCCATTGACTTTGAAGGTAAATCGTGGAATACTGATCCACAAATTGCTTTTGCATTAGCAATTTAGAGTATTTCCTAGTGCGTGTAACCAGTCATTTTTCAATCATTTGAATGACAGAGCACAGCAACGTTAGGGCTAGAATTCTCCGACCTCGCCTGTGGCTGAGATTCTCTGGTTCCGCTGCAGAGAGTGGAGATTTGGCTGAGCGCCAAATTCTTCGTTCTGGTTGGCAGCAGCATTGGATGTGCGAACCAGAGAATTCCAGCCTAGGTATTTTAAATCTATCCCCTATATGCAGACCAGACATCGTCTGGTGCAGTGGTAGTCTCACTGCCTTTAACCAGAGGCTCTGGGTTTGAGTCCCACATCAGGACTTGATCACCAAGAAATGTGCGCTTGTTATGTGACCAAACAAATTGGGCGGAATTTTACGAGATTTTTTCAAAGTGCCCAGCAAGCGTAAAAACAGGAGGGGATATATCCGAGGGTTCGGCCACTGAGTCTATATGGGTAGAACTGAGAAATAAGAAGGGGGAAATCACTTTGATAGGGTTGTACTATAGTCGGTGGGAAACTGAGGAGCAAATATGTAAGGAGATTACAGATTACAGATAGCTCCAAGAAAAATAAAGTGGTAATAATCGGAGATTTTAACTTTCCCAACATTGACTGGGGCGGCCATAGTATTAGAGGCTTGGATGGAGAGAAATTTGTTGCGTGTATTCAGGAGGAATTTCTCATTCAGTATGTGGATGGCCCGACTAGAGAGGGGGCAAAACGTGACCTCCTCTTGGGAAATAAGGAAGGGCAGGTGACAGAAGTGTTAGTGAGGGATCACTTTGGGACCAGTGACCATAATTCTATTGGTTTTAAGATAGCTATGGAGAATGATAGGTCTGGCCCAAAAGTTAAAATGCTAAATTGGGGCAAGGCCAATTTTGGTGGTATCAGGCAGGAACTTTCAAAAGTTAATTGGGGGAGTCTGTGGGAAGACAAAGGGACGTCTGGTAAGTGGCACGCTTTCAAAAGTGCGTTAACCAGGGTTCAGGGTAAACACATTCCTCTTAGAGTGAAGGGCAAGGCTGGCAGAAGTAGGGAACCCTGGATGACTCGGGATATTGAGGCCCTGGTCAAGAAGAAGAAAGGGGCACATGACATGCATAGGCAGCTGGGATCAAGTGAATCCCTTGAAGAGTATAGGGGGGTAGGAGTAGAGTTAAGAGAGAAATCAGGAAGGCAAAAAGGGGATACGAGATTGTTTTGACAGAAAAGGCAAAGGAGAATTCAAAGAGCTTCTACAAATACATAAAGGGCAAAAGAGTAACAAGGGAGAGAGTAGGGCCTCTTAAGGACCAACAAGGCCATCTATGTGCAGATCCACAAGAGATGGGTGAGATCCTAAATGAATATTTCTCATCAGTATTTACTGTTGAGAAAAGCATGGATGTTAGGAAATTTGGAGAAATAAAAAGGGATGTCTTGAGGAGTGTACATATTACAGAGAAGGAGGTACTGGAAGTCTTAAAGCGTATCAAGGTAGATAAATCCCCGGGACCTGATGAAGTGTATCCCAGGACATTGTGGGAGGCTAGGGAGGAAATTGCGGGTCCCCTAGCCGAGATATTTGAATCATTGATAGTCACGGGTGAGGTGCCTGAAGATTGGAGAGTGGCAAATGTTGTACCTTTGTTTAAAAAGGGCTGCAGGGAAAAGCCTGGGAACTACAGGCCAGTGAGCCTCACATCTGTGGTAGGTAAATTGTTGGAAGGTATTTTGAGAGACAGCATCTACAGGCATTTAGAGACGCAAGTACTGATTAGGGACAGTCAGCATGGCTTTGTGAGTGGAAAATCATGTCTCACAAATTTGAAGGGGTAACCAAGAAGATAGATGAGGGCAGTGCAGTTGATGTTGTCTACATGGATTTTAGCAAGGCCTTTGACAGGGTACCGCATGGCAGATTGTTGCATAAGGTTAAATCTCACAGGATCCAGGGTGAGGTATCTAAATGGATACAAAATTGGCTTCTTGACAGAAGCCAGAGGGTGGTTGTAGAGAGTTGTTTTTCAAACTGGAGGCCTGTGACCAGCGGTGTGCCTCAGGGATCAGTGCTGGGTCCACTGTTATTTGTCATTTTATATTAATGATTTGGATGAGAATATAGGGGGCATGGTTAGTAAGTTTGCGGATGACACTAAGATTGGTGGCATAGTGGACAGTGAAGAAAATTATCTCCAATTGCAACAGGGTCTTGATCAATTGGGCCAGTGGGCTGACGAATGGCAGAGTTTAATTTAGACAAATGTGAGGTGATGCATTTTGATAGATTGAACCAGGGCAGGACTTACTCAGTTAATTGTAGGGCGTTGGGGAGAGTTACAGAACAAAGAGATCTAGGGGTACACGTTCATAGCTCCTTGAAAGTGGAGTCACAGGTGGACAGAGTGGTGAAGAAGGCATTCGGCATGCTTGGTTTCATTGGTCAGAACATTGAATACAGGAGTTGGAATGTCTTGTTGAAGTTGTACAAGACATTGGTAAGGCCACACTTGGAATACTGTGTACAATTCTGGTCACCCTATTATAGAAAGAATATTATTAAACTAGAAAGAGTGCAGAAAAGATTTACTAGGATGCTACCGGGACTTGATGGATTGAGTTATAAGGAGAGGCTGGATAGACTGGGACTTTTTTCTCTGGAGCATAGGAGGCTGAGGGGTGATCTTACAGAGGTCTATAAAATAATGAGGGGCACAGATCAGCTAGATAGTCAAAATATTTTCCCAAAGGTAGGGGAGTCTAAAACTAGAGGGCATAGGTTTAAGGTGAGAGGGGAGAGATACAAAAGTGTCCAGAGGGGCAATTTTTTCACACAGCTCACAGCTCAAGGTGGTAGGTGTCTGGAACAAGCTGCCAGAGGTAGTAGTAGAGGTGGGTACAATTTTGTCTTTTAAAAAGCATTTAGATAGTTACATAGGTATGATGGGTATAGAGGGATATGGGCCAAATGTGGGCAATTGGGATTAGCTTAGGGGTTTTTAAAAAATGGGCAGCATGGACAAGTTGGGCCGAAGGGCCTGTTTCTATGCTGTAAACCTCTATGACTCTATAACTCTAGGAGACTTCCTGCTCTGTTTTTCGGGTGAGTTTTCACGTTCAATCTTATGCACTCTGTCTCTGAAACTTTGGGCTAGACCATTTCTGGCCACAAGAGGCAATGGGTGGGGCTTAACTTGCCAGACAGCCAGCAGCCCCAATCAAAGTCACAAATTGCACATGTGCAGAAAAAGTGAAAAATAAAGCAGCTCTGCTGACAGAACACCCCTGGGCCAGATACAACCCCCCCTCCTCCTCCACGGATATCGGAGCCCCCCCAACATTACTGACCCCCTTACCCCACCGGACCCACTTGCGCATCACCCCCTGGTTCCGATGTCTGCCTGACATAAGCCTCTCTCTTCTCTGCCCCCGCTCATCATGAGGCAGCACAGGTTCCCCCCCACCCCGCCCAATCAGCACACCTGCAAGTGCGGACTTGGCTTCCCCTCCATGGTAATAAGACAAACTTCATTAAACTTGCTGGAATGGTCTAATGGGTGCATGACTCACCCAAACAGCCTGCAGTTGAACTGCCCTAACAAGGGACAGCTGCATAAAAACCCCACGGATGGACAGACAGGCAGGCAGTGCAGGAAGAAATGACCTCCAGGAAGTCAGCACCCAGATTTTCAGAATCAGACCTGGTCAGGTTGCTGGAGGTGGTGGAGGCAAGTTCCAAGCGATGACCAAGTCACAGCAGGCCACGGCAAAGTTCCAGATGGCCAAGACCTAGTCACAGTAGGCCACAGCTGAGGGCCTCAACAGGCTTCTTGAGATTCTGCAGCCCATGGCTGAGAGGCTCGAGAGCTTGCAGGAGACCCAGCGGACAGTGTTGAGAGACACCGGGCTATGGCTGCAGCCTTTGAGAATGTGGACCAGTCACAGAGGGCCATGGCTGAGGGGCTGCAGAGCATGGCCCAGTCTTAGAGGACACTTGCTACTGCCATTGACAGGTGGCCCCTAACTCAGGTGGCCTACACAGAGGGTTCAACCACCATGGGTAGAAAACAGGTGGTCCTCCAGAACTGGCAGGGCCAGTTATGCCTGGGCTTCTGGAGCTCATTGCAGAAACACCGCCATCCCATGGAGTGACCCAGGGGCCCACAGGAAACCCGAGGGACGAGGAAGGGTTCAGATCCATGCCGGGGCCTTCCAACAAGGAGACTGTGACTACACCTTCTGACTCCCCCTTCCTGACACCAGGGCATGTCAGGGGCAGCGTGACGAAGAGGGTATTATGGAAATGTTCCAGACACCTGGAAGCTGGCCAGGACCCTCCAGGTCCAGGCCATCCAGAGGACGATCGCCAATTTGTCTCAGATTTGCCTCTAACAGGAATGTTAGAATCTTGACGGTCGCTGGAGGGACCCGTCATGTCGATGTCAGTGGGTGATGCCCCTCAACGCTGTGTCACTGAGAAAATGAAAGCGCTCAAATAAATCATTGGCTACAGTGGGTGGTATGCATTGGCAGTGACTTACAGCATCTGCCATGGCATCCCCAGAACACATGATAGATTCCCTCCCCTCCCCAGGGCCCTGTATGGGGGTTTAGTGATCCCTTACCCATTACCTAGATGTGGGCCCAGGAGCCAGCGTGCATGTGGAGCACAGGTAGGAGTCAGGCTACTTTGCTTGGTGGCCTTCTCCCGAGTGACACCCGGCTGGTCGGGTTCCACGCCCTCTTCCTCAAGAAGGTCTCATTGTTGCTGCGCTAGGTTATATAGGGCACAGCACACCACCACAATGCGGGATGATATCAAGGGGCTGTATTGGAGGGCCCTACCAGAGCAGTCCAGGCACCTGAACCGCATCTTGAGGAGCCCTATGCACCGCTCCACTATTGAATGTGAGCCTCATTATATCGAGCTCAGACTCAGGCCTCCGCATAGGTGTCCGAAGGGGGTATCCCATGTCCCCCACGAACCATCCCTGCACCCTGGATTCCTCCTCAAAGACCTTCGGGATATCAGAACTCCTCAATATGAAGCTGTCAGGCACACTGCCGGGGTGTCTGGCGCAGATGTGCATAATGTTGAGCTGATGGTCACACACCAATTGCACATTTATTGAATGGAAGCCCTTTCTATTCATGAATCTTTCTGGATTCTTGACCAGGGCCTTGAGGGCGACGTAGGCGCAGTCTATAGCCCCCTTCACATTTGGCATCCCCGCGATGGCTACGAATCCTGCAGCCCGTACTTCCTTCTGGGCTTGATCCAGATCAAATTTGATATACTGGCCAACCCAGGCATACAGGATATCCGTGCCCTCTTCACACACTTGTGGATGGATGCTTGTGAAATGCCACAAAGGTCTCCGCTGACGGTCTGGAAGGACCTGGTGTGATGCCACACACCGGGAGTGAGCCCCCCCCCCCTCCCAGCACAGGTGTTCCCCCCCCCAGCACAGGTGTTGCACTGTCTCCTTTCGGAGCCGTTCAGCGGCACACTATGTCCAATAGTTTCTCGAAGGACACTCGTGCAGAACTGCCGGGGTCTCCACTCCCTCCTTCTCCTGCTGCCCCCGGGGTGAATGGCGGCCACATCCTGCCTCCGGTGACCGACTCCCTCTCCTCCTGAGAGTGGTAAGGTCTGGGCCTCCTCTGCCCACAATTCATTCTCTTACTCTTCCTCCTCAGCTCCAGCAGCAAACAAAAGAACAGCAAGATTAATGGGTTGCATTGCAAAAGCCATCTCGTCAATTTAAAGGGAGAGGTGGAATTTGGGAAGGGGAGAGACAGATGAAGAGGTTAAAGAACTCTGCTTACACCCACCCCAACAACACAGCCGCCCATTCCCCCCCCAACCCCCCCCCCCCCCCCCCCCCCCCCCCCCCCAGCCCTCCAGCAACACAGCAACCCCCCTGCCACTAACACACACCCAGAACCCATGCAGTAGTGACCACAGACACTGCTGCTTGACTGGTCCTGAGGCTGCAGCACTGCCACTCAGAGTTTCCAGCATATCCCCCACCTGCAGCAGTGCTTCCTGCTGCCTGCACTAGCATCCCTAAGACCCAAGGTCAGCGCTCCGACCTGGGACCGTGCTGAGAATCTGGAGTTGGAATCTATGATCAATAACAGCTCCCCACCCTCCCCATACCTTCGCAGGCCCACCCCATCTGAGCAGCACGGAGAAGTTTGAACGCAGAGACTTACCTCCTCACTTACCCTCACTGATAAAGCACCAGAATCCGACTTTTATAGATAAGGTGTTTTCCAGACTGATCTGGCTGCGGCGAACAAGGTCGTAAAGGCAGGTCAGCTGGGACGATTGGGAGTCAAACTTGCTAATGACATTATGATGCATGCAAAGACATGTAAATTGATGTCTCGCCCATTTTGGGTGGGCTCCCGATCGCACTGATTTTTTTTTTCCGTGGTAAGATGGTAATGGGTGTGAAAACTGGCGCCATTCCCGCTAGCCACTTCAGGCCTGATTGTACGACATTTTCCCGCTGCAAAATGGGCACAACAAAGTCGTAAAATTGAGTTTCAACCTGCAACTCCTTCCTATTCATTCCAAAGGCAGGTAGTAAGGGCTTAAGAGGTTACTGGTCAACCAAGTGATGGAAAGAACTTTGGAGCACCTACCATCATTATCTATAGCTATAGCATGCATGTAAAAATGCACGTTGCAACAGTAACAGACCCACTCTGTGCACTGTGCTACACATTCACCTGCATGGAGAAAGTAACTGTCCAAGTATCAGAGATGATTTTTGTGCTTTTAAAACCAGTTTTCATATTCTGATAGAGACTTATGCTAATAAATGTTTTAGTTAGGCAATGGAATAAAAACACAAATTGAGCCAGTTAGTGAGGTGGAAAGAGAAAGAAGACTAGTCATGCTGTATATCTAAATAATACAATTATGTTGAATCATATTCAGACTAGTCCTTAACCTAGATAGATTGAAACAACTCAGCTATGTTAAGAATGTGCAGAGTAACTCAAAAGTGGCAATTCTACAGCCGCAGTATTGCTAGTGGAGGCTTTTTACAAAGGATCAATGTAAAAATGTTATTGTTGACCAGAGAAAGCTGGCTGAGAACAAAGGATAACACTAAATGGCAAACTGCCAGAACAATGTTTTTGGAAAATAAAGCATCCAATTGTAGAATGCCTACAGTGCAGGTGGAGGCCATTCAGCCCATCAAGCCTGCGCTGATAACAATCCCACCCAGGCCCTATCCCCATAACCCCATGTATTTACCTTGATAATCCTCCTGACACTAAGGGTCAATTTAGCATGGCAAATCCACCTAACCCGCAAATCTTTGGCATGTGAGAAGAAACTGGAGCACCTGGAGGAAATCCACGCAGACATGGGGAGAATGTGCAAACTCCACACAGACAGTCACCTGAGGCCAGAATTGAACCTGGGTCCCTGTCCCTGGTGGTTTCCTCCCACAGCCCAAAGATGTGCGGGTTAGGTTAATTGGCCATACTAAATTGACCCTAGTGTCAGGAGGATTAGCAGGTTCTTTGAGGAGGTAACAAGGAAGTTAGATAAAG
Source organism: Mustelus asterias (assembly GCF_964213995.1). Classification (NCBI taxonomy): domain Eukaryota; kingdom Metazoa; phylum Chordata; class Chondrichthyes; order Carcharhiniformes; family Triakidae; genus Mustelus; species Mustelus asterias. The sequence continues at coordinate 128,145,861 of NC_135807.1, forward strand.
GAGAACCAGTGGACATGATTTATTTAGATTTCCAGAAGGCCTTTGACAAGGTGCTGCATAGGCGACTATTAAATAAGTTAAGAGCCCATGGTGTTAAGGGTAAGATCCTGGCATGGATAGAGGATTGGCTGACTGACAGAAGGCAGAGAGTGGGGATAAAGGGTTTTTTTTCAGGATGGCAGCCGGTGACTAGTGATGTGCCTCAAGGGTCAGTGCTGGGACCACAATTTTTCACAATATACATTAACGATTTGGAAGAAGGAACTGGAGGCACTGTTGCTAAGTTTGCAGATGATACAAAGATATGTAGAGGGACAAGTAGTATTGAGGAAGAAGGGGGGCTGCAGAAGGACTTAGACAGGTTAGGAGAGTGGGCAAAGAAGTGGTAGATGGAATACAATGTGCAAAAATGTGGGGTTATGCACTTTGGAAGGAGAAATGGAGGCATAGACTTTTTTCCAAATGGAAAAATGCTTAGGAAATCAGAAGCACAAAGGGACTTGAGAGTCCTTGTTTAAGATTCTCTTCAGGTTAACGTGCGGGTTCAGTCGGCAGTTAGGAAGGCAAATGCAATGTTAGCATTCATGTCAAGAGGACTAGAATACAACAGCAGGGATGTACTTCTGAGGCCATGTAAAACTCTGGTCAGACCCCATTTGGAGTATTGTGAGCAGTTTTGGGCTCTGTATCTAAGGAAGAATATGCTGGTCTTGGAAAGGATCCAGAGAAGAGTCACAAGAATGATCCCTGGAATGAAGAGCTTGTCATTTGAGGAACGGTTGAGGACTCTGGGTCTGTACTCGTGGGAATTTAGAAAGATGAGGGGGGATCTTATTGAAACTTGCAGGAAACTGTGAGGTCTGGATAGAGTGGACATGGAGAGGATGTTTCCACTAGTAGGAAAACGAGAATCAGAGGGCACAACCTCAGGCTAAAGGGACGTTCCTTTAAAACAGAGATGAGGAGGAATTTCTTCAGCCAGAGAGTGGTGAATGTGTGGAACTCTTTGCTGCAGAAGGCTGTGGAGGCCAGATCATTGAGTATCTCTAAGACAAAGATAGATAGGTTCAGGGGATGTGATCAGGGGTTATGAGGAAAAAGCAGGAGAATTGGGATGAGAGAAATATTAGCCATGGTTGAATGGCGGAGCAGACTCGATGGGCTGAGAGGCCTAATTTTGCTCCTATATCTTATGGTAAATATAGAATCATAGAACCATAGAAAATTACAGCTCAGAAACAGGCCTTTTGGTCCTTCTTGTCTGTGCCGAACCATTTTTTGCCTAGTCCCACTGACCTGCACTTGGACCATATCCCTCCACACCCCTCTCATCCATGAACCCGTCCAAGTTTTTCTTAAATGTTAAAAGTTAAATGTTAAAAGCATTTACCACTTTATCCGGCAGCTCATTTCACACTCCCACCACTCTCTGCGTGAAGAAGGCCCCCCTAATATTCCCTTTAAACTTTTCCCCCCTCACCCTTAACCCATGCCCTCTGGTTTTTTTCTCCCCTAGCATCAGTGGAAAAAGCCTGCTTGCATTCACTCTATCTATACCCATCAAAATCTTATACACCTCTATCAAATCTCCCCTCATTCTTCTACCCTCCAGGGAATAAAGTCCCAACCTATTCAATCTCTCTCTGTAACTCAGCTTCTCAAGTCCCGGCAACATCCTTGTGAACCTTCTCTGCACTCTTTCAACCTTATTTACATCCTTCCTGTAATTAGGTGACCAAAACTGTACACAATACTCTAAATTCGGCCTCACCAATGCCTTATATAACCTTACCATAACACTCCAACTTTTATACTCGATACTCCAATTTATAAAGGCCAATGTACCAAAGGCACTCTTTACGACCCTATCCACCTGTGACGTCAGTTTTAGGGAATTTTGTACCTGTATTCCCAGATCCCTCTGTTCAACTGCACTCTTCAGAGTCCTACCATTTACCCTGTACGTTCTACTTTGGTTTGTCCTTCCAAAGTGCAATATCTCACACTTGTCTGCGTTAAATTCCATTTGCCATTTTTCTGCCCATTTTTCTAGATGGTCCAAATCCTTCTGCAAGCTTTGAAAACCTTCCTCACTGTCCACTACACCTCCAATCTTTGTATCATCAGCAAATTTGCTGATCCAATTGACCACATTATCATCCAGATCATTGATATAGATGACAAACAACAATGGACCCAACACCAATCCCTGCGGCACACCACTAGTCACAGGCCTCCACTCAGAGAAGCAATCCTCCACAACCACTCTCTGGCTTCTTCCATTGATGTGGAGATGCCGGCGTTGGACTGGGGTAAACACAGTAAGAAGTTTAACAACACCAGGTTAAAGTCCAACAGGTTTATTTGGTAGCAAAAGCCACACAAGCTTTTGGAGCTCCAAGCCCCTTCTTCAGGTGAGTGGGAATTCCCACTCACCTGAAGAAGGGGCTTGGAGCTTCCTACGTTCTTCCATTGAGCCAGTGTCTAATCCAATTTACTACCTCCCCATGTATACCCAGCGACTGAACCTTCCTAACTAACCTCCCATGAGAGACCTTGTCAAAAGCCTTGCTGAAATCCAGGTAGACAACGTCCACCGCCTTCCTTTCATCCACTTTCCTGGTAACCTCCTCGAAAAACTCTAATAGATTGGTCAAACATGACCAACCACGCACAAAGCCACGTTGACTCTCCCTAATAAGTCCCTGTCTATCCAAATATTTGTAGATCCTATCCCTTATCATACCTTCCAATAACTTGCCCACCACCGACGTCAAACTTACTGGCCTATAATTTCCTTTTTTAAACAACGGAACAACATGAGCCACCCTCCAATCATCCGCACCTCCCCCGTGAATACTGACATTTTAAATATGTCTGCCAGGGCCCCTGCAAGTTCAACACTAGCTTCCCTCAAGGTCTGTGGGAATACCCTGTCCAGTCCTGGGGATTTATCCACTCTGATTTGCCTCAAGACAGCAAGCACCTCCTCCCCTTTAATCTGTAAAGGTTCCATGACCTCCCTACCTGTTTTCCCTATTTCCGTAGACTCCATGCCCGTTTCCTCAGTAAATACGATGCAAAAAAAAACCATTTAGTATCTCCCCCATCTCTTTTGGTTCCATACACAGTCTACCACTCTGGTCTTCAAGAGGACCAATTTTATCCCTCACTATCCTTTTGCTCCTAACATACCTATAGAAGCTCTTTGGATTTTCCTTCGCTCTGTGTGCCAAAGCAACCTCATGTCTTCTTTTAGCCCTCCTGATTTCCCTCTTAAGTAGCTTCTTGCACTTTTTATACTCCTCGAGCATCTGATCTATTCCTTGCTGCCTGTACATTTCATACAACTCTCTCTTCCTTTTAATCAGTGTTACAATCTCCCTCGAGAACCAAGGTTCCTTATTCCTTTTTACTTTGCCTTTAATCCTGACAGGAACATACAAACTCTGCACTCTCAAAATTTCTCCTTTGAAGGCCTCCCACTTTCCATTTACACCCTTACCAGAGAACAGCCTGTGCCAATCCACACTTCCCAGATCCCTTCTCATTTCATCAAATTTGGCCTTTTTCCAGTTCAGAACTTCAACCCGAGGACCAGATCTATCCTTATCCATGATCAGGTTGAAACTGGTGGCATTATGATCACTGGATCCAAAGTGTTCCCTCACACTCACATCCATCACCTGCCCTAACTCATTTCCCAATAGGAGATCCAATATCGCATCCTCTCTAGTTGGCACCTCTATATACTGATGTAGAAAATTTTCCTGAACACATTTTACAAACTCTACCCCGTCTAAACCTTTAACAGTATGCGAGTCCCAATCTATATGTGGAAAATTAAAATCCCCTAAATAGGTGGGGTTACGAGAATAGGGCCTGGGTGGGATTGTGATCAGTGCAGACTCGATAGGCCGAATGGCCTCCTTCTGCATTGTAGTTAAATGTACAATTTATATTTTAAATACTATATTGAATTGGAAATCATCCACTTAAACATGAATACAAACTGAGCCTTCACCTCAGCTGAGGAAGTCATGGTCAAATGAGTTACATTATTTTGGAACATTAAAGAATCTCCAAAACTGAAATCAAAGCTCTGATTTTTGTCAGACTCTGCTGACAGAATGGACTCTTGCTAAGAAAAAGACATGGCTCATGAAATTGAATGCTCTACTGCCCCATTCATAACACATGTCACAGTGTCAAAAGTGGCCAAGTGTGTTTTACATCTGTGCAAACTTGATTTCAGTACCAAAATAATGAATGCTGAATTTCACATTAATTAGTTTCTTTGGGCACTACTACCTTCAGTTTAACATTAGCAGAGTGAACTATCAGCACAATCTACTGTAGTTCAGTCTGACATTTTCCAGGGTTTCACCAGGTCTGTCCATTTCGACTACCTCATTAATGCAAGTAGTGTTCCTTACATGTCCTCTGGATGACTGCCTGGTGTTATGAACCCCATAGAGAATGATAAATTTTTAAAAAGGAATTCCTGGATGTATCAATGGAAAGAAAGCCGCTGGACAAGATTTCACTTTTTAAATGTTTGCTGTAACAAACCAACTAAATTCTACATAATTCAAACATTAATTAACAGGCAAATGATATTTTAAACAAAGTTGTAGAATTTGTTTTAAATAGTCAATAGAGCAAAGATAGGCTTCACATACAAGCATTTGCATTACTTCCCACACAACTGAGGCATCACATGCAATCTCAGTGTATCCAACTAGGCCTCTGTTTTGTAGGATCTCTCACTTCCTAATCATTTTTGTCCTAGAGTCATATTCATCAACAGCTGTATTCCCTCTCGAGTCTTTAAACACTGGGAGGAATTATCCCCCAAAATTTCTAAGTGTCATCACTGTGAGAAGATAGGAGTGATCTGCGCCGGTCTTATCGGCACACTCCACACCACACTTCACCGACACAAAGTACACTGAAAGAACCATCATGTGAATAATGCCATTATGGAGTCTCCAGACGCAAGACTCACCTGAACTGGCTGCAACTGTGCACCGTCAACAAGGGGCAGCTGCTTTTAAATGCTTCCACTGTACTCATAGCCAGTCACACCAGGAATATGGCACCAAGGAGACCAGACCCATGGTTCACGAAGGGAGAATTAGGATGGCTGCTGTATGCCATGGAAGAGAGGCAGCCCATCTTGTTCCCCCGAGATGACGACGACCCAGGGTTAGGATGACAATGTGGCCTGGCAGTCGATGGCTGCAGTAGTCAGTGCCTAAGCATTGACATGGAGGACCAACGGCCAGGGCCACAAGAAAATGCACAACCACGTTCAAGCAGCAAGAGTGAGTGTCCATCTTGTTCAGTTCACCCCCGCCCCAGACCCTGTGACCGACCAGCCCTTGACCACCCAGCGTCATCCTCAACCTCCTCTGGCACCCCCGTTACAACCCCAGCCAGATGAAACATGGTGCCAAATTAGGCCACCTGTTGTCGTCCCCACCACCCACGACACCTGCAGTCTTCCAGCCACCAGGCTTTCAATTACCCCCTTTCGTCTCCACAGGAGAAGATGGGACATAATTGATGGGAGTGGGAGAAGATTGGCAGTGGAATCCCCAAGTTGCGTCTCTTGACTCCCTTTGAAGAGCAAGTGATGAAAGCAGCTGAGAGCGCTGTGACCGACAGTTAGGTCGGTGTGTGCTGCATTGGCTTCCAGGAATGGCTTGCAGTTCAGACCAATGATGGAGGAGCATCCTCGTGATTATTATGCAACTGGTTGCCATTGTAGAGAGTACTGCAGAGTCTATGCAGTGTGAGGAGATGTGTTAACACCAGCAGAACTCTTTTGGGGCAACAGTTGCCAGACTTGGTGCTTGTAACTGTTAGTGGGGCTGCAGAGTAACCAGTGTGACATTAGAGGAGTTGGGACCCGATCTCATATGAAACATCTCAGGACCATTCAGTGGCCAGGGAGAATATGTGAAACATGAACCCCAGGCCAGCAGCAACCCTCGAACTGTGGATCCCTACCCACCTTGAGCATCCTCCCAATCTCCCGCACACATTCAAGACACCCACCGCATCCTGCACCACGGCAGTGGCTGATCCCCCCCACTCCCCCAACTCCTGCACTCCAGAGGTTAGTGCTCAGCTATACTCACCTCCTAGTTCCCCTTTGCTACTGCTGCACCTTAACCACGTTTTTAAAGACCTGTACCAATTGGCGCCAATGTGACATCGCGCCGGAGAGGTAGGAAGCCTCTGGGAGGGGGGATGATTGCATGCCAAGCTCACTGATGATATTGAAATCCAGTTACTCTCATGCTAATAAATATGATGCAGTTCGCAGCATTTGGAAGGGGCTGGGAAGATTGCAAACCTTTTGGTGTCAGGCGCAAATTGGATTTTTAGCGCCACATGCTATTTTCCCAGTGATGGATAAATAGGGAGCCAACTCATTCCTTCTTACCAGTCATAGCAACCCGCCATTTGCGCAGACGCGGCGAGGTGGTTAAAATCCTGCCCACTGTTACCACTGACATGGCGCATGTCCATGAACCCACTCCTATTTGAGTCGTGATGGCACAGAATCTCCAGAAACTCCCTTCTCCAAACTCTTTTATGGATTGTTATGACTGGTTAGGTGGAATGAGCTGGTTCCCCTGTTAGCCGCCCCCTCAGTTGGTTAGAGCAAAGTTTGTTTAAAATTCCTCCTCCTGTGCATACCTTTTCCAGTTCAAATGTATTTTTTTTAACAAGGAGCCAAATAAACCAGGTTTTCTTAAGTGAAAAAAAGAGTAAGTATGCTAATTACTAAAACCTGAGGAAAAATAATAAAAGATACAACACATACATGCATAGATCAGAAATAAGGAAGTTAAGAGTCAAATAATAGTTAAAAGAATATATGAATATGTCCTTGGCTTGTCCATGAGATGTAATTTGATTTTGGTAAAAATCTGGAGTTGGCTTTGGCCAAGGTTGCACTCTGTTGGTGAAGGTACTCATTGATGGTTACCAAAGAGAGAGAGGGAGTGAGCTAGTTTGCTTGTCTCTACAGGAATGATTGTCATTTTCTTTCTTCCTGCTGGCTTCCTGTTCCTCAGAGCTAGTTTTCAAATTTGTCCTTGTATATTTTTAGAAGGGAAATCAGTTGACATGTCTTGCACCCAATTACACTTTGATCTTTCATCTCAAAAAACTTTTGACACAATTTGAAGTATCGATCAACAGGAGATGGGATTATCCTAAACCTGCAGGAGTTTTGAATGTAAGATGAGCTGGTGGGTGAAAGTTTCTATTGTCTTACAACGGATTAAAAGTCCAGCATTTTATGCTTTTCTTTTAAACATCTCTGTTTGAAATGGGCCTTAACTCATGTCTTTACTTGTTTTTTTTAATATATTCTTTAAATAGTTCAAATGTCTGTGGTTTGTTGGTGAAGTTGTGGGTAGCTCTTACTCCACCATCAAGTCTATTTGCATGACAGTGGTTGGTTGGGCTTTGGTATCTTCCTACCACTAACATCCTGTGAAGAAGATATCTCTCACAGCCTCCAGCATTAGATCCAGGTTGGCATCAATGAAGTGAGGATCAACCCCGCTCTAGGTGCCAGGCCCCCAGTTCTCCTGTGATATCTCACTTCCCTCTGGTAAAGTGATATAAATCAGCAGATTTATCCCTTGGGAAAATCAGAAACTTGGTAATAGCTAAATGACTTCCATATTTCATCTGGCCTACCTCCATCCCACCCCCTCAAGTGGACAGGAAGCCTCTCTCCATACCAATTATGCATTCACTCCCACAAAAGTCTGAACTTTAATCAGCTTCTCATCACAAATGGGTTTCTGGCCCAAAAATAGACCTGACTCCAGAGTTCCAACTTTTGTGGCCAAAGTTCATCCATAACCTTTCCTTGTTCAGTCTATTAATACTTCATAATTCTAAAAGAATTAATAAATCTCTTCAGTTTTCTCTACTATTTGAAAGTAGACTCTGTTTTTGGTCTATTTTTATATTCCATCTGGTGATGAAGAAAATCTTTGTGCAAGCCAGGTGAGCTTTACATAAAGTCTTAGAAATTTATTTTACACAAAACACCTTTGGAATAGAACTGTTTTCAATTCCAGTTAAATTTAATATTTGTTTCTTGTTTGATTTTTAGGATTGGTGGAGAATTCTATTCAGCATAATATGTATTGTTGAACTCTTGGTGTTTATTGGATTTAAATTGGGGAATTACATAATCTGTAAAAGAAGGTTCATGGAATGGAAAACATCAGAAAAATTGATAATTCTTCAAGACAAAAGATTTTGTCATCCTTGTTGGCCATTGGTAAAGACTATTTAATTTTAATATATTCTACTACATTTAGAACTGAAGAGTTTAAGAACATTATTCTTAATTAATCTTTATAAAGGCACTTCATTTTCTGGTGAGTAATTTTCCTAAATTCCTACTTTTTCTTTACAAACCCTACTGCCTTTCATCTCCATCCAATGACAAGGGAAAAGTTAGTTTCAAGAACATGCATGCTTACATTATCTTAATACTTGATACTTAATACATGAAATGGGAGCATTCATCTGACAAAGTTGTTGAGAGACCCTGAAGCATATTTGGCTTTAGGCTCCAGTTGAATAAAACGTATGCACTTTGGGCTCCTTATCAAGCAACTCAATGCAGCTGTACAGTTGAGGTCTGCTGAGTTCTGGATGAGTCTAACACCAAGCTAGCCCATAGGTAGGTTCTTGGGGACTGACCAGAACCCTTTGTGTCAAAACTAAGGCCCCCTTCATGTGGCGAGGAAATGGCAATGTGGTCGTTGGGCTTAAAACTCTCTGACAATGTATGCTGTACTACTTTTTGCGTTTTCCACATGTAGTCAAATCCCCCATGATTAGTTGAACAGATGTATGCCCATTTTGGGGAGGCAATGCTGCATTGAATGGGTGATTCTCCAGGTTTTCACAGCTGCAGCAATTGAGAAATGCACTGGCTTGGTGGTGTGCAGTGTGAAAACCCAATCCTGAGACTGTGTCTAGCGTAAACCAATAAGCTGACATGAAGAGCATCAGAAGAAGAGTGTGGTTCTGTGTAGCTGAAGTTCTGTCATTAGCTTTGTGCAGCTGGGGCATAGGAAGAACTCAGAACCAGTTGATAGATGCATGCTGCTGGGGAATTGGGGCTCAGAAAAGCTCTGGAGCAGTGGTTGCTCACTGCAGCTGTGAGTTGGGGCTCAGAGAAATCCAGAAGCAGCTGTTATTTGTTGCAGCTGGAAAGATTGGCAGCAGCACAGCAAGGGAGCTGGAACTATGCCTCAGTATAGGTCTTATAGTGCAGCCTGACAAAAACCATGGATATGGTCTCAGATGAGATGATTTTGAGCGGCAGGGAGGTGAGCAATTGTTTAGGGAAGTCTGAGCTGGAGTCCAGCTGGCTGACAACTCATTGCACACAGAAGAAGCAAGAGGGCTTTCAGCTGTTGAGGGAAATTAAGTGCCACATCCTCAAAAGAGAGGAGCTGAAATTCCTTGTGAGGAAGGCAGAGCTTAAAGGAATTTCTTGTGCCCCACAGTAATCACTCACTGACATCTGGATAGCTTGCTGAGGAAGTTCATGGGCTCTGTCTTTATTGTGCCTGCCAGTTAATGTGTAGGTTGTGGTGTGTTTGACCACAGTTTGCTTCTTAATTCATGTTTATCACATGTCAATTTTGGATGTTAGAGAGTAAGATAGTATTGATTGCTTTGATTCTTGTACAGTAAAAATAATTCTGTTTGTTTAAAATCATGAAAATATGCGTCCTTATTCTCCTAGTAAATACCTGGGATTTCTAATTTCATCCATTTTCAACAGAAAGCTACTGACCCCGAATCGGATCGTAACAACATGCAACACCATTCACTTCAGACTTCACCAATTATAACCAACTCCTCAAAGCATGTAGAATTTCCACAAACTCAAACTGAGCTGGTAGAAAGTAATCAGTTACTAACCTGCAAGTTGTTAATGACTCCTTTAAATAGCATTGGTGTCGGTTCCTTCCTGCTGTTGAATGCATTTCCAACTCTGCGTGATTAAGAGAGACCTTTAGCTAGAACAGTGTCACGTGCCAACTGAAGTCATGATCTTCTTACTCTGCATTCTTTTGGTACACACTCCTAATGCCCATGCTAACACCCTTACCAAAACGGTGTTTGACACATGTCATGCCAGAGGTGAGCATGCACAGTACAAACACCATTTTGGTACCAAAATAGTACCAATAGTCTTGATTCTACAGGCAATATGGGGGCCAAGACTGAAGCCTTGAGTTCTAAAAGGAACTGTATTATCTCTTATTAAATTATGGTATCAATTCAAGAACTTTAAGTGAGGGTCGATAACTGTAAGTGGCATATAGGCAGTACATTCTTGGAAAGTGGCCTCACATTCAGAGTTCTTTATCACGTGCTATGATTAGGCTAGCCTTTCTTAAATAACATTCTAATTATGCTGCAGTGGCTAAAGTGAAAGCAGGGTTGCCAATTCACTTAAGAAGTTGCATCCATGCTTTCGGTATTCTTCAAACTCTGGACCTAGAAGTGGGGTTCAGAGTTTGGTAGGCTGCCCAATGTTACAATGCGTGGGTACCCCATTATTTGTATTTAAAAATGTCTTGTGAGTTAAAATAGCTTGGGCCTCACAGTAGAAGTCTATGACATATTCCCATTCCCTGCACAGGACTTACATTAAAATTGGGGCTTATGTGGTCAAAGCATTTTGTACAATAACTTCAGAGTTTTTTCATTGTTCCTGAAAGAGAAAGAACTAGGAAATTTTTCATGATGGACAATATGTCCTTGGGGACTAAGGACAACTTTTCTAATACATTAATTTTAATAGATTCTATTTATTCAAGGGGTGTGGTCTTCGCTGGATAGGCCAGCATTCGTTGTCCATTCCTAATTGCCCTTGAGAAGGTAGTGGTGAGCTGCCTTTTTGAACTGCAGCAGTTCACGTTGTGAAAGTACACCCACCGTGCTGTTAGGGCTGAAGTTCCAGGATTTTGACCCAGCAGCAATGAAGGAACGGTGATATATATCCAAATCAGGATGGTGAGTGGCTTAGAGGGGAATTTCCAGGTGGTGGTGTGCTCGTGCATCTGCTGCCCTTGTCTTTCTAGATGGTAGCAATTGTGGGTTTGAAAAGTGCTGTCTAAGGAGCCTTGATGTGTTCCTGCAATGCATCTTGTAGATGTTTCACACTGCTGCTACTATGCAGCAGTGGTGAAGGGATTGAAGGGAGGCATGCCAATTAAACAAGTTACTTTGTTCGGGATGATATTGTTGGGGCTACACTTATGCAGACAAGGAAAGGATATTCCATCACACTTCTAACTTGTGGTTTGTAGATTGTGGATGAGCTTTGGGAGGCGGGAGGTGAGTTACTCACCAGGATCTGTAGCTTCTGACCTGCTCTTGTAGCCATTGTGTTTATATAGCTAGTGTGTTGAGTTTCGAGTCAATGGTAACCACCAGGATATTGATTGTAAGGGATTCACTGATGGTAATGCCATTGAATGTCAAGGCACAATGGTTAGATTCTCTAATGCTGGAAATGGTAATTGCCTGGCACTTTTGTGGCGTGAATATTACTTGTCAGTTGTCAGTCCAAGCCTGGATATTGTCCAGATAATGTTGCATTTGGACATGGACTGCTTCAGTATCTGAGGAGTCACAAATGATGCTGAACATTGTGCAGTCATCAGCGAACATCCCATTTCTGACCTTCTGATAGAACAAAAGTAATTGATGAAGCAGTTGAAGATGGTTGGACCTAAGGCATTCCCCTGAAGAATTCCTGCAATGATGTCCTGGTACTGAAATGACTGACCTCCAACAACTACACCATCTTCTTTTGTGCTAGGTATGAGTCCAACCTGCAGAGAGTTTTCTCTCCGATTCCCATCGATTCCAGTTTTGCTGGATAACCATGAACTGACTATTCTGAATGGAAGACTGTTCTCCTTCCATTATCGGTTTATAACAGAGTGGAGTCCAACTTCAGATTCAATAAAGTTAATGAATAATTCTTCAATAAAATAAAGTTTCAAAGCATATTGAGCTTGTGATCTGTTCACTCTTACTTGTTGGATCAAGACATACAATAGAATGGCTTCCATTGGTCCATATGTTTGATACTAGATTAAGCTATGAATATTATATTGTACTATTGATATAAAGACAAAGCAGTTGCAGGATGGAAGTTCTTGGTCAGTTGCTCAGTACTTTGGAGGGAAGCCAGCTATATGTTGAGCCTAACAGTGTGCCAAAGGTTTTATTGTGAGAAACTGAATAAAGCAGTTGGTGACAATGTTTGCTGTACAATATTAGACTTCAAAGCCTGGAAAATCAGCATGGCTTCAGTTTGGGACAGCAGAAAGTAGCAACTGTAGACCAAGTATTGGATTTCCCACACACATACACACACATACATAATGTGCATACTCTCAAAGAATTGTGCTTGTTTTGGCAGTGGGATGCTTACCTTTTTTGCAGTATCAATGATAATGTTGGAATTTAGGGTTGTATTAGATCTTTAGAATTTAATATATTTTGCAATGATTCCAAAATAATTCCCATTGCTATTGCATGGCTCCTGAGCACTGCACATTGTTCATATTGGGTGAGTGGCTATGGAGGATACATCCGGGGAAGGGTTGGTATGGGTGATAGATATGAGGGTATGTAAGGCATAAGGGGGCATAGGGGTTGGGTGGTGGTCAGGGGGCATGGCGTATATGAGCAATCTGCAGCAGCATGGGTAGTGGGTGAGGTTTAGGAGGCCTCTGACAGATATTGAGAGCTGGGCTTCTGTGTTGTCCAGTGGGCTTCTTTGTTGTCCAGTCAGCCTCTGTACCACACTCTCACACATTCAATTGCAGCTCACAAAATGCATTGCAAACCTGGCCCCTGGGTGAAAAGATAAAAATCTTGGGCAAAGTCATATATTGTCAGATACAATTCGGAAAGCATAAAAATACGCAGGTTGAGTTTTCCCAAGCCAACATGAAAATTCAGCCCCTGATATTCAAAATATCTGATTATGCATCTAGGTTTCAATGCTGACCTTCATCAAGTTGTGGAAAGGCAACCTGGAGTTTCACACTTCCAACTGATGCAACTTTTATTTGATTAAATGTGTCTATGCTGTTATCAGAAGGGTATTGTCAGTTCACCCACACAGTTTATGATTAGTTGTACTGCTCATCGTGCCATGCAGAAGCGAAAAAGCAAGGACTCAAAATTTTGTCTGCAAGAAATCTAATAATTATCTCCTTTTTCAGAAGGCAGATGTGCTCTTGGTTGCAAATAACATCTTTCATCTGAAATCGTGACCGAGTCAATCTCCCGAGATAATCTATTTTCTTAATCCCACTCATTATGTTTCTGGGTACAGTTGGTCATTGCCCAGGTGACTCACCTGAAGTATTACTTCTGTTACTTTGGGGCTGATCACTTACTCGACAAGTCTTTAAACCAATGCTCATATTTGGAAATCATAGTTGGATAAACAGCAGGAAGTTCATAGTGTACTGTACTTATAATTTGAAATATTTTAGCTAATTAAATTACCAAACTCGTTAGGCTCAGATATGTGATGTATATCTCTACTGGGGGAGAGAGTTCACTCTGTATCAGACAAAGAGAAACTTCTCACCTCTCTCTTCTGCCTTATTTTCCCATGTTGCATGGGGTGCCACAATGATGACTGATCACCCATCACATCAACATCATATTTGCGTTTGATGGTTGGCTTTACAGCTGAATGTCCTTCCTGCTCTAACTTCCCCATTTATCCAGGCTCAGAACTGGAACCAATAAATACTGGATTGCCTGCACTAGTGGCTGGGTCCTTCCTTGACCAATAAGTCCAATAGTGGGACACGAAAGGAGAACGTTCTGGTTCAAAAGCAGAGATACTTTGGCCTGTGCCACAGTGGCTCCAAATTTATGTGGATTTCTCTATTGGTTGGAGTTGAAAAGTCTTAAGCATGCTCATGGTTTTGTTGTGAATAACAAACACTTCACTAAACTAAACAATATAATGTAAAAGCAAAATACTGTGAATGCTGGAAATCTAAATTAAAAACAAAAAATGCTGGAAAAACTCAGCTAGTCTGGCAGCAGCTGTGGAGGGCGCTCTGAAGAAGAGTCATGCGCACTTGAAACATTAACTCTGTGGCGGGAGGGGGATTTACTGACCTCCTCCCAGAAGACCAGAAGATCCTGCTTGGCATGAACAGCCGGAACATTCCAGCCTGTGTCCCTCTCCACAGATGTTGCCTGACCTGCTGAATTTTTATAGCTTTTTCTGTTTATATTTCAAAAAGTATCTTGTGAGTATGAAAAGTTAGCAAAATTGATTTGCACATAAATAATTACTTCTATTCCTACATTAGGAGGCAGCTTTTGTACAGAATGAACTGAATAATCTTGCAGCAACAAAATTATATGACATTGATTTCGGGTGAGTTTGATGGATTGAATTGTACTTTTTTCAAATCATTGCTATACATGAAACATACAGAAATGTAAGCCCTGATGTTAAAAGACTCCTCAGTTCCTGGCACAGTGGTTAATGCATCCAATTTATAATACTTGAAATTTTCCAACCATATCAATTCAGGCCTGATAGCATAGTTATTGAAAGCAATTCTGGGTGCAACAAAAAGCCAAAAGGCTCCTTTTTAGATCACTAGTACGTGTCAGATTAATTGTACTCAGTACCAGCTACAATAGAATGCTACAGTTGGCATTAATATGCATGGGCTAGCAAGGGGAAATCAGCTGGCGTTCTTGCTCCTGATTATGATTCAATGACTATTGTTGAAAATAATGTATGTATACGACAAATAAGAACAGGATTAAACTTGCCTGATACTTTCCACAATCAAATTGTCTGCTGATCCTCACTCCTTTGGCTAGGACCTGAAGAATGGTCTTTTGGATGAAGTACTAAAGAGTAGAGTATGTCTGTGAAACTGTACTTGAGTAAGAGTTAATGAGCATGGAATTTCCCCCCTATGGCACTATCAAGGCCTAGTGCCATCTTTAATAGTGTGCCCTGTGTCACTGACCATTTGTGCATGATCCTGCCTCCTGGAATTGGGGTAGGAGAAGGACCCATGCTGACACATCCACTACTTGTGCTGGACAGCTTTGAATTGTTAACCAGCTGCTTTGAGGTCAGGATTTCAAATTTGGACATCACAGATCTAGGGTTACAAATTCATCCATCACTGACAAATGATGAGGCACTATGCTGCAATACAGGACCTTGACCTCTGCAAAATATAACCCCTTACACTCTCAATTTATTTTTGGCTCGGTATGACATTGAACACTTCTTATGTTGCCTTTGTCTCTGTGCTCACTTCTTTCATAGCCATGATGTGGAGATACCGGCGTTGGATTGGGGTAAGCACAGTAAGAAGAACAGGTTGGACTTTAACCTGGTGTTGTGAGACTTCTTACTGTGCTCACTTCTTTCGGCAGGAGTCCTCCTCTCATTCAACAGATCCTTTCACTCACCTACAGCGCCTCTATCTGCCTCTGCCTGCCCCTCCCTCTAGCCTTTTACTTGCTCTAGATCTTTTAATTAGGTGTGATATCGGCTTAAATTCTCTGCTCCTCTAACCACTCCAATCTGTCTCCTTCTGAACTTGTTGCACTCAGTTCTCTCAAATCTGCCCCTGACTTTATCAAATCTGCTGACAAGACTGATTCTGTTGTTGTCTGCCATACCTCCCTCTATCTTGAAGAGGCTGAATGCCAACTTTCAGACACTTCTTTCTACCTCCCCTGGACCATGACCCCACCACCGAACATCAAGCTATTGTTTCCAGGACTGTCACTGACATCTCCCCTGGCAATCTTTCTTCCACACCTTCCAACCTCATGCTCTCCAACTCAATACAGCCCACTTCTCCCTCCTTCCACAAAGAGGACTATCCTGGTAGACCCATCATTTCAGCCTGATCCTGCCCAGTGAACTGGGCAGGATTTCTTCCGATCTTGATTCTTTTATCTTTCCACTTTTCCGGTCTTTTAATATGTACATTCATGATTCTTCTAATGCCTTTTATCATTTTAACAATTTGCAATTTTCAGGCCCTAACTGCCTCCTCTTCACCATGGACATCCAATCACCCTACACCACTTTTCCCCATCTAGACAGTCTGAGGGCTCTCTGCTTCTTCTTTCAACAGAGACCTGAACAATTCCCATCTACACTGTCCTCCTTCACCTGACTGAACTTATTATCTCATTGAACAATTTCTCCTTTAACTTGTCACACTTCCTCCAACTAAAAGAGGTGGCTATGGGTACCCAGATAGCCCCAGTTATGTCTGTTTTTTTATGGAAATGTGGAACTTTCTTTGTTCCAGTCCTATTCAGGCCCCCTCCCACAACCCTTTCTCCAGTACATTGATGACTGCATTGGTGTCAATTCATGTCCTCATCTGGACCTGGAAAAACTTATCAACTTTACTTTTAATGTCCACTCTCTTTCACTCTCATGTGGTCCATATCCAAAAGGTCCCTCCCTGACTTCTCTGTCTCCATTTCTGGTGATAGACTGACTACCAATGTTCATAATAAGCCCACCATCCCCCACAGCTACCGTGACTATACCTCCTCACTAATAAGGCAGGGGGGTGGGATCCAAAGCAGCAGGACAGCAAGTAAGCAGAAGATGGAAGTCAACAGATTAAACAGTCAGTCGAAAAACAATTGGTTGCAGGAGGGCGGAAATGTAAAAAGACAAAATGTACACTGAAATCTGGAGTAAGTATTAGAGATAAGGCTCAATAAGTCCAGACAGAAAGACAAATCAGTAAGATTTATTCAAAGACCTTATACCCAAATGCACGCTGTATTTGAAACAAAGTTGATGAGCTGACAGCCAAATAGTGGCAAACAGGTATGATCTGATGGGGATTACTAAAACGTGGTTACAAGAGAATCAGGACTGGGAGTTGAATTTCCAAGGATATTCAGTATTCTGGAAGGACAGACAACAAGGAATAGGAGGTAGAGTTGCTCCATTGGTTAAGGATGACATCAAGGCTGTATTCAGAAATGATATTGGCATTGGAGATCAAAATGTTGAGTCAGTCTGGGTAGAAATAAGAAACAAGGAAAGAAACACATTGCTAGGAGTAATTGACAGACTCCCGAATGGTACTTTAGAAGCAGGGCATAGTACAAATCAGAAAATGAGGACGGCTTGTGAAAAGGGCACAACAGTAATCATGGGTGACCTTAACATGCATATTGATTGGATTGACCAACTTGGCAATGGTAGCCTTAAGGAAGGGTTCATAGAGTGTATGAGGGACTGTTTCTTAGAGCAGCATGTAATGGAGCCAACCAGAGAACTGGCTACTTTAGATCTGATATAATCTAATGAGAAAGGATTGATTAATGGCCTTGTAGTTAAGGAACCCCATGGAAGGAGTCATCACAGCATGATAGAATTTCAAATTCAGATTGGAAGTGAGAGGACAGAATCACATACTCGCATTTTAGCACTGGGCAAGGGTAATTATGCAGGCCTAAGGAAAGAGTTGGTTTAAGTGAACTGGGCAAGAGCATTAAAGAGGAGGACGATAGAAGAACAGTAGCAGTTGATTAGGGAGATATTAAAGATATCTCAACTATGATACATTCCTAAGAAGGAGAGGAATTGCAACAGGGTGAAAAATCATCCATGGCATAATAAGTAAATCAAGGATAACAAAAGGGCAAAAATGAGGGCATATACTGCAAAAGTTAGTGGCAGTGTGGAGGATTGGGAGAACTTCAAACAACATCACAAGGTGACTAAAAACAATATCAAAAATCCTAAAATGAACTATGAAAGGAAGCTAGCTGAAAACATAAACACTGACACCAAAAGTTTCTGCAAGAATACAAAGAGGAAGAGAATAGTCAAAATAGATATTGCCCCTTTAAAGGATAGAAATGGTGGGGTAATAATGGGAAACTCAGAGATGGCAGAGGCACAAATACTTTGTCTCTGTCTTCACAGTAGCCAATAATAATTCTGTCCCAAAAACTACAGCTAATATAGTGGAACTTGGGGAAATTATTTTAACCAGTTAGAACGTACGCAGTAAACTGGAGGGCTTAAAAGTAGATAAGTCCCTGGGACCTGATGGCCTACACTCTAATGTGTTGAAGGAGGTGACAGCAGAGATAGTGGATGCATTAGTTATGATATTCCAAAATTCTCTGGATTCCGGAAAGGTACCAGTGGACTGGAAACATGCTAATGTGACACCCTTATTCAAAAAAGGGAAAGAGCAAAAAGTGAGAAACTATAGACCAGTTAGCTTGGCCTCCATGGTGGGAAAGTTGCTGGAGCCAATCATTAAGGAGGAGGTTTCTGAGCATCTGGAAAAACAAAGCTGTCAAAAACAGTGTCAGCACGGTTTTGCGAAGGGTAAGTCTCGTTTGACAAACCTGCTTGAGTTCTTTGAGGATGTAACCAGCAAAGTAGATAATGGGAACCTGTGGATGTGATCTATCTGGACTTCCAGAAGGCATTTGATAGGGTGCCACAAAAGAGACTGATCCAGAAGGTTCGATCCATAGGGGTTGGGGGTAGAACAGTGGCTTGGATTGAGGATTGGTTGACTGATAGAAAGCAGAGAGTTGGGATAAATGGGTCCTTCTCCAGTTGATGATCTGTAACTGGTGGGGCCCTGCAGGATTCAGTTCTCAGACCACAACTATTTACAATTTATATCAATAACCTACCAGCAGGGACAGAGTGTAACATAGTGAAACTTGCTGACAGCATGAAAATAGGTGGGGAATCAGGCTGCAATGGGGAGATAAAAAGTTTACAAATGGACATTGACAGGCTAGGGGAATGGGCCAGAATCTGGCAGATGGAATTTAGTGTGGATAAATGCGAGGTTACCTATTTTGGCCGGAAAAATGAAAGAGCAAATTACTATTTAAAAGGGAAACAGATTCAAGAGGCATCTGTGCAGAGGGATCTGGGTGTCCTTGTGCATGAGTCTGAGAAAGGGGGCATGCAGGTGCAGAATGTTATAAGGAAGGCAAATGGAATCTTGGCATTTTTTGCAAAGGGTCTGGAGTAGAAAAGTAGAGAAGTGTTGTTACAGTTGTATAAGGCAATGGTGAGACCACACTTGGAGTATTGTGTTCAGTTTTGGTCACCTTCTTTGAGGAAGGATGTGGTGACACTGGAGGTGATTCAAAAGAGGTTCACTAAATTGATCCAGGTTTGAAGCGGCTGTCGTATGAGGAGTGGTTGAATAGCTTGGGCTTGTACTCGCCGGAGTATTGGAGAATGAAGCGAGATTTGATTGAGGTATATAAAATACTCAACGGGATTGTTAAAGTAAATGTTAACCAAATGTTCCCCCTACTAGAACAGTCTAGGACAAGAGGTCATAGTTGTAGAGTAAGAGGGGGAAGATTCAAGACAGAGATGAGGAGAAGCTACTTCCCACAGAGGGTTGTGAATCTATGGAACTCGCTGTCCAGAGTGCAGTGGGTGCAGAATCAATCAATGGATTCAAGAAAGAGATAGATAAATATTTGATCGAAAGCGGGATAAAAGGCTATGGGGAAAAGTCAGGGAAGTGGAGTTAGGATGAGATGGAGATCAGCCATGATCATATAGAATGGCGGAGCGGGCTCGAAGGGTTGAATTGCCTACTCTTGCTCCTAATTCCTATGTTCCTATGTTTCTATGTTCCTCACATCCTGCTTCCTATAAGGACTGTATTTGCCTCTGTTGGTACCTTCCAAAATGACCCTTCTGAGATGTCTTCCTTTTTCCTGAGCCAAGGTTCCCCAACCCTCTGTGGTTGATAGGGCCTATATTCATGTTTGACCCAACTTCTGCCTTCATCCTTTCTCCTCAGAACCATGATAGAGTTCCCCTTGTCCTCATGTTAAACCCCACCGGCCTCCTCAGTCAAAGGGTCATTCTGTGCCTTTTCTGCCAACTCCAGGATGATGCCACCACCAAACACATCTTCCCCACACCTCTCTTGTCAACATTCCGTACGGAGTGTTTCCTCCGTGACAACCTGGTCCACTCCTCTTGATCTTCAATGCCTCATCCCTTTGCCATGGCACCTTCCCATGCAATTGTAGGAGGTGTAACACCCTTTACCTCCTTTCTCCTCACCGCCCAAGCCCCATAACTTACTTTGTTCAATTTACTCTACTGCATTCAGTGCTTACAGTGTGATCTCTTTTACACTGGGGAGACTAAACGCTGACTGGCTGACCGCTTGCCATTTCAATTCACCATTTTGCTCTCATGCCCATATTTCCATCCTCAGCCTGATAGAATGTTCCAGTGAAGCACAATGTAAACTCAAGGAATAGCACCTCATCTTCCAATTAGATATTTACTTCTGAACTTAACGTTGAGTTCAACAACTTCAGACTATGAATACTGTCCTTCAATTTGATGTTTTTTTACCCAACATCCTCCCACCATGGGATCAGTAACTTCTTCTTCGGTTTTGCTTTCAGAGAGCGCTGACCCTTGTGCCACCATTAACATTTTCTGCTATCTACCTTTGCTATTAGCACATGCCTCAGATTTTCACGCTATCATTACAACTCCCTTTATCTCATGGGCATGACATTTTGGTCAAATCTCCCCAGAGCTCCCACATATCCCTGACTGATTTGCTCCACCTGCTTCACCTCTCTCTTCAATAGTATAAAACCCATCACATTCCTACCTCTCTTCAGCTCTGAAGGAGAGTCATACAGACTCGAAGAAATGTTAACTGGCCTGTAATTTCCTGGCACCCGAGCATCAGATTTGGGGAGGGAGTCTAAAGAAGCACTGGGGAATCCTTCTCGGAAGATCCCTGTTATGGGTTTATCTGACAATTGCCCAGAAGCATTGCCTTCACTTGGACAACTGTGCTGGCTGGGAACCATCTAACAAAGCAATTTAAATCACTAACTTAAGATGGTTCTGCCATTTTTATATGCATAGGAGGTGATTTTGAGCCCATGTTAGCTGTCGGCTTAAATGGTGATGCAGGCCCAAAATCTCGTGAGAGTTGGGAAACGGGATTCTTCCTAGTGAGATTTCATTTCCTGATTTTTCCATGCCCCTCGCCCATGACATAACAATGTTCCCTAAGGTGGGAACCTCATTTCAATAAATATCAATATCATTTTAGGGCTTCCACGCAATATATTCCCCCTTCACTGAATATTCACACCTCGCTGGTGTGGCAAAACATTGGCGAAAGTTTTTTAAAACTTGGAGCATTCGAGGGGAAACCACTGGGGTGAAAAGGTAAGTACAGCCCTCAGGGCGAGAGGGACATGCCAGATAGATAAACTATTTTCCAGTTTGATTTGATTTATTATTGTCACGTGTATTGGTATACAGTGAAAAGTATTGTTTCTTGCGCAAAAATCTACATCAAATGACACTTTTACTTTCAAAATGAGTAGGCAATATGGCTTTGGCAGGACTCAACTTTTCTCACGATTGTTGCATACTTACTAGGCTTATAAACTATCGGTCAACTTCACCCATTGAATTGCTCCTGGAACTGACCCCTAGCAGCGCCAACCTGGCAGTGCCAACCTGGCAGTGCCAACCTGGAACTGTCAGTGTGGCAGTGCCAGGGGCGGGCCCTCTGAGTGGCCTGTTGGGGAGGTTACCATTTCTTGTGGAGCTGGAGGTCACCCCAATGCTTGTGGAGGAGGTAGCCCAGATGCTTTTGGGGGGTAATGCTTGTAAGGGGGGGGGACTCAATGCCTGTGTGATGGGGGAGATGGCCCAATGCTTGTGGGAGGGGGAGCTGGATTCCCTGATGCTTGTGGAATGGTCCCACATACCCAAGGGGGGTGGGAGGGTTGCAACCTTTAAAGATGGTGCCCCAAATCTCAGCTCTGTCAAGGCCCCACCCCACCAGAGTGACCGCAAAAAACACATCCCCAGATTCTCTGTGCACAGAATGCCAGAGAATCTAGAGAGGCAAAGGAGCAGTGCTCCGAAAGCTTGTGATTTCAAATAAACCTGTTGGACTATAATCTGGTGTTGTGTGACCTCTCAACTCTCTAGCAGTGTGATCTTCTATGGATTCAAGCTGGAATCAAGCATGTTGTTCTCCCTGGAAGATTCTTCATGATTAACCAGTGATATACTGGCATTACATTGGTAGGTTCAGTGAAATAAAGATCTAAATGCTGCTCAGCTGTAAGAAACATCGCTGACTTGTCAAAAAAAAACAACAGAGACTTCATATAGTGTGTCTGTCACTTGAAATAGCGGACTAACCTCTAGAACCTCAACTTCCAACAGATGGAGAATATTAGGGGAAAGTAAATAATTGAACAATTTAAAATAGAAAGACTTTTGTAAGTGGTTATATTTCAATTTATATTTTGTTTAGATGCCTTTACGACTGGCTGGTAATTGTTTTGCTTCTGGTTGTCATATCCACACATATAATGGATATCAATTTACATTTCAACTACATGTTATCATGGCTTCATGTGCAGTGTGTAGCAGTTACACTTCCTTTTTTGTGGCTTTGGAATATGAAACACTTCCAGCCTTTCAAGTGAGTCATTTTTAATATTCAAATCCAATGTGGTTGAGTATAGTAACATCAATTTATTGATTTTGTTTTACAGTATTTAATATAAAAGTTGAGTTAGATTTGGTTAAGCCTATGCCCAGATTTTGCTCCAGGTCTTGTGCACAGAGATGGGAATTCCCACCTTCATGAACCCAACCTTTAAAATGGCTCCCTGAACTTTTCAGTCCAGGGAGTGGGTGGGGGCGAGCTTGTGGGTAGGTGGGCTAGAATAAGAGTCGAGGTGGATGATCCCACAGGTAGTGAGGAATCAGAGGTGGGTCCAGCACAGGTTGGACGGTTTGGGTGCAAGTAAAAAGTGGGCCTTCAGAAAGACACATTTAAGAGGTAAGTCATCAGTAGCTAAGTCTCTGTGCCTCAGAGGAGATATCATTGCCCTGTCGGGTGAGTGTCAGAGCTGTAAATGTTATCCAACTGTTAATTGATTCTGGAATAGATGCTCCATCATGGGTTTTTTCCGATGGGAGAATTATCATTGTTGCTGCTCAATCAAAGTGTATTTTACTGAACCACTGAAAGCATGGAATGGAATGCCACCAATGCCTGATACAGATATTATGCAATCATGGCGTTAGTGGATGAATGATGCCATACTCATCGTCACATGCAATGTCCTCTTGCAACCTATCTATCAGGGTGTGCCCACATTGTTAACCCTTGACCAGATCCATCATAGTTGCACAATGTAATGACATAACAGTGTAACTAATAAGAAGGAAACCAGTAGGGCTGCCAGTGGCCATGAAATACAGCATATTACCCTGGAGTTATAAATGCAACGTACATGGCACCAAGCATTTGTAGAGAGCCATTTCCTCTACTAAACCTTACCTGTAGTCATTGATCATATGGTGACAATGGTTAGTGCATGTAAGCACACAAAAGTGAATGAAAGCATTATAGTCTGAATGGCTCTCAACCTTTGTCACTGTATATTTTTATTCACTGAATTTCACACAGAGGAGATGTGCAAAGGGATGTCCAGCTGCCCCACATCCTTTTTGAACAGGGGCTTTTAGTGGAAGAGGTCAGAGGGGAAACAATTCATCTACCCTGTTTACTGCCATAATGCAGCAACCAAAAAGGCCTGAATTCAAATTGTGGCTGCGATGGGCACAGCAAGAGACCATCAGTGCTCATGGATTCACTGCAGGAAAAGGTTCAATAATTTACTATGATCCGGCAAGGTGAGTAGCTTCGCTCATCCACCCAAAGTTCCAAGGGAAGGGCCATAACTGCATTCTGCAGTTTAGTTGTGAGACATGGTACATACCTCTGCTTCAGCATTGAGACTTATATCTGTACATCGCTCATGTAGATATTGTGATGATATTATGCCTTTAAGAAATGTATTTCTGTTTATCTTGGGTAATGATACAGCTGGATCACAGGTGGAAGTGATGCCTACTATGGTTGAAAAGCTGCTGGAAAATCAAACAACTGAGTTGTTAAAGGATGCATATCCTAGGATTTTTCTTGATTGTGTGGTAACAAGGTCACAAAGCCACAGGTTAAGACAAGACAAGAAATCAAAGAGTGAAGATAAAGAAGTTGAAGTTCAATTATCAGAAATGAATTTTGATCATTGGAAAAGAAAAAGAACAGGTGGAGGAAAGTTGGCAGAATTACAGTAGAAAGATATAGAGATAAACAGTTGTATCAGAAAGCATACACGTAAAAAGACTCTGAATGTGTACCTGTTATGGAGGCTAGGTATCGCCAAAACCTCAGCCAATACAAAAACTCATGAAAGCCAGTGTCTTGGTTTAAAGACATATCTTTATTAACCAATGATCAAAGGGAGAGATAACATTGGTCAGTCCAATGCCTCTCTACAGAGAAGGCTCTGAGCTTTCCAATATAACTCTGAGGTTACAATGCACGGATTGATCAATTATACGTTTTTCATATCAAATTCTCCTGCCTTTCATTAGTTATGATCAAATCATCTTCAATATAAATCAATCATTAATAATACTTGTCACATACTTTAGCCAATTGCATTCTACCCTCTGACATCATGGGATTTCATTGGTTCATAGAATCTGGATACTTCCTCCCTCTATTGCTGATGCTCCTTCCTCTGTTGCCTAGTAACCCCTGCTGTTTAGCTACAAAGGTCAAAGTTAAGGTTCCTACCAACTCCTGCTACATCACTAGCCTAACGAAACAGATGTACATTCTCACATCTGAGACGGGGCCTGTATTATCTGGATAGTGTGAAAAACTCTATCCATAAGTAGCCCTGAGAACCTTACAGCTCGCAACTTTCGCTGATAAGAACTTCTGAGGTTTCATTGTTTCCAAAGAATGTGGTTCTGTCTGCTAAGGCTTCATCCCATCACCCCTCGTAGCAGCCTGCTCTGGGCTAAAGTGCATAATTACTTTTATAAAATACAGTTTATACATTTAACATACCAAAATACATGTTTAAATCAGAAATACTTGTTCAAATCTCATTCTGATATGCCTTTATGCAGGCAGTTCCCCTATTAAACTGTTAGTCTGATTTGAGGCCATTTCACTTATTGCTATTATTTATTAGTGACTTAAATCCCTGATTATTTGAAATTTCTTTAACCTACTAGGATTTACTCCCCAACAATACTGGAATGTTATTACCTAAAATATGATGTCTTAATGAGGAAATAGAGACCTTTACATATTCAGGCAGGTGAAAAATGGACAGAAGTTCATCAAGTGGTATTACTGGTAGGCTATAGAAAGGAGGTGTTGTGGGTAGCACATAAGGTACCAGTAGAAGGTCATTTGGGAGTAAGAAAAACTTGAGCTAAAATACAAAAAACATTTTTATTGCCCTGGACTGCATAAAGATGTGGATGACTTTTGCTGGTGATGTCACACATGCCAGGCAATAGGGAAACAAAGACCAAAGAACAATACAGCACAGGAACAGGCCCTTCGGCCCTCCAAGCCCGCGCCGCTCCCTGGTCCAAACTAGACCATTCTTTTGTATCCCTCCATTCCCACTCCGTTCATATGGCTATCTAGATAAGTCTTAAACGTTCCCAGTGTGTCCGCCTCCACCACCTTGCCCGGCAGCGCATTCCAGGCCCCCACCACCCTCTGTGTAAAATATGTCCTTCTGATATCTGTGTTAAACCTCCCCACCTTCACCTTGAACCTATGACCCCTCGTGAACGTCACCACCGACCTGGGGAAAAGCTTCCCACCGTTCACCCTATCTATGCCTTTCATAATTTTATACACCTCTATTAAGTCTCCCCTCATCCTCCGTCTTTCCAGGGAGAACAACCCCAGTTTACCCAATCTCTCCTCATAACTAAGCCCCTCCAGACCAGGCAACATCCTGGTAAACCTCCTCTGTACTCTCTCCAAAGCCTCCACGTCCTTCTGGTAGTGTGGCGACCAGAACTGGACGCAGTATTCCAAATGCGGCCGAACCAATGTTCTATACATCTGCAACATCAGACCCCAACTTTTATACTCTATGCCCCATCCTATAAAGGCAAGCATGCCATATGCCTTCTTCACCACCTTCTCCACCTGTGACGTCACCTTCAAGGATCTGTGGACTTGCACACCCAGGTCCCTCTGCGTATCTACACCCTTTATGGTTCTGCCATTTATCGTATAGCTCCTCCCTACATTATTTCTACCAAAATGCATCACTTTGCATTTATCAGGATTGAACTCCATCTGCCATTTCTTTGCCCAAATTTCCAGCCTATCTATATCCTTCTGTAGCTTCTGACAATGCTCCTCACTATCTGCAAGTCCTGCCAATTTTGTGTCATCCGCAAACTTACTGATCACCCCAGTTACACCTTCTTCCAGATCGTTTATATAAATCACAAACAGCAGAGGTCCCAATACAGAGCCCTGCGGAACACCACTAGTCACAGGCCTCCAGCCGGAAAAAGACCCTTCCACTACCACCCTCTGTCTTCTGTGACCAAGCCAGTTCTCCACCCATCTAGCCACCTCCCCCTTTATCCCATGAGATCCAACCTTTTTCACCAGCCTACCATGAGGGACTTTGTCAAACGCTTTACTAAAGTCCATATAGACGACATCCACGGCCCTTCCCTCGTCAACCATTCTGGTCACTTCTTCAAAAAACTCCACCAGGTTAGTGAGGCATGACCTCCCTCTCACAAAACCATGCTGACTATCGTTAATGAGTTTATACCTTTCTAAATGCGCATACATCCTATCTCTAAGAATCTTCTCCAACAACTTCCCCACCACGGACGTCAAGCTCACTGGCCTATAATTACCCGGGTTATCCTTCCTACCCTTCTTAAATAACGGGACCACATTAGCTATCCTCCAATCCTCTGGGACCTCACCTGCGTCCAGTGACGAGACAAAGATTTGCGTCAGAGGCCCAGCGATTTCATCTCTCGTCTCCCTGAGCAGCCTTGGATAGATTCCATCAGGCCCTGGGGATTTGTCAGTCTTTATATTCTCTAACAAACCTAACACTTCCTCCTTTGTAATGGAGATTTTCTCCAACGGTTCAACACTCCCCTCCGAGACACTCCCAGTCAACACATCCCTCTCCTTTGTGAATACCGACGCAAAGTATTCATTTAGGATCTCCCCTACTTCTTTGGGCTCCGAGCATAATTCCCCACTTTTGTCCCTGAGAGGTCCGATTTTTTCCCTGACAACCCTTTTGTTCCTAACGTATGAATAAAATGCCTTGGGATTCTCCTTAATCCTGTCTGCCAAGAACATTTCGTGACCCCTTTTTGCTCTTCTAATTCCCCGTTTGAGTTCTTTCCTACTTTCTTTGTACTCCTCCAGAGCTCCCTCCGTTTTTAGCTGCCTGGACCTAACATACGCCTCTTTTCTTTTTGACCAGTCCCTCAATTTCCCTGGTTATCCACTGTTCTCGAATCCTACCCTTCCTATCCTTCTTTTTTACAGGCACATGCCTGTCCTGTAGCCCTAACAGCTGTTCCTTAAAAGACTCCCACATGCCAGATGTGGATTTACCTTCAAACAGCCTCTCCCAATCAAGAGCTGCCAATTTCTGCCTAATCCCACTAAAGTTAGCCTTCCCCCAATCCAACACCTTACCCTTGGGACACCACTCATCCTTTTCCATCACTATCCTAAAGCTAACAGAATTGTGGTCACTATTTGCCACATGTTCCCCTACCGAAACTTTGAAGACCTGACCGGGCTCATTCCCCAGTACGAGGTCCAGTATAGCCCCCTCTCTAGTCGGGCTATCTACATATTGTTCCAAAGAACCCTCCTGTACGCATTTTACAAATTCCTCCCCATTCAGAGTCCCAGCTTTGAGCGATTTCCAGTCTATACCAGGGAAATTGAAGTCTCCCACTACAACAACCCTATTTTTCCTGCACCTATCCAGTATCTCCTGACATATCCGTTCTTCCACTTCCCTTGGGCTGTTGGGGGGGCCTGTAGTACACCCCCAACATAGTGACTGCGCCCTTCCTGTTTCTAAGCTCCACCCAGAGTGACTCGTTACACGACCCCTCTGAATTGTCCTCCCTCTGCACCGCTGTAATATGCTCTCCAACTAATACTGCTACGCCCCCACCTCTTTTGGCCCCTCCTCTGTCTCGCCTAAAACCCCGGCATATTCAGCTGCCAGTCCTGTCCCTCTTTCAACCAGGTCTCTGTCACCGCAACCACATCCAAATTCCTCGTGAGCATTAAGGCCCTAAGTTCATCTGTCTTACCTGCTACGCTCCTTGCATTGAAGTATAAGCACTCCAGACCTCCAGGCCCAGTGAGGTCATCCTCCCCCAGAGTGCTCTTCTTCTTTGCCAGCCTTGTCCCAGCCCAAACCTCAAGCAATGATAAAACCAGCACCCTTAATACCCATTTCAGCTTTCAAGAAATCATTTTCAAGGATCTTAATTGATTGCGTAAGACCCTCCCTAAAACGAAAAGTGGGAATCAATATCTATTGACCATAATAAATGTGCCTACTAGATTTCCAGAGGCCATTCCATTACGCAATATTACAGCTAAAAAGATTATAGAGAAGTTGTTTGAATTCTTTACTAGATATGTGCTGGAATTCTATCGCCCTGCCCGCCATGGAATCAGGGCGGGTAAGGGGCTGACAGCAGAAAGTCCATTGACCTGGCACGGGAATTTCTGGTCTCGCTCGAGCGAGGCCATAAAATCCCGCCCATGGTCTACCACAGAAATATAATCAGATCAAGGATCAAATTTTACACTGAAGTTATTCAAGGAGATTATGGATAGTTTAGGAATACAACAAGTTAAATAAACTACCTACCATCAAAATCGCAAGGAGCATTAGAGCGGTGGCATCAAACTTTAAAAACATCATTGAGGGCTTATTATCAAGAATACATTATTGAGTTACCTTCCAGAGGAAAATCAAAATGACCTGAAAGGGTTGTTAAAATCACATGGAGAGATATGTGGGAATAAGCTGGGAAGTACTAAAATAATTGTGAATGATGCAGTCGTAGAAAATGTTCCAGTTGTGCAGTATCCTTGTAGACATAATCCTCTCAAGTTGGCACAGGTTCAGAAGGAGAAATTGATGTTTACTCGATCTGAGATGCAGTAGTCGAAAGTCTCAATCAATCATGTAAAACTGGTGAAGGTGGAGAAAGAGAACCAGTTACTGGACATTAATGTGAATAAAGAAAGTGAGCAAGTGTGGAGACAGATACAAGAGCAGTTGATTGTTTTGAAACCTGTTCCTGAGTTGTTGGAATTACCTGAACATAAATTGCAGGATTGTCAAGAACAGCTCATCATCTATGCAAAGAAAAGTGGAGATGAATCAACAGTCATGCGTCATCTCAAAAAGGAGATTGAGGAGCAGAAGTATTGTACTACTGCAGATAGAAGAAAAGGACAATAATGTACAATGAGACTGCTGAAACTTTACCATCATTTGAAATGAACTGCTGGAATAGCAAATCTGTTCAGTTTGCACAGATGTGAATACCCAGTGAAACAGTACCGTACATAGCTGGTGTTTGAGTAACTTACGGTGGTCTTTGGAGCAGCGTAACTGCCACAATGATCTCTGGAACCATGGTTGCAATGGGTTCTCACACCAAGGAAGACAATCTGCTGTACGTTTTTTGCCAAACAGTGTGTAGAAAGTGATGGTGAAAATCCAGGGCAAACAAAGGAGTCAAACTGCCTGACGGAGGAGCTAAGGCCAATTGACAAGAGCGAGAACAGAGATAAAATGGCCTTTCTGACTGGCCATGACTACACACATGTAAAGTTTTATCCTCCTGATCCTGCCTAGCTCTCTGAAGATATTACCAGAGCTAATTTATCATTGTAACGACAAAATTGAATTCAGACTTGGAATCAAAACAGGATTAAGTATTAAAGGAGAGGAATGAGAAAGCAGTGTGTAGAGAAAAGAAGAAGGGATGTTCGATGGTGGAAGACAAAGACTGAAAAGGACTATACTACTGTTATGTTTGCATGGTTTGATTCTATAAAATGTATGTATATCTATTGTAGAGTACTCCTTTGTGAAACTAAAAGGTTTTGAAAAATGAAGCCATCTTTCAATAGTGATGGTTCATGTGTTTCTTAAGGGAGAAGTGTGATGATACGGTGCCTTTAAGAAATCTATTTTAATCATGTTCCTTTGCAGGATGTTTCTATCAGGCCCTGGAAGTTCCCAGCACCGTGATATTTATGACCAGTTTCCTTTATTGCTACTAAAACAGTATAATTGATAAATCATGTTGATTTTAATCTGGATTTATGCAGGGTTCTGGGGCTTTATGGTCCCCTGGGGATTGCTGAGTGGAGCTTGATTTGGGAGTGATTCTCAGGTCGGGATAAATGCCTGGAGGCAGTTTGTACCACGCAAAAGTCCAGGTTTTAGTTTCATTTTCTCCGTTGCTGTTCGATGCTGGTGGAAGAAGGCAGTGTTTCTGTCGCTCTCTCACTCTCTCTCCAGAGGCTTTCTGAATATTTCAAGACTGGGGAGCTTCAGAGAACTGATCCAACGTTCACAAAACCCAGCATCATGTGAGCATACTTATTTCTGTGCCAAATCTGAAGAGGGATGTATGTCTGTGGGATGGTGTTTGACTTGGAATAACACAGATAGCTAGCTGTTAAGGTTTATACTGTGACATGTTAAGTTTTGTAATTGGTAAAAGTTATGCTAATTCCTTTTGGTTATATTTTAACTGTGTTCTTAAATAAACTTTGTTTGATAAAATCTTCCTAGTGGGTCCTTGAATCATACCTGGAGTGATACACCTTATGCCCACCCTTGCCAAATTCAAATGTAAAATCTTAGGGTCTAGGCTAACTTCATGAAACTTCTTGGAGTTTCTGGCTTGAGTCTTAACAATGTGTACAGAACCTAAGTGAATGAGCACTGTGATGCACACACACAATGATGAGCAATAACTTCTGTGCACTATATAGAAATCATAGAAACCCTACAGTGCAGAAGGAGGCCATTCGGCCCATTGAGTCTGCACCGACCACAATCCCACCCAGGCTCTACCCCCACATATTTACCCGCTAATCCCTCTAACCTACACATCCCAGGACTCTAAGGGGCAATTTTTAACTTGGCCAATCAACCTAACCCGCACATCTTTGGACTGTGGGAGGAAACCGGAGCACCCGGAGGAAACCCACGCAGACACGAGGAGAATGTGCAAACTCCACACAGACAGTGACCCGAGCCGGGAATCGAACCCGGGACCCTGGAGCTGTGAAGCAGCAGTGCTAACCACTGTGCTACCGTGCCGCCCACTGTAACACTACATTCTGTACTCTCTCGTTTCCTTCTCTATGAATGGTATGCTTTGTTATATATGGGCTAACATAAATTTGTGTTTTCATCTGACCAAAAGGTGAAAAAAGTCACAGAGATGGCCCAGATGGGTCAGCCTTCCTGAGAGGCATATGTTCTGTTGAACAAATGATCGTGGAGATTGCTCAGGTGCCTGAACAGCTGCTCGTTGTGATGATAAATTACCATTAGTAGGTGATAAAGATAGCATTGAAATGACTTTGGCACATGATGGTAATATTGGAGGTCATGATGTCAGTTCACTGAACACAATAGGACGTTGGCACAAAGCATGAAGGGAGTGCAACAATGGTGTTGCACCATAAAACAGTGCGAGCATAGTTAATGCAATGATATAAATCAGAGAGTGCTTTCACAATGAGAAGGGCTATATCTAAATACCTCCTGATGTGTCTGTCACAGTTTCTAGCCCTACTCCCTCACACTCTGGACTAGGTCATCCTTTAGGCATCAAGAGGAAGAAGAGACGCCCAAGGAAGTGACATCACATCATACCAGCCCACACACCATCAACTCTGATAAAAACACTTGGGAGGGATGAAGTGCACATGTAGAGTTGGTGGCAGAGAATCAAAGTCAACTCACCAGAGTGCAGGAGGAGATATTAGAATCAGAGACATCTGTGCACAGAACCCCTCGGGAGGAAAGTTAGAATGATGCTCCAGTGAGCAGCAACATGGGAGCCTCAGGACTCCACAAAACATCCAGGACTAAACAATCCATTTGACTGGCACCCCATCTATCACTTTCAACCTTCAGTCCCTCCATCACTAATGCAGATTGGCTCAGTATTTTGATAATTAACAAAATAAATGTGGACATCTGGTGGAGTTGCTTGAGGCAATGGGATCTCTGTGACTGTAAATGGAGTTGTCCATCCCAACCATGAGCTCCACATTGTCCCAGGGGCTCAACTGCACAAACTCTAACCATGAGAGATTAGCCAATCTCACAGAGAGATACATGCAGCAGCACTCAGAGTGGATGCAACAATAACTTCTCAACTAAGAAAGGATGCAAGCTTCCCTGAGCAGCCTGGAGAAGGTGCTCAGAGTATGAGCACTGGGGTGTTGCATACCTTTAGCAGGACTGTTGGCACAGCAGTTGCTGTTACACTTTTCATATTCTATATAACACATTTGAGTACTTCTTTAGTATTTTCACTTACACTTGTTCATGATTCCCTGTTTATTTGGATATTAGAGAGCTCAAAAAGAAAATCATGAAGATAGTCCTTACCAGTAATAGTGAGTCTATCCTGCTGAGGTCCATGTTAATGTGCCATCAATTGATTTATGATGGTATAAAATCTGCAAAGTTTTGTCCCAGCCGCAGTGAAGGGACACCCATAGGGGGTGGAGTGGAAGGCAAGTTGCAGGTGCTGTTGTTCCCATGCACCTGTGGCCCTTGCCCATTTACCTGGTAGAGTTCATGGGTTTGGAAACTGATATCAAAGAAACTTTGGTGAATTGTAGAATGCATCTTGCACATGGCACACAATGCTGCCATGTTGGTGGAGGGGCTGAATGTTGAAGGTGGTGAATGGAGTGCCAATCAAGTGGATTATTTTTCCCTGGATGCTATCTAGCTTGTTCAGTCTTTCCGCAGCTATAATCATGCAACTAGAGGGTACTGCACCACATTCCTGACTTGTGCCTTGTACATGGTGGTCAGGCTTTGGGGAGTCAGGAGATCAGTTAGTAGCCACAGAATTACAACCTGCTCTTTCATCAAACTTGCTCACAATCTATCCATGCAGGAGAATACAGTCCACAACAGGAGGAAGAAAGAGAAGATGGGAAGTGGTAAACCAGTTAAGACCCCATTTGAGCAGCACACTGCAGAGCTGGCAAGGGAGGCTAGGGACCATGCCTATGCTGAAAGTGAAGTCAGCCTCTTCCAAAAATTCAGACAGGAAGCATGCATTATTCCAAGAACCTTGGGAAATTAAGATCATTGGTGAGTCTAATGTTTGAGCCAGCCCAGGCAGTCACTTAATCTCTACTTTGTTCATTCTAGCCAGCAGGAAGAGGAGGAGACCAGCCCCCAGGCCACCTTGGTAGAAGAGGATGATGACTTTATATCTATAGAGGCATAACAGCATTCACTTGCACCCTCCACTAGCCCAGAGACACTCAGAGAGTCATAGTTATAGATTACGCTCAGGATCACACTCTTGTAGTCACCTCAGACACACGTGTCCACAGCTGGTAGAGGCAGTGACAGCCAAGGTCTCTGGTATTCAGAGGACTGCTAGAGACCAGGTCCTGCTAAGTCCAAGTCTGAGAATAAGTCTCTGGAAGCAGCCATAGAAAAACGCTGGAGATTCAGAGAGACACATGGAAGCATCCATCAAAGCCTTCGATGGAGTAGCATGAAAGATGAAAGAGGAGCATCAGCCAGGCATCCCATCGTCATCTACTCAGGATGCACCAAGGGTCTTTATTTGCTCCAAATCAACTCCAGCTGGTCAGTGCAAGGAGAGTGCATCTGCTCCACACCAGGAGACCCTTAGCAGGCTACAGTCATCAAGCGCCGAACCTCCAGAGGATGCCTGCCAATGTCATCTCGGGCAACAGAGCATTGCAGTTAGCAGATTGCCTCTACCTCTGTTGCAGATGTTGGAGATCCACCTATTGCAATGTGGTAGTTTCCACATGACCTTCAGCTTAATCTAGCAAAGAACAACCTCCTCCCACTTCAATATTTACATTTGGACATTGAGGCTGTCACTTTGCTGCTGAGCTACCATTCTGCCATGATTGTTTCCAGGACTTTTCAAAATGTCTCCACCAGCTTTTACCTTCATCTGTCACCCACCCACTTCCCTGTGCCCCCATCACTATTGACTCCACAAATATCATCTTCACTCCATCCTCTGTAAACCTTAAACCTCCCCTCCGTCACCCTGGATCCTATAATCATTAACCTGGATATGCCTTTCCCACTCCAATGAGCTCACACCAGTCACAGTGCCCATTCCCACCCAGATCCTGCCCATTCCCACTTTCCATGCCACCATTCTTGCCCTGCTCAATGAGTACTGCACTTACCACAGCCAAACCTGACCTTTCAATCCTACCACATCCCACTTCCCATTTTCACTGTCATCACCCCTTTGTTCCATCAATACTGTTAATCCTTCTCCTAGGACTCTGCTATTGACTCTATTGACCCCTCCTTATAAGCCTCTACCCCCACTTCCTCATTCACAAACCCACCCTACAAATGAATGCCTTCAACCACCTTCTCCTCATGTGTTCAACCTCCCCTTCTCATACTTTCAATCCCCCCCTCTTGTGCCTTCAACCTCTCCATCTTTGTGCCCTCAAACTCCCCTTTCTTCATGCCTTCAAACAATATTGTTCCATCAACTGTTCCTCTTTTTGCCTTCAAACGACCCCCACACCCCTGCCATATCTTTGTTTATTGTCTCCCAAGGTTCTCAGCAATGGTGCATGTAGCATCGATTAACTGGTAAGTCCCATCAGCCTCGCTTCCCGTGTGCATGCCACATTTGTCAAGCTGGGTAACTAAAAGACATAAGTACCCATTGGCAGTGCAATAGATCTGCTGATGGTTCAGAATTCTGGTCTGTTTCCCTGTTCATGCACATTCGTAAAGTGTATTCCCAACTTTCACCAGCAGGAAAGACAGCCTGTCATTAACCTGCCTTGCAGGTCTGGTGGGGAAGATTCCCACCTGATTACCCAACATCATGAACCTGAATTTTGGCCTCCCACCACATTTTCCTCTTCCACCTGTCAAGATTCCCGCTGCTGCCAGGAGGGGAAGATTCTGTCCAGAGTGTAAGACCAATATTAACACAAAAATTCACTAATGGTCATTTAAATAACCAGCTGCCCTCATTTCAATAGGATTTTGGAAAAACAGGAATCTGGAATCTGGAGTATGGTGGATTTTTATGGATAGCCAGGATACTCCTTTAGACAGGTATGGTATTCATTTGGAAAGGGTCTCAGTACCCCTTTTGAATCATAGAATCATAGAAACCCTACAGTGCAGAAGGAGGCCCATTGAATCTGCACCGACAACAATCCCACCCAGGCCCTATATAACCCTACATATTTACCCCACTAATCCCGACAACCTACGCAATCCCGACAACCTACGCATCCCAGGACACTAAGGGGCAATTTACTATGACCAATGCATCTAACCGGCACAACTTTGGAGTGTGGGAGGAAACCAGAGCACTCGGAGAAAACCCACGCAGACACGGGGAGAACGTGCAAACTCCACATAAACAGTAACCTGAGGCTGGAATCGAACTCAGGTCCCTGGAGCTGTGAAGCAGCAGTGCTAACCACTGTGCCACCCATTTTTTTTTACATTTGGGACCACGTTCTTTCCAGAAGTGCAGTAGTTCTGTGGAAATGTGACAAATACCAGATCACAAGTCTGCAACCGTGAATTCCAAAATGGCAATTGCCCCTGTCCCCTGCCTCATGACATGCAGGAAGGAGGGAGACAGTGGCATAGTGGTAATGTTACTGGACTAGTAATCCAGGCTAATGTTTTGGGGACACGGGTTCAAATCCCACCAGGGCTGAATCAGAATCACTAATGCCCCCTTTAGGAAAAGGAAATCTGCCGCCCTTACCCGGTCTGGCCTACACAACTCCAAACTCGCATCGATGCAGTTGATTCTTAACTGCCCTTTGAAATGGCTCGGCAATTCAAGGGGTAATTAGGGATGGGCAACAAACGTTGGCCTTGCTAAAGATGTCCACACCCCATGAAACCATACTAACATAACTAAATATGAATTTACTGTTAAAAAGATAAATAAAAAATTGGAATTAAATCACTAAATTAAGAGTAGATTCTGAACAGGGGGGAGGGTGTCACAGAAAAGACAGAAAGAATCAGTAATGATAGGCAACAACACCTCCTCCATGATCATCCTCAACACCGGTGCCCCACAAAGTTGTGTTCTCAGCCCCCTCCTTATACACCTATGATGTGCGGCCAAATTCCCCTCCAATTCGATTTTCAAGTTTGCTGATGACACCAGGTAAGGCATCATTTGAGATTCAAAAATCACATAATTATACATTCTTCATGCAAAAATGCATTGGAATTTGAAGCTATAAAAGAGCTGTTCAGGTGTTAAGAAAATGTTCAGAAACTAAACCACTGTCGAGAAGCTGTCCAGGAACTATCCAGCTGTCAAGGAACTGCCTAGCTGTCTTAGAAGTATCCAGCTGTCAAACAGCTATCTAGCTGTTAAGGAAATGTTAAGGAGCTATCCAGCAGTGAAAGCTTTCAAGGAAGTGCGAAAGCTATCAAAACTATCCAGAAAGTGTCAAAGCAATCCAGGAAGTGTCAAAGCTGTCAAGGAACTGTCCATAGATAGTAGATGGCGCAGAGGAGGTAAGGGCAAAAGGTGGTGTGTGTATGCATGGGGTGCGTAGAGGTTAACTAAGCAAAGGTTGTGGATAATAGAGTATGTGGGAGGAGGCAAGGTTTGGCATAAGTGGGCATAGATGGGGTATAGGGAGTGCGTGGGGTGAGGTCTGAAGGGATGCTTTTGTTTTGTTATTTCTTTTATTTCAACATAGTGCCACAATATAGAAGCAGTCCTTGTGCCCAGCATGCCTTCACAGCTGTCATCTTGCAGATTTGTTCTAGGGTTGTCCACTCCAAAACACTTTTGAGCCGTCCCCACTCCACCCCCCAGATAAAGATCCCACCTGTGGGTGGACATTTTAGAGGTTTGGTTTGCCGAACTGTGAGATCTCCCAACTTGTTGAACCTGATCTGGGGATGAAAATCTGGGCCAAATAGTGAGTAAATTGATAAAATAAGCCTGAAATTCTGCATGGGAGTTGGTTGAATCTTCATTTGGTGGGGAGATCCAGAAATGGTGTGGAATCTGGTTTCTTCAGTATTCCATAGAATGCAAGCAAGGAAATTGCTGTGCTTCTATAAAACCATTGCCTTGGTATAAAAGGTCAAGCCAAGTGATTCATGTTCAAGACAGTCTGAAGTTGTATGCATTTAAATCCATTCTATCATCGTTCTGTAGTTTAGTGAAGAATGAGTGGGTTGTGGCCTCCTGAAAAACTGGAAGAGCAGATGAAGAATACGTTATAAGTTAATGTTAGTGTTTTAGACTAAATTCTGCTTAGATCATCACTACATCATGTACAGAATATGCCTCAATGCAATTTGACGCATTCAATATACATTAAAATCTTTGTTGATGAATAAAACAAATTGCAAAAATTGTGCAAATAGTGTTAGCAATGGTGCCATGATATTTAGTGACAAATGATTTTAAGAATGGTATACATATTTTCTCCCAAAGGTTTATTGGACCATTTCTAGCTATGGTTATCAGCATTATCCCAATCATCTTTAAATTTCTTTTCATCTATATACAATTTTTTATACCATTTGGATTTGCCTACTACCTAATCTTTGGAGGTAAGACAAATATCCAATCTACTTAAATAATTAGTATTATTTTAGTAAATATTCCATCCTATATAATTTTAATAATGCAAAGACATATATTGGCAGCATGCTTTAAATCAATTGAGATCAGTTGAGTTTATTGCAGAAGTAGAGAATAATAATTCAAGGCTGGCAATCTGTTGCATTGTGATTTGTTGCAGTTTTTACCACAATATATACTTACGCATGGTATATTTTGCAAATATTGCCAAAATTTAAATAATACCAGATATAAGACTGGAGAAATTGGTTAACGTTCCACGAAATGGGTATGAATCATGTGCATTGACTGCAACAGGCCACAAAAACTTTGACGCGGTGGATTGGAAAAATTGGCTAAGAAGTTGGCTGCAGTCCCTATCATAAGTGATGGGAGGAGGAGTGAAACAAACAGTGCAGGGTGAGCGCTGACTGACAGAATCATAGAATACCTGCAGTGCAGAAGTAGGGTATTTGGCCCAGTGAATCTGCACCCACTCTTCGATAGAGCATCCCAACCAAGCCCTATGCCCAAAACCCCACATATTTATCCCACTAATCCCCCTAACATACACATTTTGGGACACTAAGGGGCAATTTAGTGTTGCCAATGTAGCTAATCTGCACATCTTTGGACTGTGGCAGGAAACTGAAACACCTGGGGGAAACCCACATGGACGCAGGAAGAAATGTGCAAACGGGAGTGAATCGTGCTGATGCTGGGAGCATCTGTTAGGTGGGATTCACCCACCTAAACAATGCAAATTTATGCATCCTGCGATTCCTGTAGGGCAGCGTTGACCCCTCTTAGCCCAAGATGCCAGTCCAAGGTTCCAGTACCGGGGGCCGGGGACAGTGCATCATTGTGTGTGGCCTGAAAGTAGACCTGAGTAGGGGCCTGAGGGGAAGGGGGCTTGAGTGGAGGGCTGAGGGTGGTGTTGGTCACCCTCATACATGCGTGAGGGTGTTCTTTTTTGCTGAGGGGCTGGTGGTGCTCCTCTGGTCAGCAAGGGGAACAACTTCTGTTTTTTTGGGGAGGGGCACCTGTCCACAAATGCAGAATGTCCGGGAAAGGGTGTCCTGATCATTGACAGCTGGGCTGCCCTGCACAAATTGCAGGATGCATAAATTTGCATTCCTCAGGTGTTTTCCCACCAGCAGGAGCACTTAGCCTGAAAACAGGAGAATTGGGCCCCACATCTGCTATTGGACAATATGAATGACATAGAGCAGGCTCTGGTCTTCTCAAGGTGAGATGCCTGGATAGGTCTCATGAACGCTTCATTATATCCAGCCAGGACCTCACAAATTGTGGCCTGTTGTGATCTGCACAACTAGGCACCACATAGGCAAGAAATTTTGAACACCTTGAAGCACATTGCCTCCTCTGGCAATAATGGAACAGGATAATAACCAGGCACAACAGGATAAAGACCACAAGGGGCTGCAGGCAAGGTGCAATGACAGTTGCACAAGGGAGTCTTGTGCATTGCTAATACAGGCACATTTTGCATGAACTTTACCAACTGATCCATTCAATCCAATAAAACTTTGGATATGCAATAAAGCTTTCTGCTGTCCCTGTTGCCTGGGTGGCACAGTGGTTAGCATTGCTGCCTCACAATGCTAGGGACCCAGGTTTGATTCCCAGCTTGGGTCACTGTCGATGTGGAGTCTGCATGTTCTCCCTGTGTCTGCAAGGGTTTCCTCCGGGAGCTCTGGTTTCCTCCCACAGTCCGAACGACGTGCTAGTTTAGCCATGGTAAATTCTCCCTCTTTATACCCAAACAGGCACCGGAGTGTGGTGATTAGGGGATTTTCACAGTAACTTCATTGCAATGTTAATGTAAGCCTACTTGTAACACACAGCAAATAAACTTTCTCTTTGATTGCCATTAGCAATATCCTGCACTGTTCATCACATGAGGCCATTCGATGTATTCCTTCGCATTGCACATTTTGTGGCAACATGCAAGTTGTTAATGGCCCAGAGATAAAGGATTCTTTCAGTTGTGCACCATGCATTATTTATTTCAGACAATTACACATCAGAGTAACATCTAACATCAGAATCTAACCGTATGAATCCAAATGCAGCTATTTGGATTTTCTTATTTGTTTGTGGATGCTCTTATATGATGTTCCACCTGCATTGTCAACTGGTGTGGAGACAGGCTGTTAACCTTTCTGTTCCAAGGCTCCAATGGCCAAGGCAGTCATTTTCTGGTTATCTGAGGCCTCTGTAGGCATATCAAAGGCCTCCTCCAGAGGTACAGGACACTGTTCTGTCTCCACTATTTTGTGAAGCACTGATGCCACCATCAGAGGGACAAAGGAATCGTTCCCCTCTCCATTAGCATCCAGAGAGGTGCTCACCAATGCTGTGGACAGCCACTCCTCCACTCTTCCAATGTACACTTGTCTCTCCAAGCTTACCTGAGGAGTCCCAAGGACCTGATGATGGATCCAGACTTCCCTTCTCACATCTTGCCTCACCATTTCTACAGAGAGTTCAAAGAGGAGACATAAACATGCAGGTCCTTGTATATCTCCATAATTTACAGGATGGTATGTTGGAAATACCTTTCAAAATCTTTTGATGGAGGATGCCATGCATGCACACGCCAGAGTCACAGTCGTACTCATGTCCTAGATGGACATCTCCATTATTCGTTCTTTGGAGTGCATAGCCTCTGGAATCTCTAAGGTGTTCTCGCAAGTTTATTGCTTTGGAAATAAAAGCCAATTGGCTGAAGAAATCCTTCTTTGGCACAGATTCTTGGACACTGGCTTTATCATTGGGAGGAAGTTCTGTAATATTTCTTCCTGACTCCACAGGCTGAACCAATCTGTACAGTACCTCTCTAAATTAAAATAATTCTTTGGAATCTAACAAAACCAGGGGATTTGGGAATAATGCTGGAAGATGGGATTGAGTTAGAACATCAGCTATGATCTTATTGAATGGTGATGCAGGTTTAAGGGACAGAATAGCTTACTCCTGCTCCTATTTCTGATCTTACATTTTTATTTGTGGAAGCTTCCAACTCATAAGAAAATGATTTGTGCAATGATAGTCAGTTCTATGTTAAGCATTGCCTGGTGTGACTCAAGAACCCTATTCTGGCATGGAAATCTCTGCTACTTTTGCTGCAGAGGAAGACAATTCACTGGCTTCTGTTTTCTCTGGGCCCTCTTTTCGGCCAGCTGAGCTTTACGTTTCTGCTCACCTTTTCCAATGCCTTCCCAAGCAGTCAGTCTCCAGATATCAACAATTATCATCTTCATAGCTGGCTTGCAGGTGCCTTAGTAAAGGAGGCAAGGATGTCTATTTGGAGTATTGTGTGCAGTTCTGGTCACCAAACTATCAGACTGATGTGGAAGTTTTGGAGAGAGAATGCAAAGAAGGTTCACCAGGATGTTGCCTGGTCTTGAGAGTGTTGGCTATGAGGAGAGATTGAATAAACTAGGATTGTTTTCACTGGAACGACGGAGGCTGAGGGGAGATCTGATAGAGGTCTACAAAATTATGAGAGGCATAGACAGGGTGGATAGTCTGAGGCTTTTTCCAAGGGTGGAAGTGTCAATCGCAAGGTGGCACAGGTTCAAGGTGAGAGGGGGAAAGTTTAAGGAAGATGTGCAGAGAACGTTTTTCATACAGAGAGTGGTGGGTTCCTGGAACGCGCTGCCGGAGGATGTGGCGGAAGCAGACATATTAGCAACATTTAAGAGGCATCTGGATGAGTACATGAATAGGAAGGAAATGGAGGGATATGGACCGAGTAAGAGCAGAAGATTTTTTAGTTAGGGCATCATGATCCGCACAGGCTTGGAGGGCCGAAGGGCCTGTTCTTGTGCTGTACTTTTCTTTGTTCTTTATTCTTTGTCTAGGAGGTTATGACCAAGTGACCAATTTTTTTAACGATTCATTTATGGGATGTAGGCATCGCTGGCTAGACCCATATTTATTGCCTATCCCTAGCTGCTGAATTGTACATAAGATCTTTGAACTTTGCGTATATACTATTATCCATCTGATGAACCTACAGCTCCATCATTCAAGTCCCAGTAGTATACCAACCACTCTGTTATAAACACATTCCTCTCTATTTAGAATTAAAACACAGCAGCAACAGTATTTATATATATTTATATGGGGGGGGGGGATTCTCCATCTCCGTTCACCGATGGCGGAAATCCAGATTACTCACTGAATGAGGTATCTGGGCTTAAAACGGGATGCCTGCTGGGAGCAAGGGCTATTGGGA
Organism: Mustelus asterias; assembly: GCF_964213995.1. Taxonomy (NCBI): domain Eukaryota; kingdom Metazoa; phylum Chordata; class Chondrichthyes; order Carcharhiniformes; family Triakidae; genus Mustelus; species Mustelus asterias. The sequence continues at coordinate 128,188,076 of NC_135807.1, forward strand.
TTCACCCGACCAACTCCGCCGGCCCCAATCAGTTCCTGCCCAGAGCGGGCAGCAATCCAATTAATATGCAAACCCACTAATTGTAATAGAATTAACAGACTTGATGGCCCCTTCACTGGCCCCCCCACCATTCACCCGCCTCTCCAATAGAAAATGCACCGGACGGGCTTTGGTGTTGGTCATCGCCAATGTAGACCTGGTGTGCTGGACCCTGAGGGTCCAGGGGAGAACCACCAACCCCCTCAGCAGAGAGAGGCATTCTCCCCCCACACACCCACCCACCACTAAAATAACGGGTCACATCCCTGAAAATCATGCAAACATGAGGGTGACCTGACCCAACCTTCCTCCTACCTCAGGCCCCCCCCTCAGCCCTCCCCTACCCTCAGACCCCCACTCAGTCCACTCCCCCCTCAGACCCCCACTCATCCTCCTCCCCCCTCAGTACCCTTCCCCCTTCAGACCCCTCCACTCAGGCCCATCTTAAGGTCAAGTGCCTTGGCAATGCCAATAGTGCACTGCCTCCTGGCTGTTTCTTCAAAATGCAGCTAATGGAAATACAACAAAACTTACTCCAACTTATAAATCAAAGAAAGGGTTTAATAAAGAAGCATCATTACTCTAAACTTGAGGCCTTGCCCTGGGCCATTCCAAGCTCTCCACAATTCTACATAGTTCCTTATTTATAGTGAATCAGCTGGTCAGGTGATTATTACATCACTCTGTAATTGGTTCCATTGTTTACTGGGTCACCTGACCCTTACATCTTGTTCCCATTGGTCACATTGCAACCAATACAAAGTTGTCACTGGTTATATTTTAACACTGGCACCCTGCCATTGACACCCTGGCCTAGTGCCTTGGGCCCATGGATGGGTTAGGAGGTAAGTCCAATGCTCATGTGCCCTCTGCCACTGCCAGGCTGAAGAAGAAGGGTTTCCCCAAGGGTCCTGGGGGTTGGGTGGGCTCGGATTGGTGGCAAGGGGTTTACTTCGCCACTCTTCTCTAGGATGGGCTCTCATGGCTGGACTGCCCATCTAGCCTTGGCAGACCTAAAGATCACCCCTGGCAAGGAAATTTTGTAACTCTATGATCAACGTCTTCATTCTTGCATGTCTGCTGTGAAAATTTTGAAGTGGCCTGGTCACTTGAATCCTCATGCTCCCGGTCACCTGGCAGACTTTTAAATCACAGAAGCATTCATTCTGCAGCAGGGATTTCCCTTTCTTTGAGGAAAGTCTGAGGGGGAGGGGGGAGTGGGGCTGAGGGGGGAGTGGGGCTGAGGGGGGTCTGAGGTGGAATCGGTTGGGGGGGTCAGCTCAGGTCACTCCCTGGTCTACGGACTGTGGTGGGGTAGGTTGACCTGTTACTTGAGTGGAGGCAGGGAAGATGCCTCTTGTGATGAGAGATTAGTGGTCAGTGGGTGGGGGATGGTGCCGGGGGGGGGGGGGGGGGGAAGGGGCGGTTGCCATTTCCATTTTTGGGGACGGGAGTACTGTTTCCAAATATGGAGTGCCCTTTAAATTTAATGTCCCAATCTCTGGACAGAATGGCTGGCCAGCAAGATTCGCAAGATGGGCTGATTGGTATCTTTCAGGTGGGTGAATTCCACCTGACAGATGCGGCAACATTTTGGTTTCCCCATTGGCATCAGCACTTAATCTTAATTCAGGTGTATTGCACCAATGGAGCAAAAAGCTTCAAGTTTTTAGGTGTCCAGATCACCAACAACCTGTTCTGGTTCCTCCATGCCGACTCTATAGTTAAGAAAGCCCACAACACCTCTACTTTCTCAGAAGACTAAGGAAATTTGGCATGTCAGCTATGACTCTCACCAACTTTTACAGATGCACAATAGAAAGCATCCTTTCCGATTGTATCACAGCTTGTATGGCTCCAGCTCTGTCCAAGACCACAAGAAATTACAAAGGGTCGTGAATGAAGCTCACTCCATCACTCAAACCAGCCTCCCACCCATTGGCTGCGATTCTCCCATTGCGACCCACAACTTTTCTGTCGGGTCGCTGTGGGAGACGCGCATCTGCGGCCTTGAACAGGGATTTGCGCATGCGCCGGGAACGCATGCGCACCTCTCAGAGCCCGGCGCACAGTTGCCAGTCAGACCATGCTGGAAACCGGCGGGAAGGCAGATGAGTCATTTAAATCTGTTTTTAATCTGTTTTAAATATGCATATTAGTTAATTATTGGGACCTTTCAGGTTCCATTTGAATCTCCCACCCCGCCAGGGATACTTAATTCCGGCAGGGTTCAGACTAGCTCCCCACATTCAGGGAACTGGCAGGAGACCCCGCTGGAGTGAAGGGGGGGAAATCAAGGCTCCCCAGGAGGTCAGCCGGCGGGGGAGGGGGTGTCCCCTGGGCATGGGCACTCTGGCAGTGCCAGCCTGTACCCCTGGCACTGCCCAAGGGGCAAAGTGCCCATGCTCGGGCACCTTGGCACAGCCCATCAGGCATTGGACTGCCAAGGGGGCAGGGCCTATTGTAGATGGGGCCTGGGGCAATCGGTGGGGGTGAGGGGTTCTGCTGCCATACTGCAGTCAGGATCAGTCTGGGATGGAGGGAGGGCAGCGATTGGGGGGGGTTGGTCTGCCGGGGGCACTGCCTCCGGGGGGGTTTGATCCCAGGGGGCATCAGTGGGGGGTGGGGGGGGATCACCACTGCTGGGTGGTGGGGCCTGGACACAGGGAGAGGGGGGAGTCAGGGCTTGCACAGGAATTGCTGTGGGGGCCGCGATCAGGCTGTGAGGAGGGCTGGAGGGGCAGCACTGCAGTGGTCCTGGGCTGGCCAGCGATTGAGCTGGCCAACAAATGGGAAGTTGACAGTTTGGGGCCACTGCACATGTGCAGAGCTCCAGAACTGTCAAACTCCGGTGCAAATAGGCCCCGCCCCACTGAGTTTTTAATGAGATTCCCGACTGGGACTTCTGCAGTGCACAGAGTGCGGAGATTCAGGTGAGAAGCTGAACTGACGGAACAGTCGGGATTTAGAACAGTTCTCCCACCAATTCAGCACTTTTGGGAGAATCGTGGCCATTTACACTGTCTACACTTCCTGCTGCCTCAGAAAAGCAGCCAGCATAATTAAGGATCCCAAGCACACGAACATACTCTCTTCCACCTTCTTCTGTTGGGAAAAAGATACAAAAGTCTGAGGACATGTACCAACCAACTCAAAAACAGCTTCTTCCCTTTTGCCAACAGACTTTTGAATGGACCTACCTCGCATTAAGTTGATCTTTCTCTACAACCTAGCTATTACTGTAACACTACATTCTGCACTCTCTCCTTTCCTTCTCTATGAACAGTATGCTTTATCTGTATAGCATGCAAGAAACAATACTTTTCACTGTGTTAATACATGTGGCAATAATAAATCAAAACAAATTAAATCTTCCCAAAATATTGCAGAGTTTTGTTTCCAACGAGAAAATTGGCATGTTTCTCTCCAGGGAAACAGGTCAGTGTCTCTCCAGATCTTACGACACTCTGTCAATAAAAACCAAGGGGACATATCTCACACTGTCTGCAGGGAGGCGGGACCTCAACAGGCCGGACAAGCCTGGCTGCACTGAGATTGGGGTACCATTTTTAAAGGGCATCCCAAGTGAAATAGCAATAAACCTCTCCCACACTGCACCACTGAGGGCTCCACCATCCTTCCAATTGGAGCCAGCATTCAACTCCACTCCGCCCTCCGATCACCGGTCCCTTCCCCCATCCCCGCGATCATTGGCCCCTCCCCACTGATCACCGGCCCGTCCCTTCCCATCATTGGCCCCTCGCCCCTGATCAATGGCCCACCCCCAAACATCAGCCCCTCCCCCCGTGATCATCGACCCCTTTGCCCCACCGACCATCGACCCCTTTCTCCTCCCCACCCCAAGGTTGGAGCCTGCCCCTACCTTCCTGCTCCACCCCCAAACAGCCATTGCCGGCATCCGTTCATCCCCTATCGACTCCTGCTTACCAGCACATATAAATGAATACCCCCCATCCCTCATGAGGCACCCACTGGGGTCCACCCCTTGGCACAGGTTGGCATTGCCATGGTGGCATGGGCATGGTGTCAACATGGCATTACCAACCTGTGCCAAGGGGCAGTGCTAGGGGGCAGTGTCAGGCCAGTGCCTGGCCATGTGTCTTTCCCCCACGGGCTATATTCAACTTTGTGCCCCCAGGAGGTCCCCATGACATCTTCACATCACATCAGTGTGGTCTGAAAATACAGCGGGAGTTCAATATCTGGTGATGAGGTAGATTAATCATTCAAATATATTAATAAGTATGTAAACCTGGTTCACGCCCATTATGAAAGTTGCAATCTTGTGGACGAGATCTGCGTCTTCCAGATCTTGAGCCCGGGTTGGCAAATCTGCAGATGGCAGGAATGGGCTCAAGATCATCCTCTAGTGTCAATAATAACAGTAAAATGTCTCAGGATACCTCATAAGTGAATTATTGAAACAAAATTTAACTCTGAGCAGTATCAGGAGATATGAGGGCAAGTAACAAAAGCCTTGGCTAAAGAAATGGGTTTTAAGAGGCACCTGAGTGGGAGAAAGAGATGTAGTGAGGCAGAGGGGTTTAAAGAGGGAATGCCAGCATTTGGGGTGTCCATAACTGAAGGCATGGGCACCAGTCATGGAATAATTAAATTTGGGCATGCTAAAGAACTCAGAATTCATGAACTTCATGAGTTTCAGGGCTAGAGATAGGGAGGGATGAGTCCATGGAGGAATTTCAAAATAGGGAAGAGAATTTTAAAATCAAGACCTTGCTTGACTTGAAACGAATCCCACCAACTGCTTAACCAGAAGCCAATGTACGCCAGTGAGTACTATGGTGATAGATGAATGGATTGGTGTGAGTTATGATATAGGCAGTAGAGTTTAGCATTTATTGCATTTCCAAACTAAATTTTAGTTTGTTTCTAAAATAGTCATTGCCTTATTAACCTCTTTCATTGCATTACATTTCTAGATTTTAATGCAGTTTATACTTTCGTAAGTAAAAATCCTTATTTAATTTTGTTTTTTGATTACTTTGAAGGTTTCGATGAACTACCTGAATTCAATAGCATCTCAAGCTGTCTATTCACTATGTTTCGTATTAGTGTTATTGACAATTACAGTTTCGAGCCAATGTATGAAAAAGATCCATTGATGACATTTATACTTGTAGGATCATTCATTGCATTCGAAGCAATTCTAGCTGTGAATCTTCTTATAGCCATGTTAAGTCAAGCACTTCGCAGGTAATTTATATTAACTTTGCAATTCATTTGCAGTAGTGTATAATGATTACTATTTTTTACATGTTTTATATCTACTTGAAAGTTTGTGAAAAAAATACCTGAGAACACTGGCCATCAAAGAAAAGTAGTGTGATAATCTTCCCCTTTTATTTTCTGTGAAATTGTGTAGTCTTCAATAGCTCTGCAGTTTCCTACTAAATGTCTCTTATATTGCAAACAAAACCCTCCCTATCGATGGCCACATTGTGGAATAAACTATTGACATTTGTAACCCTAGCCAAACTTCAGTGAATCCTTTCCCCTCATTCAGGCTGCTCAGTATGTCATCACTCTAACTTTGTAGTGAATATTTCAAGTTCTGTTTAAATCATCAAACTTGGTAAGCCACACATCATGGTTTGCATTTTATAGTGCATGGTGGGGTCAGGTCAGAGGAAGTGAGTGTATGCCGTTTCTATCCATTTTATTGTCTCAACTGTGATTAAATGCAGCCAATTAGTGGCTGAGTAGTGGGACTGCCAACCAATTAGCAACTGGCCAGCCAAGCTAGTGGCAAATTGGTAGCCTAGGGAGGGGCATCCTGCATTGGCAGAACTAAGTTCTGAAACAGAAGATCCAAGATTTAAGGGCCACTGACAGTAGGAAAGACATAATTAGGGGCAGCATCTGACTTTTGGCTGCCCATCCTCATTGAAAAATTAGGAATTATAATGTTTTTCTTTTGGTAATATCACTGTCATATTTCTCATGTACTGGAAAAGATGCTGGTGGGGGTGTGGTTGTTGTAATTGGACTAAGAAACTAAGCAAGCACCTAAATATAAGAAGTGTTTTTGACATATTAATGAACCAAGAGGACCTTCAATAATAATTTACATAAAGTAACAAAATATAAATAGTCTTGAAGTAGGTCGTTTAGTTCAATGGGGGACATATACAAGTTATAAAAATTATAAATAAGTGAGGCAAAGATAGCATAAGTTTACTTCTTAAAATATATGAGTTAAAATAAAGGAAGGAGTTTGATCAGTTATGGAAAAAGGGAACTTCTTAGAGATTGGATGGAACCATAAAGGAAAGAGAGATCATCAGGAAGAAATGCATTTAAGAAAACACTGAAGCCTATGTGAGGGGGTGCTGCCTGGATCTCCTAGAATACAGCATGGTAGCTGGTCAGATCTCCTAGAAGACAATGTGGATAAGGTGAGACCTGCAGAACCAGTTGCTGTCAACCACAGAGGACACCTCAAGAGAAAAATGGCATTGCATGGTCAAATTACTGGAATTCTATAGATTTAAAAATCTGTAAGGACTGCTGCCAAGCAGAAAAGAGAAGGTTAGCTCAAAGTGGGGTTTAAGTTATTCTGAAATCAGGAGACAACATCTCCAAATTGTAAGGATTTTATCTTAAAAACATTTATTAAAAAATAAAGAAAATAAAACAAATACATATAAACCCAAGAATAGCTTCAAACAATTAACAATACTTTAAAACAGTTTCAAATGATCTTAAGAATAGAAGAATCATAGAAGCCCTACAGTGCAAAAGAAGACCATTCTGCCCATCAAGCATACTCCAACAACAATCCCAACCTGTAACCTCATGTATTTACTCTGCAAATCCTCCGACACTAAGGGGCAATTTAGAGTGGCCAATAAATCTAACCCGCAGATCTTTTGAATACAGGAGGAAACCGGAGCACCCAGAGGAAACCCACACAGACACAGGGAGAATGTGCAAACTCCACGCAGACAATGTCCTGAGGTTGGAATTGAACCGGGTTTCCTGGTGCTGTGAGACAGCAGTGCTAACCACAGGGCCACCGTACTGCCCAAAAATATGTATCCCACTTCTAAGAATTCCTCATCTGGGGTACTACTGCCAATCTGATTTATCCAGTTTATATGCAGATTTAAAGTCACCCATGTTCACTGCCATTTCTTTATCACAAGCACCCAATATTTCTTCTTGTATATTTTGCCCTGCATTGTGGTTAGGAGGCCTACAGACCACTCCCACTAATGACTTCTTTTCCTTACTATTCTTCATCCCTACTCAAAACCGATTCCACATCCTTATCTCCTGAACCAAGGTAACCTCAAACTATTGCACCAAAGTCATCCTTGATCAACAGTGCTACCTCTCCATCTTTACCTAGCTTCCTACTCTTCTTGAATTTCATATACCATTCAATACTCAGGACCCATTCCTTGCCCTTCTGCAGCCTGGCCTCTGTAATGGTCATCTGTTCATATTTATTTACTTCAATGTGTGCTATCAATTTGTTTGCTTTGTTATGAATGCTAGCTGAATTTTGAAAATATACAGGAACTGCAAACCTTGGAGGATATGTCTATAGGTTCCCAAAGGTAGCAGGATGGGTGACAAGGTGTTCAAGGCGTAAGAGTTACCTTTCCTTTATTGGCCAAGGCCCGGAGTGTATGAAAGCAGGGAGGTTATGCTAACACTGTATATAACACTAGTTAATCTGCAGCTAGAGTACTGCCTACAGTTCTAGTCATACAGGGAGGATGTGATCGCACTAAAGATGTGTTTTGAATGAAGAATTTTAGTTAAGGGGAAACATTGGATGAGCTGGGATGGGTTTTGTTGGAACAGAGGGGGTTAAGGGGAAATTTAATTCAGTTACACAAAATTATAAGGAGCCTTGATTGAATGCTAGAGTGGATAGGAAGGACATTTTGTGTTAGCAGAGAGGTCTTGGGGATAAATTTAATTGGTGGAAGGATTAGAAGGAAGTTGAGAAGTGTTTTATTTTCACTGAAAGGTTGATGGGGACCTGGAACTCAGTGACTAAAAGTGTGGTAGAAGAATCATTGCATTTAAAAACACTTAGATATGCATTTGAAGTGTTGTAACCCACAGGGCCTTGGACCAAGAGTGGTATGTGGGATTTAATTGGACAACTTTGTATCAGTGAGCATGGACACACCCCAAATGGTCTTCTCTATGCCATAACTATTTCTCAGTTTCTATGTTCAATTCCTAAATACTGCTGCTGGAGACTCAGATGAGAACATCAATGGGATGGCATAGAGGAGAGTGCTGAATTGAGGTGTCCAACTTGGTAAAAGGTATGTTATAAGGCTTGTCCTCTCTGTAACCTCTGCAACCTCTGTTCCGTTACCCTGCTGTGCTGCATCAGAGACATTGGCACTAATGTGCTTATATCTGTTTAAGCCTTTGTGTGCCTAGGTCACCCATTTCTCTGTTATCCCTGTGAGAATGAGGTAACACTCTCAGACAAATTCAGCAGTTCACTAAAACACCTCAAAAAGTACTTCAGAGTACTTTCAGACATGTTGCAATATAAAGTACTAAAAAATTATCTGAACTTCAATTTTGATGTCTGGCTTTTTAAACAAGTCCACTACAGGATCAATCTTACAGTTTGTTGATTTGTTTTTTTTTCAACAGTGAACAACACAGGTGTTGCTAAGACCTGCATTGTCCAAATTTGGGAACCTGGCTTATCAGTCAGTTGGGCTGTGTGACATCCGGATAGTGTTAATTCAATGGCTAAGCACACACAGGGACTATGCCTGCATGTGTCCATATCATTAGAGATCACAGCTAGGACCTCAGAGGCAGCAGCCTGTGGTGTGGCCTGCACCTCCCCTGCCACCCCCATCCCACCAGAAAGCCAGCTAAACCTTCATAGCAATAGAAATGTTGGATCCCAGATGGAAAATTGGTATGAACATATATGTATTTTAAATAGAAACTGATCCACTTTGAACTATTTTTCCTTAGTGGTGTCCTTGTTTATAATGTCTCATCAATGAAATAAGATTAACAATTCAAGAAGCTCATGTCATCATGCATTGAGACATAGATTGGTTTGGTTTTGTACTCGATCCTAGAACTGTAGTGTTAATGTTGGACGGTTTACTGTACTTGATGTGATTAGAACGTTAGTCTAGACTGATTTAAGATAAATTTTCATCTTCAATATCTTGGGTGACAATCTGGATCACCTTCCCATTTTGCAAATTGCTATAATTTATATTCTCTTGAAGACATGTGGAGAAGGAGGAAACTTATTACAGTGTGTCATAAAGATCATTAGCTCATTTGTTTGATGAATCTCTTGATAGAGATTTCATTAATAGGATTGAAATAGTCTAAAAATATCTTTTAAAAATTGTTCATTCAATTCAGAGTGCAGGTTTACTTTAGTCCAAAGAAAATTTGAAAAATCAATGGCTGAATTCTACTTTAATTTAGTTTTACAAAAATAAACACAATATTCATTTCAAAATTAACAAAGCTATTTAACAGTAAATTCATCATGTAAGATATATAGCAATATAATTATAGCCTTAAATAATTTACTGCAATGTTTGATGCAAGTTTGATTTTCTTTTTGTTTATGCAGTGATAAAGGTTATTTGCAAGAGAAACTGTACATGCATAGGGCAAGTATCCTGCTTTACTTAGAGAAGTATCCATATTTTTCTGCAAAGAATGATGAAGTGCACCATTATATCTATGCCATCGCTGACCCAATTGTAGAACCTTTTTACATGGAGGAGGACATATATAATGAAGCGCAGTACTTAAAGACTGTTGTATTAGAAATAAAAGTAAGTAGTTTATAGCAAATGGTATTACACATTAATCTTATTTGCTCCTTGCATTATACTTCATAATAGTTAATGCATCCCACAACTGAAAAAAATATAATTCTAAACAAATCTAACCTACCTGCACTATTATCATATCCCATAATCTATTTTCTTTCTGAAACCAAATGTACTTGTCTACTGCAGCTGCCTATGCTGTCTGCTCCAGTGGTCTTCTAATGTAATTCATTCCCGGGTATCTTTTGAATGAGAAAGTTCCATACAACTTCTCTTCTTCTTCATACAATTTCCCAATTTCATCCTGCAACCTACAAAACAACTTACAAAATATATACAGGCTGAAAATGCCCTTGTTGCTCCAAAGGAATTAGCCGTGGGACAATATTTCTGGAATGGCCTTGTCGAAATGCTTGCCTGTTTGGTGACGTCAAAATCAAGACACAGAACTTTTTTTATTGAGAGAGTTTATTAACTTTATTCAGTCTCAGCACTCCTCTCACACACCTGTCCTCTGTAGACTCTTTTAGTAAAACAATAATCAATAAATTAAATAAAAATGACAGATGTTAAAAAAACTAAATTAACATGCCACAATGAAACTTAACTAATTAAATCAAACTGGCATTACATGCTTCCTCTCCAAGGTCACCTGCCAACAAGCATATCAGTGGTAGAGGGGGAGACAGTTGGATTGGATGACTCCCTTAACCATCTGCTGCCTGGACCTTTTAATGACTATCTTGGCCAGGCCCAGGAGATGACTTACGAGGTAAGCCTCCTTCTAACCCACCCCCCGCTCTGCACTGGGTGATCAAAGATGAGGAGCATGGAGCTGAAATTCGATCAAAATTGAGGAACAGATCCTCAAATAGATAAAAAGGGGTTGCAACCTCAGGCAATCTACATAAATGTGGAGCCCTGCAGCATACAACACCCAGCACACCAGGTCTCAAATGGAAAAAGGGAGGCCTCCGACAGAGAGATTCTGCCACTGGGGACCTCTCCAACTGCCAAGGCAGTGGATCAGAATGCCAAACGAGTCCTAAAGGTGGAGGAAGACCAGAGGATGGAGGTTGTGCATTAGCAGGCCATGCAGGAAACCCCTCCACACCAAATGGAAAGGAACGGAGGGATTTTCTACAAGGCGGCTCAAATTGTGGGGTTGCAGCTCTTAGGGAGGTGTCGGGATGCAGGACCAATGTGGAATCCCATCTGGATGTGGGGTCGGTCCTCTCTTTAAATGTGCTGAAAGTACTTAATTTAAAAATGCCCTTTACCTGTGTATTTTAGCAATATAGGCCAGGATTCACCCCAAAATATTCTAAGTACCGAATTTGCGTAAAAACTGAAATAACTCCTGCTGATTTGTTAAGCAGAATTTTCAAAATGAATCTCCCACACTCTGTGCACTGCAGTGTCTCAGCTAGATTTACACTGGAAATCTGGGGCGGGGCCTATTCCTGCTGGAGAGGCCGGCAGCATAGCGCTGAGCGTGCCACTGCACATGCGCTGATTTGTCAATGCCAAGATCGGCGCATGCGCAGTAGCCCCGCACTGCTAGCCTCCTGATTGCTGGCAGCTCAATCACTGGCCAGCCCTGTGACCCCACAAAGCTGCCTTTGCTGAACCACCACCCCCCTACTGGCCTACTGGATGTCTCCGGGCCAACGCCGATGTAACCTCCCCAATCCGCCAGCTTCAATCTCCCCCACCACTTCCCCAGGCAGTCCCTATCTCCCTAACTTTCCCCCCGGCAGACTCAGCCCTTCCCCAAAACACCCAGCAGTCCCCCCCACTCCAAGGCCAGCCCTGATCAGCCCCTTCTCTCCCTCTGCCACTGATCCTGACTGCACAGTGGTAGTGGGTCCCCCAACCCCCACCAATCTCCCCACCGCCCCCCCCATAGGCTCGCTCCCCCCTTTGGCCCCATTCTTTGACACTGCCCAATGCCCGGTGGGCAATGCCAAGGTGCCACTTGGGCAGCACTGGGGACCAGGCTGGTGATGCCAGGCTGGCAATGCCCAGGGGGCACTCCCCTTATCCCAAACTTCGTAGAGGAGCTCTGTGGCCTCCATTCTCTCCAGTGGGGTTGGCCGCCAGCTCCCCATTAGTGGGGAGCTGTTGTAAAACCTGCTGGAGTGAACCACTCCTGGCGAGAGTGGGAGAGGCTAGCAAGCCCGGAGACTTCAGTCCCAAGCCTGTTAGTTGGATTCAAATACAAATTTAAATATTTAAATCAGCTCTGCGTTGATTTCTGGCACAGAGCTGACGACGCCAGAAACCCGGGCCCCGGAGACGCACGGAGGTTGTGGTGCCCAGTGGGGAGCCTGCTAAATGGCTGCTAGAACTGCGCAGCAGGCTCGGAGAATCGCCCTTGCAATTACCATACTATTGACAGATTCACCTTTCTTTCTTTAAACAATAGCTTTATAGCACAATCAAATAATTTCAAAACAAATCAAAGAAAAAATAATTTTCCACATTTTGTATGGCCCATCATAATACAACACATCCTTCTTGTAGGATTGCCAATAATTTCTTTAAACATTCTTTTTTGTAAAGCAGCCCGATATTTGGTGACTTGCATTGATCCATTTTATCTTAGAGAACTTTTTTCGCTCTAACATTTATTTTATACGTGCAAGGTCAATCCTTAAACTTTTCTTGGTCACATTTTCTGTTGAATGTAAATTATCACATAGAGAATGGTTATTCAATAACATTCAATGAGCAAACTTTTCTAGCATTTCACTCAAAATGATTGATAAGTAAAATCCCATATCTATTGTTTATACATTTTGATTCTTTCTGTAAAGCTCACAAAGATGTCCTTAATTGCATACTGTGTAATTAAAACAGACACAGTTCCTTGAACCCAGAGTTTTTTGAGATCTTTAAAGTAATTTATTTTATCAAGAACAGATCCTCTTCCATTAATTGCCTCACGAGCTGAAATCCAAGCTGAACTGTTTAAAAGATAGTTAAGATAAAATCGATAGATGTTGGGGGTGCTCTTATCAGAATTTGGAAAAGTGTCAGTTTTGATGACAAAATTGGTGTGAAACTCTCCAGCTTCACTGGTCCGTTTTCTCCCCCCATCTGGTGGGGCAGGAAAGAGTCGGGAACCAGCTCCACAAAGATCGGGGCATTGTTTTTATGCTGCCCCGATCACAAGTGAGAAATAACTCCCCACCGTTCCCTCCAAATGGCAGTATTTAGGGCCTCCAGTCCCCTCCCCGACAATCATCCCCAGCATCCCTATCTCCCCGCTCCCAATCATCCCCACCACCCCTTCCCGCCACTCCTGATCATCCCCAGGTTTACCACCACAACTTTCCTGCTCCCTGCAATCAGCCTGGTAACTCCCCCCAGCAATCATCCCTGGCAGAACACCAACCATCCCTGGAAACCGCATTTTCCCCCTCCATCATCGCCATCCCATCCAAGTCCACACTGCCTGGTCTTGTCCCTCTCCTCCGGGGTTATACTGACCTTTGCACGCGCGGAGGGATCCCCTCAAAAGGTTTGAATTTGGGTAAACCTGTCAAGAACCCTGCTGATGTGAGACTAATTTGAGCTCCTCCAATGCGCGCACCGAGAGTCTGGTCTCAAGATCCTGCCCGTTATTTCAAGCCAACATAGAACCCTAAAATTTAGTGGTGTTATCAAAATTTTACAGACATAAACTGCAACTGGAATGGAAACTTCAGCCAACTGAACATAGAACATAGAACAGTACAGCACAGAACAGGCCCTTCGGCCCACGATGTTGTGCCGAGCTTTATCTGAAACCAAGATCAAGCTATCCCTCTCCCTATCATCCTGGTGTGCTCCATGTGCCTATCCAATAACCGCTTAAATGTTCCTAAAGTGTCTGACTCCACTATCACTGTAGGCAGTCCATTCCACACCCCAACCACTCTCTGCGTAAAGAACCTACTTCTGATATCCTTCCTATATCTCCCACCACGAACCCTATAGTTATGCCCCCTTGTGATAGCTCCATCCACCCGAGGAAATAGTCTTTGAACGTTCACTCTACCTATCCCCTTCATCATTTTATAAACCTCTATTAAGTCTCCCCTCAGCCTCCTCCACTCCAGAGAGAACAGCCCTAGCTCCCTCAACCTTTCCTCATAAGACCTACCCTCCAAACCAGGCAGCATCCTGGTAAATCTCCTCTGCACTCTTTCCAGCGCTTCCACATCCTTCTTATAGTGAGGTGACCAGAACTGCACACAATATTCCAAATGTGGTCTCACCAAGGTCCTGTACAGTTGCAGCATAACCCCACGCCTCTTAAACTCCAACCCCCTGTTAATAAAAGCTAACACACTATAGGCTTTCTTCACAGCTCTATCCACTTGAGTGGCAACCTTTAGAGATCTGTGGATATGGACCCCAAGATCTCTCTGTTCCTCCACAGTCTTCAGAACCCTACCTTTGACCCTGTAATCCACATTTAAATTAGTCCTACCAAAATGAATCACCTCACATTTATCAGGGTTAAACTCCATTTGTCATTTTTCAGCCCAGCTTTGCATCCTATCTATGTCTCTTTGCAGCCTACAACAGCCACCCACCTCATCCACTACTCCACCAATCTTGGTGTCATCAGCAAATTTACTGATCCACCCTTCAGCCCCCTCCTCTAAGTCATTAATAAAAATCACGAAGAGCAGAGGACCAAGCACTGATCCCTGTGGCACTCCGCTAGCAACCTGCCTCCAATCCGAAAATTTTCCATCCACCACCACCCTCTGTCTTCGATCAGACAGCCAGTTACCTATCCAATCGGCCAACTTTCCCTCTATCCCACACCTCCTCACTTTCATCATAAGCCGACCATGGGGGACCTTATCAAACGCCTTACTAAAATCCATGTATATGACATCAACTGTCCTACCTTCATCAACACACTTAGTTACCTCCTCAAAAAATTCAATCAAATTTGTGAGGCACGACTTGCCCTTCACGAATCCGTGCTGGCTATCCCGGATTAATCCGCATCTTTCTAAATGGTCGTAAATCCCATCCCTAAGGACCTTTTCCATCAATTTACCAACCACCGAAGTAAGACTAACCGGTCTATAATTACCAGGGTCATTTCTATTCCCTTTCTTAAACAGAGGAACAACATTCGCCACTCTCCAGTCCTCTGGCACCATCCCCGTGGACAGCGAGGACCCAAAGATCAAAGCTAAAGGCTCTGCAATCTCATCCCTTGCCTCCCAAAGAATCCTAGGATATATTTCATCAGGCCCAGGGGACTTAGCGACTTTCAGTTTATTCAAAATTGCCAGGACATCCTCCCTCCGAACATCTATTTCCTCCAGCCTATTAGCCTGTAACACCTTCTCTTCCTCAAAAACATGGTCCCCCTCCTTGGTGAACACTGAAGAAAAGTATTCATTCATCACCTCGCCTATCCCTACTGACTCCATACACAAGTTCCCACTACTGTCTTTGACCGGCCCTAACTCACCCTGGTCATTCTTTTATTCCTCACAGAAGAGTAAAAAGCCTTGGGATTTTCCTTGATCCGACCCGCCAAGGACTTCTCATGTCCCCTCCTAGCTCTCCTAAGCCCCTTTTTCAGCTCATTCCTTGCTAACTTGTAACCCTCAATCGAGCCATCTGAACTTTGTTTCCTCATCCCTACATAAGCTTCCCTCTTCCTTTTCACAAGACATTCCACCTCTTTCGTGAACCATGGTTCCCTCACTCGGCCATTTCCTCCCTGCCTGACAGGGACATACCTATCAAGGACACCCAGTATTTGTTCCTTGAAAAAGTTCCACTTTTCATTAGTTCCTTTCCCTGACAGTTTCTGTTCCCAAGTTATGCCCCCTAATTCTTGCCTAATCGCATCATAATTACCTCCCCCCCAATTGTAAACCTTGCCCTGCCGTACGGCCCTATCCTTCTCCATT
Organism: Mustelus asterias; assembly: GCF_964213995.1. Classification (NCBI taxonomy): domain Eukaryota; kingdom Metazoa; phylum Chordata; class Chondrichthyes; order Carcharhiniformes; family Triakidae; genus Mustelus; species Mustelus asterias. Next base: position 128,203,890 of record NC_135807.1, read on the forward strand.
GCAATAACAAAAGACACCGAGTTGTGGTCACTATCTCCAAAGTGCTCTCCCACAACCAAATCTAACACTTGGCCCGGTTCATTTCCAAGTATCAAATCCAATGTGGCCTCACCTCTTGTCGGCCTATCCACATATTGTGTCAGGAAACCCTCCTGCACACACTGCACAAAAACTGCCCCATCCGAACTATTTGACCTACAAAGGTTCCAATCAATATTTGGAAAGTTAAAGTCCGCCATGACAATTACCCTGCGACCCCCACACATATCCATAATCCGCATAGCAATTTCTTCCTCCACATCTCTATTACTATTTGGGGGCCTATAGTAAACTCCTAACAACTTGACCGCTCCTTTCCTATTTCTAACCTCAGCACATATTACCTCAGTGTGCAGATCCCCCTCGAAGTGCCTTTCCGCAGCCGTTAAACTATCCTTGATTAACAATGCCACTCCTCCACCTCTTTTACCAGCTTCCCTACACTTAGTGAAACATCTATACCCTGGAATGTCCAACAACCATTCCTGTCCTTGTTCTACCCACGTCTCCGTAATGGCCACAACATGTAGTCCCAAGTACCAATCCTCGCCCCAAGTTCATCTACCTTGTTCCGGATGCTCCTTGCATTGAAGGAGACACATTTCAACCCACCTTCCTGTCTACCGGTACCCACCCTTGACCCTGATACCTTCCCCAATACCTCACCACCCTTACTGACCTCTGGACTACAACTCTTTTTCCCACTCCCCTGACAAATTAGTTTAAACCCCCCTGAAGAGCCGTAGCAAATTGAAAGTGATACTAAACCACTATAGAGGATGGATCCAGGAGCTAAGAATAAGCAAATACAAAGTTGCCACAGCAGTTTTCATGCCATCAGAACCACTGTGAGCAGAGTTGAAGAGTCTCTGCAGACTTTTGCCATTTTTGTGAAGACCCATGGAACTCTGGTTGATTTGGTGTTGCTGTCAGCTAGGGATTAGGCTAAATCCTTGAAGAAAAGAAGCTGAAATTATACCAGAGAAATTTCAGTGCCTTGAAGAACATCATGTTTGTATCCAGCACCATGTATGCTGAGTGGACTGCGTAGTTAATCCATGAGATCTAGCTGTTATCTCGGCTATTTTAAGTGTCATATGTAGTTTATACTGACCACAATTTACCAGCTAAATCATGTTTAATATATGTTGACTTTGATTTGATTGTTAAATAAAAGTTATAAAAGCAAACTCTTGTCCATTTATTTTGCTGGACCATTCAGCAAATTTGTTTTTTGTAATTTGTTCATTTCCACAGTGATCATAGCAGCAGCTATGATTAACCCATGGATTTTCTAGGCAACTGTATAAATATTTTTAACTTTCAACTCTGTTAAATTAGAACTTGTGGAAAAAGAACTAAAGAATAATGTTTAAGAATTTGTGTTTCTCAGCAGCAGAACTCAACGAATAGAAAATCATGGAAATGCATGATCAAATTCCCAATTGACTGCAATGTAACAGAATATCAGGTGTTGAGTTGCGTCCTTTAAGCCATGGCACAACACAAATTTCCACCCCACAATTTTGTCAAATTACGTTATATATAAAAAGTACAAGATGATCAAACACTATTGTCCTGGCATCAAACATATCTTTAAGGAACTTTATTCTTGTGATTTTCTCAGAAGCAAATTGCATTAGCTCCCACTTGAATGTGATTGAAGAATGGTCAGTAGTTTTTTATGCAGCTAAACAAAATTATTGAATACAGGATTAGATCTTCGTATCAATAAATTTAATATACATGGAGAATGTACATGTTTCTTGTGAACTGTAGTGATAAATTTTATTATGTTTTCCATTGCAGACAGGTTTAGAAGAACTTATACAAAAAATTGAAATGGATGAACACAATATCTTTCTGCACCAATTGTTAAAAATGTATGGAGAGGAAGAAGTAATAGGAAATATATCAACAAGATTTAGGTAATATATAGTACAGGAATGGTTTGTTGTTTGTTGGCTCCCAATGTACAGGCATGTCTGATGGGGAAGAAATGAATGATCTTCTTCCTCAGCCAGGGTAAGCGAACCACCCCACTCTCTGTCTGGATCCCTTCACACACCCCTCACACCTCCAACGCTATCTCTTATTCAGCCATCTTGAGGGTTTCCAGCACCAGGCACGAGGCCCTCCTCGCCCCTTCGACAATCATAATGGTCCCCCCAGAGGCTGCTATGCTTCTCATACTATTCAAGCCCCTATTCAAGTCCCACGCATGCCACAGCTCATCACCATCTTTAATCTCACACCTACACTCTCCCTATCTGTGTCATTGCAGGACAAACTCATCCACAACAAGCATGAGTTGGTGCAGCCAGCAGGAGTCATGCGTGAGCTCTGAACTTTCACGTGTTTTGAGGAGTGAGCCTTTGAGCTGGCTGAGGAGGAGGAACACCGCACCTATGCTGCTGGTGAAGTGGGGGCAGCAGACAAATGTGAGAACCCCAAGATATGCTGTCATTTCCCAAGTCTCAATTGAATAAACAATGTTCCCTCCATCTCCTCTGTAATGCACTGATACCATCTCCCTTCTCTTGCAGGCTAGATGCCCTCTGGACACACCGGACACAAGTGACTTCATGGGAGTCTTACCCAACCCCACAATGGAAGAGGCATCTCAGCTGTCACCCACATCTGGGCACCAGTACAGATACTCACAGCTCAGTGGGATCACCAAGTAGACAGGCTTCAGGGTGACTCACTGGTAAGCACCTCACAGCTGAAGATCCACAGAGGTAGAGGCAAGGATGTCCCAGGACTGTAGCACTCGGAGGGATGCTGTAGCCCAGAACTCTGCTGAGTCTCTGGCTGATGATGTGCCCCTAGGTCTGATTATCCCACAGCTGCTGGAGCAGCAGAGGTAGAGTCATAAGCATCAGGAAAGAATGACAGCATCTCGCCTCGGACTGCAAGGCTGGCTGGAGGAGTCCCATCAACTTCTATCCAAGGAGGTCAAATTTTCTTTGTTCTTTGAGATGGTGCCATCACTTCAGCGCAACGAGGCCAACACTGTGAGGATGGTGTCTGCAGTGAAGACCTCAGCGTGGTACGTGCACTCCATGGCAGGAGATGTCCGCACCATGGTTCAGCTCATGACCCCCATATCTGAGGGTATGAACTTCACGGTGCAGGACTTTGACTGCAAGACGCAGGTGCAGGTGGGAATCCACGAGTGTCTGTGCCAGAGGATGGTGTGGCTTCTGGATCTCCTTTCAGCTGCCCCTCTATCCCATGGAGGAGCTCAGGGGCCCCCGGCTGCCCAAAGGGAAAAGGATCAGCAGGAGTATATCCTGGGGCCCTCCAGCCAGTAGACCCTATGCGTCTCCAGTCTATCTGACACCTCCCTCCCAGTGAGCGACACACCTCCAGCCTGGGACACCGAGGAGGACAGTAGTCAAAGATCCATGCTGTCCGAAAGCAGGCCTGAACCCTCAAAGTCCTGCTCCCCCAGGGTATGCCCACCAAGGTCATCTCAGGCAACAGGATGTTGAAGTCAACAAGATGTCTCAAGGACAGCTGTGGATCCTGGCGGTACATCTAGATGTAGTATGAAGGTCAGGAAGATTAAGAAACCGTAGGCACTTAGTGGGCGCGGGTGAATATAAGCACTAAAGTAGATAGGTCACCAATGTATTGAAAGTTTGGCATTAAAATTCACTTAGTTTTGTTAAAGCCACCAAGTTTGGGGAACCACTGTGCTCACCCAGCACACCATCCCTGTGGAGTGTGAAAATGGCAGTGCTATGTCCCTCCCACACTGCCGATGCAGTAAGGAAGCGCTGCTACTGGCAGTCAGCCCCCCACCCTGAGCCCATCCCCCATCCCCATCCATGGTAAGGTAAACAACTCCTGCACCTGCACCTGCCCCCCCATCAAAGCACCCTCCTCTCATGTCTAACAGTGTTGTGTAGTGATCATGAGGCCAAGGGCTGTAAGAAGTCTCACAACACCAAGTTAAAGTCCAACAGGTTTATTTGGAATCACGGGCCTTCAGGTCACTCATCTGATGAAGGAGCAGCATTCCGAAAGCTCGTGATTCCAAATAAACCTGTTGGACTTTAGCCTGGTGTTGTGAGACTTCTTACTGCGCTCACCCTGTCCAATGCTGGCATCTCCACATCGAGGTGCTAACAGGCTGCCCACCTTGGTTGTAAGATGAATGTGAACATCAGACCCCTGATGTGAGTTGGACCTGTAGTAGCAAATGCTGTACATCCCATGTTTCTGAGCCCTATGAAAAACCATGCTGTGGAAACACAAGGCCAACACACCCGGCCATCCCATCGTATCGGGCAATGGGACCCTGTGCGAGAACCTCTCCGGCTACATTGAGGCCATCCTGAAACCCATTGTACAAAGAACCCCCAGCTTTTGTCGCGACACTACGGATTTCCTACAGAAACTCAGTACACATGGAGCAGTTGAATCAGGAGCACTCCTCGTCACAATGGATGTCTCGGCACTCTACATCAGCATCCCCCAATGGCATTGCTGCAACTGCCTCAGTCCTCAACGCCAACAACTGCTAATCTCCAGATGCAATTTTACAACTCATCCCCTTCATCCTGGACCACAATGTCTTCACCTTCAACAACCAGTTCTTCATCCAGACACACAGAACAGCCATGGGGACCAAATTCGCATCTCAATATGCCAACATCTTCATGCACAGGTTCGAACAAGACGTCTTCGCCGCACAGGACCTTCAACCGATGCTATACACTAGATACATCGATGACATTTTCTTTCTTTGGACTCATGGTGGACAATCACTGAAACAACTATATGATGACATCAACAAGTTCCATCCCACCATCAGACTCATCATGGACTACTCTCCGGAATCGGTTGCATTCTTGGACACACGCATCTCCATCAAGGACGGTCACCTCAGCACTTCACTGTACCGAAAGCCCATGGGCAACCTCACGATGCTCCACTTCTCCAGCTTCCACCCTAAACACATTAAAGAAGCCATCCTCTACAGACAAGCCCTCCGTATACACAGGATCTGCTCAGATGAGGAGGATCGCAACAGACACTTCCAGGCGCTGAAAGATGCCCTCATAAGAACAGGATATGACGCTCGTCTCATTGACAATTCCGACACGCCAGAGCAAAAAACCGCACCGACCACCTCAGAAGACAAACACGGGACACGGCGGACAGAATACCCTTCATCGTCCAGTACTTCCCCGGAGCGGAGAGGCTACGACATCTTCTCCGGAGCCTTCAACATGTCATTGATGAAGACGACCATCTCGCAAAGGCCATCCCCATACCCCCACTTCTTGCCTTCAAACAACCGTACAACCTCATACAGACCATTGTCCGCAGCAAACTAGTAAAAAGTCTCACAACACCAGGTTAAAGTCCAACAGGTTTATTTGGTAGCAAAATCCACTAGCTTTTGGAGCGCTGCTCCTTCGTCAAGTAAGTGGGGGTTCTGTTCACAAACAGGGCATATAAAGACACAAACTCAATTTACAAAATAATGGTTGGAATGCGAATTTTTACAGGTAATCAAGTCTTAAAGGTACAGACAATGTGAGTGGAGAGAGCGTTAAGCACAGGTTAAAGAGATGTGTATTGTCTTCAGACAGGACAGTTAGTGAGATTTTGCAAGTCCAGGCAAGTCGTGGGGGTTACAGATAATGTGACATGAACTCAAGATCCCGGTGGAGGCCGTCCTCATGTGTTTGGAACTTGGCTATCAGTCTCTGCTCAGCGACTCTGTGTTGTTGTGTGCCGTGAAGGCCGCCTTGGAGAACGCTTACCCAAAGATCAGAGGCCGAATGCCCGTGATCGCTGAAGTGTTCCCCAACAGGAAGAGAACACTCTTGCCGATTGTCGAGCAGTGTTCATTCATCCATTGTCATAGCGCCTGCATGGTATCCCCAATGTACCATGCCTCGGGACATCCTTTCTTGCAGCGTATCAGGTAGACAACGTTGGCCGAGTTGCAAGAGTATGTACCGTGTACCTGGTGCACCATTCAATGGCAGGACATTTAACTCTCTCTCAGGCAGGAGTCAGACATGCAGCAACAGGGACCAGGCATGATGGCCTTGTTTGTGGTACCAAAGGTCTTTGAAGCCCCCCAGGATGTCAGGGGCAGCGTGCTGACCCATGGGCAGTGCCAGCTTGGCGGCTGGTTGTGGAGCTGGCGCTTGAAGCTGGGTCTGGCCATCAGGAGGCCAGCCATTGGGGGGGGGTGGGGATTGTGTAAGGGCTGACCATTGGGGGACAGGGGTTCAGGGCTGGCCACTGGGGGTGGGAGTCGGGGGGAAGGCGCACGTCAACAGATCTCCCAGTAAAGTGGGAGACTGGGGCACTGGGGCACTGGCCCCCTCAGCACTCTGCTGCTGCCCACCCCCCCCCCCCCCCCCACCACCCCTCCCGCACTGGCATAAATCCCCTGACAGTCTCTGTGCTGCACAGGAAATTCACTTTATTAAGTTCACCATGGTGTGTTGGAACAGTGTCATTACCTGTTAAGGTTTATACAATATCAAACTTTTTTTGTTGTAGAAGTTATTGCTAAATGTCTTAATATATGTTAACTGTATTCTTAAATACATTTTGTTTGGTAAAAGCTCCCCAGTGGATCATTTGAACCATACCTGGAATGAAACATCTTATGTTTACCTGTGCCAAAATTCAAAGTGCAAAACTTATGGTTTGGCTGACTGCATAAAACACCTAAGAGTTTCTGACCTGGATTATAACACCCCTTTGTCGATGTTTTCACAGGAAAAGGCCAGGTCTATGGCTTTCTGGATGTCTAGAGTTGGTTTAGCCATTAAGTTCCTTTGGATCACAATGTTAATTCCATATGTCAAACAATCCCTTAACAATCTCGAAGTGCTGGCATGTACTCATAGTGTTCTGCCAATTTCTGCAGTCTTGTCAAGAATTCAGGAACTAGTTTCCCAGGGGATCGAGTTGCTGTGTTAAGCCTGTAGCATTGCAATATAACAGGCAGTTACATGGTAGTGGTCAAATATCACGGCCGGAATTGTCTGGCCATTCATGCCAGCGGGATTCTCCGGTCCCACCAGCAGTGCACCCCACCTGTGGATTTCCCACCGGCATGGGGTGACGTCAATGGGAATTCCCAATGACAGCAGCAGGACCAGTGAATCCTGCTACTAGCAAACAATGCTTCACCTCCCGCTGGCGGGATACACGCAGCTGGGAGGCCAGAGAATTTCACCCTATATCTACCAATTTGTCAAAAGATTTTGATTCCAGGCAGCCAGGTAGGTTAAACCTTTATGATGCTGGAAGTTGGGGCCCCACAGGTGGTCAGGAGGATGCCTTTTTGCTGGTTGTCCCCTTCTATCTCGTTTACCAGGAAGAAATATCTCATTTTTATGGCATACTAGGGCCAATCCTTCACACCTGCATCAAATGTTTCCAGTTGCCAAAACAGCGACATTTTCAATATCTCCCCGTCACTATCCTGCTGGGTTCGTTGAAAGGCAAGGCTGTCCAAAAATTTTCTTGTTCCTTGTTACCAATGTAATGACTCAGGAAGCCCAACTGGGTTTCAGCTATGTTTAATAAATAAGTGTTTTCAATAATGAAAAATAATTGAATTTGTCACTTGTTGGGATTTGGATTCTATCCTAAATCCCAGAGTAAGAAAATTCTTATCAGGGAATAACCTTATTGGTAAAAAGAATAATCACAAATTTGGAACACCAACTAATATGGTTTATTGTACGATAACAATTAATATTTAGCATTTCACTAGTTGAGGTATGGCATGATATAATATCTTTCCAGTAGATTCCAGGACTTCTGGGTTCTTCTCTTGTTGGTTCCTGGGACTTTTGGGGACTTCCTGGTCCCTCAGACCTAGTCTCTTCACTGTTGAAGTCTTGAAGATTCTGTCTTAGTTAATTTATTTGTAATATACATTCAAACCCCCTTTGAAGCCTTAGACTCCAAATTTCCCAGCCTATTTATTTCAGTTGCTGAAGTTTTCCTCTCTCTGTTTGTCGCTCTCTCTCTCTCTCTCATTCTCCCAGTCTACAATTGCTGCTGAGTATTGAAGGCAACTTTGACTCTCCCTGACTTCGTAAAGCAATTACCTTGTATCCTAATACTAAATTCTAATACTGATCTAACACCGATACTTCGGACTTCTGTCGACAAATTCCAATATTTCTGGATGGTTATGGCAATCTCTCGCCTATACTTCTGGATTGTTATGGCAACCCTAGCTCATATTTGGATCGGCACGGTAGCACAGTGGTTAGCACTGCTACTTCACAGCTCCAGGGTCCCGGGTTCGATTCCCGGCTCGGGTCACTGTCTGTGTGGAGTTTGCACATTCTCCTCGTGTCTGCGTGGGTTTCCTCCGGGTGCTCCGGTTTCCTCCCACAGTCCAAAGATGTGCGGGTTAGGTTGATTGGCCAGGTTAAAAATTGCCCCCTAGAGTTCTGAGATGCGTAGGTTAGAGGGATTAGCGGGTAAATATGTGGGGGTAGGGCCTGGGTGGGATTGTGGTCGGTGCAGACTTGATGGGCCGAATGGCCTCCTTCTGCACTGTAGGGTTTCTATGATATTTACTTTTTGGTTTCTTGCAGCAAACCTTAAACCTATATTTAATTCTGGGTTTCTTGATGTCAACCCCAAACATTGCCTGTCAACTGACACGACTAATTGCTAACTCTCTCCTGGTAAAAGTCACCTTTTAGCAAATCTGACACAGATGCTCCCTCTGACAAATGCAAAGATAGTAAGAAGTTTAACAACACCAGGTTAAAGTCCAACAGGTTTATTTGGTAGCAAAAGCCACACAAGCTTTCGGAGCTGAAAGCCCCTTCTTCAGGTGAGTGGGAATTCTGTTCACAAACAGAGCATATAAAGACACAAACTCAATTTACATGAATAATGGTTGGAATGCGAATACTTACAACTAATCAAGTCTTTAAGAAACAAAACAAAACGTTGTTTACCCCAGTTTACCCCAGTCCAACGCCGGCATCTCCAAATGCAAAGATCCCAGTGCTGCTCCCTTATTTTTATATTCTTTATTCAGGCAGCTTTTACAACATTCAACTCAAGTCTGAGTATATAAATACAACTAATAACTTTTCTCAAATATTTGTAACTACTGACCAATGGGAAGTGAATTCATGGACCCCCTACAACAACCTAACCTCAACTTGCACTCCATAATTACAATGTACCAATGGGGGAAATACTTATGCCTTCCCTACTTCAAACTAATTGTAACTAGTACCCTTTTCTTAAAATTCTAGCCCTCCGGCCATCCTATTAACCAATCAGCATCTCAGTTTTGGCTTCTGTTTACTGCTAATGCTGGACCATCTAGAGCCCAAATGCAACATGTCCCAACTACAACCTCAGTTCACTCCTGAGTTTTTGTTCTCCTTAAAGCTCATTACAGTATTTTACACTGAATTTAAAGATTTCTTAACAACATTTCAATAGTACGTACAAGGCTTTTCATCACTAAACTTACGTACAGTGCAATTGAATAACTTAAGCTCTATCAATTACAAATGTATCAATGAAGTGAAGTAATGTCTAACTTGGTAGTAAGTAAACAACGAGTAAAAATATAATATTCAGAAATGGGCTCATTGCGAATAGAGTTTTTCATAAATGGGTAGTAAACATTAATACATTCTTGTACGTGGGATAACAGTATTGCTTAAGATGTTATTCCAATGACTAAAGTATTATTTTTGCCCAGAAAATTTTTAGAAATAATTTGTTTATGAAATGTAAGTGTCATTGGCAAGACCAACATCTCTAATTGTCTTTGAAAAGATGCTGGTGAGACATTGTTCCCACTGATTACAGAATACTATCATATGCAAATAGCTCCTCAGGATTGTTGCTATATTGAATATAAGAGCTAATATTGAGCAGTTACATAGTCAAGAAATTTAATTTATTTGTTTGATATATCATAATAAACATCAATGGTTTTGATAATAGATGACAGTAAAGATTAGGTACTTAGTTATGCACATTTAGTTATGCAGGTGAGCAAGCCAACAGCTTTAATAGCACGAGGAAAGAATTTTCTTATTGTTGGATGTAGGACATTAATCTGTGAATAATTAAATGTATTATTTTATATTCTTTTCTGTCAGTGAGGAAAGGGTGGAAGTGATCCTGAAAAATGTAACAAACTTGCAGAAAACTGTCACAGTGCTCCACAAACAACAGGATGAAAATTATGATCACCTAAAGCATAAAACTGAGGAGCTGTGTGAACTATTTGAAATTGAGTTAAAAGAGAAATCTCAAAAAGGTAAATTAAATAGTTTATCATTCATGCTTTCACCTTTTAATGATTTAAATTTGTGGAACTGTTACTTTCATCTATTAGACAAGAGATAGTTTTATGAATCCAGGAACCTAGCGTGCAATTTATCTGCCAGGTATGCTTATGGGAAATTTTGGAAAATCATGGAAGTGTGCATCCAATTCCTGTTAACCAGCAGATACAATGGGGAACACTGGCATTTTTCTTCTGTCCAATAAAATTAAAATTAAAGGTGGAAAATTATGATCCATTTGACCACGATCTTGTTCTCTCTAAGACGCATGGCTGGCTGATGGGTGTACTGGATCATGATATGAAGTCCCGATGGGTATGAATGAAAATTCATAAAATTGGCACCTGAATTTCAAGAATTATGAAATTGCTTTTTTGGACTGCATATTCACAGTAATATCACTCCTCAAACTGAGATTCTAATCTCAACTATACCTTGAAGAACACATGCCAAATGGCTGGGGGCACTTTCTGAAAGTGAGGAAGTGAAAGCAGAAAGGAAGCTTGCCCAGTCCTTTCTCATCCATCTCCTATAAGTTTCTGCAGAGCAATATTAACAGAAAGCACAGAGTGAAGGAGCAAGCAAGAAATGGCACATGCTCTAGTGAACCAAATAGGAAAGAATAATGCACTAGGTGGATGATAAATGCTGCAAAAATACTAAATGGAATCAAAATGTATTTCAGTTAGCAATGTAGCTGATGTTGAAGATCGAACAACACCATTATTGAAGTTAATAAAGAGGAGGTGGACTCATAGGTACGTGACACTAGTAACTAAGAATATAAACACAAAACTAAAAATATTCCTCTAAATTCGCTTGACCAAATAAATTAGTATACTGCATAACCCACATTACATTGCTTCTGTGACTTGAGTTCCAGAGACCATAATTTTGTACTCATTCATTCCTCGCTATGTGATAGGTGGCTTCTTGCAAGAGTAAAGAAGACCCCGCAAGTTGAATTATCTTTTGTGTCAATGTGATGAAATTTCATGCTGCACTGACACAAAACTGTAGTACAACTGAGTGAATTATTGACTAGGTGGTACATCAAATTTTGGCAAGCAGTGTGAGAATGCTTCCTCACCATTTCACACCATGATAGTGGGCAAACTATTACATTTTTAACTAACCTTTTTATTTCAACTAAGCTCCACTTTCTTGACCAGAGTGTTATACAAAGCTAGCAGTACAACTTAGAGCTTCTGAGCACGTACCATTTTCAAGCTTCTTTATAAAAGGCAACACAATAGTTTGCAACTTAGTAACAAAGTCACAAAGGTAGTGATGAATGTAGTATAACATGCAATATCGTACAATTGCTCATTTTCATTAACTTTCTTACTTACACATATGTGCATTTATCTTTAGATCCACCCATGAAGTTAATGAAGAGGAGCAGCATAATAAAGTATGATGTAAAGAAAGGGACAAGATTCAATCTGATTTCTTTTCTCAATGTTATCACTTAATTATTAAAGGTGTAGTTCCCATAATTATATTTTTCCAAGTGTCAGTAAGAGTTGATCTGTGAGAAAATGTAGTTTCCACATGATCCATTTTAAAAATAGCAGTGTTTTCCAGAAGAGGTTATATATTTGGGCACCTGTATTCCACCACCATTCATCCAACTAGGGCTGGGATTCTCTGACCTTCCTTGTGGCTGGGATTCCCAATCCTGCTGCTGTGAATGGAGATTTGGCTGAGCACCAAATTCTCTGTTCTTGCTGGCAGCTCTGGTGTGGCGTATGACGTTGGAGAATTCTGCCTTCAGTTCTTGAGTTTGCAAAGTCTAAGAGGGCAACATATGACTACATAAATAGTGTGCTTCCCAATATCAATAGTGATGGGGAGAATTACTTCATCTTGTGGAGAACCAAATATTTTAATGTGTAGATAAAAGTTATTTATGAAACTATACAATAATAAAGTATTTCGTATTGTATTTTTGCTTGGTGTAAGTATGATTGTAAATTTATATTGTAAAAGCTCGTATATTTATATTGACAGTGATTTTATTTTTTCATGGGTTGTAGGTGTCACTTTCTGGGCCAGCATTTATTGCTCATCCTTAATTGCGCTTGAGAAAGTAGTGGTGGTCGCTTTCTTGAATCACTGCAGCCCCTGTGGTGTAAGTCCAGGATTTTGACAGTGAAGGAATGGCGATATAGTTCCAAGTCAGGATGACGTGTGGCTTGGAGAAGAGCTTGAATGTGGTGGTGTTTCCAGGCATCTGCTATCTTTGTCCTTTTAGGTGGTAGAGGCCACATGTTTGGAAGGTGCTGTTGAAGGAGCCATGGTGAGCTACTGCAGTGCACCTTGTAGATGGTACACACTGCTGCCACTGTGCATCTCTGGTGGAGGGAGTAAATATTTAAAGTTCTGGATAGAGTGCTAATCAAGTGGCTGCTTTGATCCGAAAAGTATCCAGCTTCTTGAGCGTTGTTGGAGCTGCACTCATCCAGGCAAGTGAAGACAATTCTATCACACTCCTGAATTTTACCTTGTAAGATGGCGAACAGCTTTGAGGAGTTAACAGATGAGTTACTTGCCACAGAATTCCCAGTCTCTGACCTGCTCTTGTAGTTCAACTTCCGCTCCGTGTTTACACCCATAAGGCCGATAGTGGGGGATTCACAGGGAAAATGCTGGAAGTCCTTTTGATGCCGCATTAAACTCAGGTTCTGTCTATCCTCACAAATAGAAATAAAAGATCCTATAACACTATTAGAAAAAAGCAGAAGCATTATTACTGGCAAATATTTATCTGGCAAGCAACATGACAAAATTGATTTTTTTAAATTCATTCGTGGGACATGGCTGGCCAGCATTTATTGCCCATCCTTAGTTACCCTTGAGAAGGTGGTGGTGAGCTGCCTTCTTGAATCGCTGCAGTCCATGTTCTGTGGGTTGACCCACAATGCCATTCGGGAGGGAATTCTAGGATTTTGACCCAGCGACTGTGAAGGAACGGCGATATACTTCCAAGTCAAGGTGGTGAATGGCTTGGAGGGGAACTTGCAGGTGGTGGTGTTCCGATTTATTTGCTACCCCCGTTCTAGATGGAAGTGGTCGTGGCTTTGGAAGGCGCTGTCGAAGGACCTTTGGTGAATTGCTGCAGTTCATCTTGTAGATAGTACACACTGCTGCTACTGAGCATCAGTGGTGGAGGGATTGAATGTTTGTAGATGTGGTGCCAATCAAGTGGGCTGCTTTGACCTGGATGGTGTCAATCTTCTTGAGTGTTGTTGGATCTGCACCCATCCAGGCAAGTGGGGAGTATGCAATCACACTCCTGACTTGTGCCTTGCAGATGGTGGAAAGGTTCTGGGGAGTCAGGAGGTGAGTTACTTGCCACAGTATTCCTAGCCTCTGACCTGCTCTTGTAGCCACTGTGTTTATGTGGTGAGTTCAGTTGAGTTTCTGGTCAATGGTAATCACAAGGATATTGACAGTGGGAGATTCAGTGATGGTTACACCATTGAATGTCAGGGGGTGGTGGTTAGAGTGTCTCTTATTGGTGATGGTCATTGCCTGGCATTTGTGTGACGCGAATGTTACTTGCCACTTGTCAGCCCAAGCAGGGATGTTGTCCAGATCTTGTTGCATTTGAACATGGACTGCTTCAGTATCTGCAGAATCGCGAATGGTGCTGAACATTGTGCAATCAGCGGCGAACATCCCCACTTCTGACCTTATGATGGAAGGAAGGTCATTGATGAAGTAGCTGAAGATTGTTGGGCCTAGGACACCACCCTGAGGGAGTCCATGCAGAGATTTCCTGGAGCTCAGATGACTGACCCTCCACAACCATAACCATCTTCCTATGTGCCAGGTATGACTCCAACCAGCGGAGAGTTTGTCCCCGATACCCATTGATACCAGTTTCGCTAGGGCTCCTTGATGCCACACGCGGTTGAATACGGCCTTGATGTCAAGGGCTGTCACTCTTACCTCATCTCTGCAATTCAGCTTTTTTGTCCATGTTTGAACCAAGGTTGTAATGAGGTCAGGAGCTGAGTGACCCTGGCGAAATCCAAACTGAGTGTCATTGAGCAGGTTATTGTTGAGCAGGTGCTGCTTGATAGCACTGTTGATGACCCCTTCCATCACTTTACTGATGATCAAGAATAGACTGATTGGGCGGTAATCGGCCAGGTTGGATTTGTCCTGCTTTTTGTGTGCAGGACATACCTGGGCAATTTTCCACATTGTTGGGTAGATGCCAGTATTGTAACTGTACTGGAAGAGCTTGGCTCGGGGAGCGACAAGTTTTGGAGCACAAATCTTCAGTACTATTGCCGGAATGTTATCAGGGCCCATTGCCTTTGCAGTATCCAGTGCCTCCAAACGTTTCTTGATATCACGTGGAGTGAATCGAATTGGCTGGAGACTGGCATCTGAGATGCTGGGGACCACTGGAGGAGGCCGAGATGGATCATCCACTCAGCACTTCTGACTGAAGATTGCTGCGAATACTTCAGCCTTATCTTTTGCACTGATGTGCTGGACTCCTCAATCATTGAGGATGGGGATATTTATGGAGCCCACTCCTCCAGTGAATTTTTTAATTGTCCACCACCATTCTTGACTGGATGTGAAAGGACTGCAGAGCTTAGATTTGATCCGTTGGTTGCAGGATTGCTTAGCTCTGTCTATCACTTGCTGTTTTTGCCATTTGGCATGCAAGTAGTCCTGTGTGGTAGCTTCACCAGGTTGACACCTCATTTTTAGGTACACCTAGTGCTGCTCCTAGCATGCCCTCCTGCAATCTCCATTGAACCAGGGTTGATCCCCTGACTTGATGGTAATGGTTGAGTGGGGGATATGCCAGGCCATGAGGTTGCAGATTGTGCTGGAGTACAATTCCACTGCTGTTGATGGCCCACAGCGCCTCATGGATGCCCAGTCTTGAGTTGCTAGATTGGTTCGAAGTCTGTCCCATTTAGCACGGTGATAGTGCTACACAACACAACGGAGGCTATACTCAATGTGAAGGAGGGACTTCATCTCCACAAGGACTTTGCAGTGGTCACTCTTACCGATACTGTCATGGACAGATGCGTCTGCAGCCAGCAGATTGGTAAGGATGAGGTCAAGTATGTTATTCCCTCTTGTTGGTTCCTTCACCACCTGCTGCAGACCCAGTCTAACAGTTATATCCTTTAGGGCCCTACCAGCTCAATCAGTAGTGATGCTCATGTGCCACGCTTGGTGGTGGACATTGAAATCCCCCATCCAGGGTACATTTTGCACCCTTGCCACCCTCAGTGCTGCCTCTAAGTGTTGTTCAACATGGAGGGATACTGATTCATCAACTGAAGGAGGATGGTACATGGTAACCAGTAAGAGGTTTCCTTGGCCATGTTTAACCTGAAGCCATGAGACTCCAAGGGGTCCGAAATCAATGTTAAGGACTCCCAGGACAACTTCCTCCCGACTGTATACCACTTTGCTGCCACCTTTGCTGATGGGTCTGTCCTGCCGGTGGGACAGGACATATCCAGGGATGGTAATGGTGGTGTCTGGTGTTATGCCTGCCGCACAGTCTATTTTAACCCTTATACGATGGACAAAGAATTGCGAGTAGACTTCTTGTTAGTACAACCAATATTTATTTAAAACACACAATCAATAGTCACCCACCCAGCCAACAATAAGTTATCTTACAAAAATACTAAAGTTCATTAGGCAAGAATTAGGGGGCATAAGATGGGAACAGAAACTGTCAGGGAAAGGCACTAATGAAAAGTGGAACTTTTTCAAGGAACAAATACTGGGTGTCCTTGATCGGTATGTCCCTGTCAGGCAGGGAGGAAATGGACGAGTGAGGGAACCATGGTTCACGAAAGAGGTGGAATGTCTTGTGAAAAGGAAGGGGGAAGCTTATGTAGGGATGAGGAAACAAGGTTCAGATGGCTCAATTGAGGGTTACAAGTTAGCAAGGAATGAGCTGAAAAAGGGGCTTAGGAGAGCTAGGAGGGGACATGAGAAGTCCTTGGCGGGTCGGATCAAGGAAAACCCCAAGGCTTTTTACTCCTATGTGAGGAATAAACGAATGACCAGGGTGAGGTTAGGGCCGGTCAAGGACAGTAGTGGGAACTTGTGTATGGAGTCGGTAGAGATAGGCGAGGTGATGAATGAATACTTTTCTTCAGTGTTCACCAAGGAGAGGGGCCATGTTTTTGAGGAAGAGAAGGTATTACAGGCTAATAGGCTGGAAGAAATAGTTGTTCGGAGGGAGGATGTACTGGCAGTTTTGAATAAACTGAAGGTCGATAAGTCCCCTGGGCCTGATGAAATATATCCTAGGATTCTTTGGGAGGCAAGGGATGAGATTGCAGAGCCTTTGGCTTTGATCTTTGGGTCCTCGCTGTCCACGGGGATGGTGCCAGAGGACTGGAGAGTGGCGAATGTTGTTCCTCTGTTTAAGAAAGGGAATAGAAATGACCCTGGTAATTATAGACCGGTTAGTCTTACTTCGGTGGTTGGTAAATTGATGGAAAAGGTCCTTAGGGATGGGATTTACGACCATTTAGAAAGATGCGGATTAATCCGGGATAGCCAGCACGGATTCGTGAAGGGCAAGTCGTGCCTCACAAATTTGATTGAATTTTTTGAGGAGGTAACTAAGTGTGTTGATGAAGGTAGGACAGTTGATGTCATATACATGGATTTTAGTAAGGCATTTGATAAGGTCCCCCATGGTCGGCTTATGATGAAAGTGAGGAGGTGTGGGATAGAGGGAAAGTTGGCCGATTGGATAGGTAACTGGCTATCTGATCGAAGACAGAGGGTGGTGGTGGATGGAAAATTTTCGGACTGGAGGCAGGTTGCTAGCGGAGTGCCACAGGGATCAGTGCTTGGTCCTCTGCTCTTTGTGATATCGGGGTTGTTCTGGGCACAAATTAAACAATTGTCGATATAATGGGCAATGTCATCGTGCAGTTCGGGCCACCAACATAATTCTTTCAATCGCTCGATTGTTGCCTTTATGCCCTGATGGCCATGTCGGTCATGGTACTGGTGGATGAGCTGATTTCTGTCCTGAGAAGGGACTACGTATGTGCCTGCCTTTAATATCAAACCATCCTGAATCTGTATTTTATCCTTCCATTTCTCATATGGGACTGGGTAGACTCCTACTAAAATTTGTTTTAGGGAACTGTCAGTGCGCTGCACCTAGACCAGGTCGGCTAAATTAGTTTGGCAGATGACCACAGCATTTACTTGCTCTCCTACAGGTGGCTGCCAAAACTGTCCCGTACGGGCACCGGCCTTGGCTAGTGCATCAGCCTTGCAGTTACCAGGTGGGGAGGTCCTGTGGTGGCTTCTAACCTTAATAATTCCATATATACGCCCTTCGGTGGCCTGCAGAACATATTTTAATAAGGGAGCTGATAGTAAGTGCTTTACGTCTGCAGAGACGAAGCCTCTGGCTTCCCATAATGGTAGGAACTCAGTCAGGCTGTTGCACACGTACACACTATCGGAGTGTATGTTGGCGGGGGTTGGAAATAGGTCTGGGTCACTCACTACGTATGCAACCGCTGTTAGTTCAGCAGTTTGAGCACTCAAATGGCTGGGTAGTTTGAGGGCGAGTTCTATTAGTGACTGTCCCTGTTGATTTTCCACATCCTGTGATTCTGGTTCACTGGGCCATCTTTAAGGCAGCCATCCAGCAGAAGCTGGGTTGGGGTGTGTTCAGTAAGAATGGTTTTGGGTTCAGTCTGGTGATATAGGTGAAATGCTGCACGGCCCAAAATACCGCGAGTAGGTATCGTTCGCACCCGGAGAAGCCCTGTTCGACTGGGTCTAATACTCGTGAGGCGTAGGCTACCGGGCCTAGTCTTCCATGTCTTTCTTGTAATAATACTGCTGAAAGTATGTGGTCGGTGGCTGCAACTTCTAAGGCGTATGGTAAATCTGGGTCGGGGACTAGTAAGGCTGGCGCTGTGGCGAGGGCGCGCTTTAAATAGGTTACTGCAGCTGTGTGCTGCGCAGTCCACTTCCAGGTCGCATTTTTCTTTAGCAATTCGGAAAGTGGGGCTGCCTTGGTGGCGAAGCTGTCTATATGGTTCCGACAGTACCCTACTAGACCTAGGAACTCACATCTCGGGGCAGTGGGAGGTGCTCTATGGAGTCGATCCTTTTCTGTTCAATCTCCCTCTAAGAAGTTTAACAACACCAGGTTAAAGTCCAACAGGTTTATTTGGTAGCAAAAGCCACACTTCTCCCTCTTCCCATGGGTAATCACTGTACCGAGGTATATAACCTTGGGTTGCAAAATTTGGGTCTTTTTCGAGTTGACTTTGCAGCATAATGAGTGGAGCAGTGCGAGTAATTCATCCAGCAAAATGTTACATGCTCCTCTTTGGTGTTAATCTGTAACAATAAATCGTCTGCATATTGGATCAAGCACTCGGGAAAACTTTTCTAGCCCGGTAGCTAGTCGCCTGTGGAAGATGGACGGGGAATTATGGAAACCCTGTGGTAGGCAAGTCCAAGTGTATTGCTGTCCCTGGAAGATAAAGGCAAACTTGTACTGGCAGGACTGATTTAAAGGGATGGACCAGAAGCCGTTACTGATATCTAGTACAGTGAAAAACTTTGCCTGGGCTCCCTGTCTCATCATGCTGACGGGGCTTGCGGCTACTGTGAGGGCCAAGAGTGGGGTAACCTTATTTAATTCCCGATAATCGACCGTTAACCTCAATGATCCATCTACCTTTTTCACGGGCCATATCGAAGCATTATTTGTGGATGCCACTCATCTCAACACCCCCTGCTGTAATAGACTATCAATTACTTTGGCCACCTCCCCCTCTGCCTGTCTGGGGAAACCGTATTGTCTCTGTGGTTTCAGATCCGGCCCTTCAATTAACACATCCCCAGGCATCTGGCCACAATCATGTTTATGCTGCGCAAACACGCCATTGTTCCTTTGAAGCACCTCCCTGATGGCTGGATCACTGCTAATCGTTAAGGGATCAAACCAGAATTCCCCTATTGTGCTAACCCTATTAGCATATGTCTCGACTGGGATGATTGATGGCGCTCTGCTAATCGTAGCTATCTGCCAAATGCATCGATTAGCTGGATCAAATGAAAGATTACATTTATTCATGTAATCGGACCCAAGGATGTGTCCCGCCACGCTACCTAGGCAGACCTGTACAGGGACTTAATGCGTCCCTCCTGCATGTGTCCTGTGAATCCACTGAGTGTAATTGTGCCCGTAGTTGGCCAAAGGATGTCTGTTTTTAATCTTGATACATTCAGGGTAGTTTGGGAGCCTCCGGTATCCCAAAGGAATTCTACAAGGTGTCCTCTTACCTCGCCGTTAACTAGGGGTCTCCCTACGCTATCCCACCTGGTGCTACAGACCCAGTTTGGGAAGGCCAGACACCGTCAATCTAGGGTTCCATAGGCGGGGACAGTTGGATATAGTGGTGGGCTAGTGCTTACGGTATGCATGGGGTGACCGGGACCTTCTATCGGTGGTGGGCAGTGCTCTCTCTCGTACCTAGGAGCTGGCATAAATGGTGGAGTCGGTGGTCCTGGTAGTCTCAGGGACCGTGTATATGGTGGCAGGATCTCCTACAATCTCAGGCGAAGTGTCCTGGCTGCCCGCAATTAAAACATGCCCCTCTATCTCTCCCTGGGGCTGATGTGTAAGGTGGAGCTGTACCTCTCTGGTGTTGGGGATCCCCTCTACCCTTGTTTCTCCAAACTGGACCCTGGCTAGCCCTCATCAGAAGCATTCTCGCCTCCCTTTCTGACCGTGACATTGGAGCTTCCTGAACTTCCTGTTCCCAGACTCGAGCTAACCGTCGGAGAACACATTCTTCATTGTGTATGGTCTCTGCGGGTTCAAAATTAGCGCAGGCTTTCTTGCCTTCCTCTGTGGTGTGTGAGACTAATGTCCTAGCCCATTTGGATGAATCAGCCTCATTTAATCTAGCCCGATCTAATTCCCCACATACTTCCGTGAAGTGGATCCATAAACGACCGGCAAAGGCAGTCGGATGTTTCCCTTTCCTCTATCTACATTTATTTAACCCATCTACAAGATCCCCTTTATTAAACCCCACTGCGGTCAATATCGCTTCCTTAATTTCGTTTAAGGTTCCTTCCCTGACATTTTGAGGGGCTGGCAGGGCAGACCGTACAGACTTGCTTAAGCACATGACTATTAGCTTCATTTCTTCCCTTTCATCTAGCCCATGCATTATCTCCTGCTGCCCAACATCCTCAAAGAAACTGTGGATCAGCCGATGGCTCAAAGGTTGTGATTTTATTTGCAATCTCAGCCGATTGTGCCACCGTAAACGGGGCCGTGTACGTAATAGCTGGGCCCTGAGACTCTCCTACCTGACGTTCAGTCGTTACTGGGTACATCGGTACGGGAGGTGAATCTGGGGGTGTGGTGGGTATGACTTCCCCTGGGAAAGATGGTGGTGGACCCCAATCCTCGGTTCGAGTAACGTAAAGTTTAGCATTCTCCTTTAACTCTCCCCAATCCACATCCTCTCTCTCCTCTTCCTCTACTGTCCTGAAGGTAAACATAAATCCGTTTTGAACCGATAATAGGGATTCCAGCCGTGAAATTTCTCACTGGCATTTGGAGTGGTCAGCGGTTGCCTGTCTCTGTTCTTTACTGGCTTGATGTAATGCTTTTATTGCCGCCTGCAGATCAGTGCACTTAGCTTCCAATCATGCTACCGCCCGTTCGGCTTCACCTTTGGCCAAGACAGCACGCTGGGATTCTTGGAAGGCTCTCTCGTACTGGGTTTGAAAATTGCCCAGATGTAATAAATTTGCCTGATTGGTTCTCTTTAATTCATCTACCTCTCTGTCCTTTTCAGCTCTTGTTTGCTCTATCCTCTCCTGCTGTTGTTCCTTTAGTTTCTTAATCTCCTCCTCCTCTTCCTCCTGTGCTCGCTTCGATTCCTCCAGTTCTTTACGAACTGTGTTTAATTCCTTTTCTGTTCCTAGCAGCTGTCCTAAGCAGCTCACAATGGCAGTCGCTTTCTCACATTTGCCTGCCCGTTTTCCCTGAACTTTCCTCAGATCGTCCCAATACTTCTGCCCTAGAGATCCTGGTCCTGTCTCAGTATTGGCACAAGATTCTGCCCATAGGGGCCATCCTTTCTTCTCAATATATTCTCTGATTTTTATTTCCCATATGGGACACTTTGCCTCTGTGCTGTTTCCTGCCATTCTATATTCAACAACAAGGGATAGAGAGTTGGTCGGACTGCGAGTACGGCTTTGGGCTATGTTCCAATCCTAATCCCTCTGGATTCTAATGTAAATCTACGGAGTTTACCCTATCCTCCTTGTTAGTAACAATGCATGCGCAATAAACAATTTCCCGAAAGCAGTTATTTGTCCAATAAGGAGTTTACACCTGTTGGCTCTGAGTTTTAAATAATTGTTCAATATAGATTCTGTGGGATTCGATATCAGAGCAACAAAGTTACTTCTTGTCGATGTCCCGCCAGAGTCGCCAATTTGTTGTGCCTGCCGCACAGTCTATTTTAACCCTTATACGATGGACAAAGAATTGCGAGTCGACTTCTTGTTAGTACAACCAATATTTATTCAAAACACACAATCAATAATCACCCAACCAACCAACAATAAGTTATCTTTACAAAAATACTAAAGTTCAAGTCCAATACTAGACCTTGACTTAACTTTGCTTGACTGGCAAGTACCCAGACAGATATTGGCCTTTATCTGTGCACTGGTTTCTGTAGTCCTCTGTGTAGTCTGGTCCTTTGGTCTGGTCTGGCACTCTGGCTCTGGTCTTCCTTCCTTCTCAGGTGTGGTGGCTTTCCTCGTGCTGGTTGTTGCTGGCGATGGTCACTGTTGTTGTAGCTCGTTCATGGGGTCAGAGAGAGAGAGAGAGTTTCTTCTGTTGTGCAGCACCTTTTATACCCTGTTGGGTTTTGCGCCCCTTTTGGCCATTGCCAATCAATCGATCAGGACTTGATCACCCTGATCGATAAAGCCCAATCGGGTGCTGCCACACCAATCTCTGGGTGTGTCCCCAACGGCCATGTCTGTAGGTGCTGGGGGATAGGACACACATTTCCCTCCTAAATAAGGGGTTACGGCACCCCTATGTCTGGTAAACAACCCAGTTTGACCAGAAAGTCCCCTTTGTCCTGGAGATGGCCCATATTCTGTATATTCAGTCGCCTGAGTTGCAGCCTGTTTATCTCTGTCCTTTAGGCTGCAGCTTGCTGTTTTAGTTCTTGCCCAATTATCCCAGAGTGCTTTACAAATAGCCATTTTAGGTGGCCCGTTTGGCCACCTGTAAGGTATGATTCCATGAAAATGACTATGTCAGGCTGTTGCTTGACTAGTCGATGAGACAGCTCTCCCAATTTTGGCACTAGCCCCCAGATGTTAGTAAGGAGGGCTTTGCAGGGTCGACAGGGCTCTTTGTTTTGCCATTGTCTTTTCCGGTGCCTAGGTCAATGCCAGGTGGTCTGTCCGGTTTCATTTCTTTGTAGAGACTTTGGAGCGAATGATAGGCTAGGCCATTTCAGAGAGCAGTTAAGAGTCAACCACATTGCTGTGGCTCTGGAATCAGATGTAGGCCAAACCAGGTAAGGACAGCAGATTTCTTTCCCTAAAGGACAGTAGTGAACCAGATGGGTTTAACTGAAAATCGACAATGGTTTCATGGTTATCAGTAGACTCTTAATTCCAAATATTTTTAATTGAATTCAAATTCCACCATCTGCTGTGGCAGGATTCGAACCCAGGTCCCCAGAACATTATCTGGGTTTCAGAAGTAATAGTGAAGCGATAATACCACTAGGCCATCACCTCCCCTATCTGGTCATTATTACACTGCTGTTTGTGGGAGCTTGCTGTGCACAAATTTATTTCTGCATTTCCTACACTACAGCAATGACTACATTTCAAAAGTGCTTCACTGTCTGTAAAGCACTTTAGGACATCCCATGGTTGTGAAAGATCCTTTATAAATGCAAGTATTTCCTTTTTTTCTTTTACCTCTCTCCCTTATTCCTATCTGTATTTCTCAACATTTATTTTGCTTTCTATAAATTGGCATGGTGGCACAGTGGTTAACACTGCTGTCTCACAGCTCCAGGGACCTGGGTTCTATTCTAGCCTAGGGTGACTGTCAGTGTGAAGTTTGCACATGCTCCCCGTGTCTGCATGTGTTTCCTCCGGGTGCTCCAGTTTCCTCCCACAGTCCAAAGATTTGCAGGTTAGGTGGATTGGCCATGGTAAATTGCCCCCTAATGTTTCGAGATATGTAGGTTACATGGATTAGTGGTAAATGTGTGAGGTTATGGAGATAGTGAGGGGGAGAGCACTTAGGTAAGCTACTTTATCAAAGAATCGGTGCAGACTTGATGGGCCGAATGGCCACTTCTGCAATGTAGAGGTTCTATGATTCTATGATCCAAGTTTGGTATGGAATATTGTGGCTCAGGAGGCATAAGGGGAGGTGATGTTCTTGTGGTATTATCGCTAGACTATCAATCCAGAAACTCAGCTAATGTACTGGGGACCCGGGTTTGAATCCCGCCACAGCAGTTGGTGGAATTTGAATTCAATATAAATTATCTGGACTTAAGAATCTACTGATGACCATGAAGCCATTGTCGATTGTTGGAAAAACCTATCTGGTTCACTAATGTCCTTTAGGGAAGGAAATCTGTCGTCCTTACCTGGTCTGGCCTACATGTGACTTCAGATCCATGGCAATGTGGTTGACTCTCAACTACTCTCCAAGAGCAACTAGGGTTGGGCAATAAATGCTGGCCAGCCAGCAATGCCCATGTCCCAGGAATGAGTAAAGTGAGTTTTCTTCAATCTGACTGGTTGAAGAACTCGCTGTTTCTTGCCCTGGTCCCAGGTTTGCCATAGATGACTTTTAGAGAACACTGCACTGGAGAATACAATATATTCAAGAAATTCTATGATAAGTAGCCTGCAGAAACTCTGGGCAATTGTCAGCAAGGCGAAGAGTGAGTGCTGCTCCTCTGTCACTCACAGCAAAATCCAAACCAATGCCTTAAAAAGCTTTTGATTTTTTTTGCAGGGTGTGAGTGGTGGGGTTGTGGGGATGGGGTGCAGGTTGGGGGTGGAGGGGGTGGTGGCGGGGCTGTAAGGTGCAGAGTGTAGGTGGGTGTGTGGGGGGATAGAGGTTATGGGCTGGTTGGGGGACACTTACTTTTTCTTCCTGCATTCCATTGAGAAGACTGTCCACAGTGCATATTCTTGCCCTGGAGGCTTCTAAAATTTCATCCTTGTCGAGAGATCTCAATTTTCATGGATGAATAAGGCTGCCACTTGATTCAGGTGATTGGTGTTCAGGTGTTCTGCTCAATTGTCCTGAGGGGTTGAGGGGATAATTGTAGCAAAGAAGGAACAGAAAGGTAAAACACAGGTTTTGATTTTATCTTTGCTACCACCCTACTCATATTGAGTAGAGGAAGTTAAAATCATTCTTTATAGATTAGTTCCATCTTGAGAGTTTTGGTACCTTTAAATCAGTTCACTGGATTTGGAAAGTTATTTTCTGCTTTTTCCTGCTCCACTATTATTTTTACTGTTCTAACCATTTTGATGTTGCAGTGATGTATTCCAGCTGATGTGAGAAATTTCATAATCTCTGCTTCCCTTCTTTGAAATTTTCTGTTGCATTTTGATGCAATCATGCTTGGCATTTTGCTGTTTTTTGTTAAAGTTTTGCTTCTTTTAATTGGCATTTTATGCTTGAGAGATTTGCAGCTAACTCTATCTTTGTTTACATCCTCGTGTCCCCTATCTTAGCCCCTGAATGCTTTTTATTTTGCTATTATTAATCAATAAATTTTAGTCCCATTATGCCTATAATTTCTGCTGGTCCCCTGCACTCCATTGACTTATTTTACTTGTTTTCAGGATGTGGGTGGTGCTGGCAAGGCTATATGCATTGTCCATCACTAGTTGTCTAAAATGTGATGCTGGTGGACCTTTTGTGAAATTATAGCATAATTTGCGCTGATGCTGTTCCCCTGATGGTAGAAAGTTTCAAGATATTAAGCCAAGGATGTCCCTGGATGGTCATATTGGGTATCTTAAAGTTACTGTTCTGTTGGTCAATGGACCATGTCAACTGGCATAAAAATAGTGACAGGCTGTCTGTTGAAAGCAACAACATCATTCATCTGATGGACTATTAATTGTCAATTGACATTAACTATATTTTGTGATTGATTTTGATTAAGTAATCTCATAATACACATTGCTACAGTTTAGATTCAGACACATAGTATGGTTATACTGACATAAAAACCTCACAGCATTGTAATTATATCATCTTGAATGCAATGCAGAATATACCAAACATGATTAAGGACCTATATATTTACCAATTACTCTGCACGCTCATTCAGTTACAAAATTATCAATGAATAAAGCAAATGAAAAATTGTGTGATGGTTCAACAAATTGAGTAGCTGAGTCACTTAGCGGAAAGAACCATAGAGAGGTTACTGCACAGAAAGAGACCATTCAGCCCATTGTGTCTCTACCGGCTAAAAAATGAAAGATTAGCTGCCCATTCTAATCCCACCTTCCACCACCCAGTCCATAACTTTGTAGGTTACAGCACTTTAGATGCTGATCCAGTTATCTTTGAAGCTTCCTGCCTCTACCACCAAACTGGGCAGCTAATTCCAAACATCCACCAGCCTCTGTCTCCTCTAATCCTTCTACCAATCAGCTTAAACCTGTCCTCCTGATTGGCTAGGGGAAACAGGGCATCCCTGCCCACTCTATCCAGGCCTCTCAGAACCCTGTACACCTCAATCAGGTCAGTCCTCAGCTTCCTCAGTTCCAAGGAAAACAGCCCGAGCCTATCCGATCTTTTCCCTTGTGCAATGTTCAAGCCATGGCAGCATTTTTGTAAATCTTTTCAGTATTTTCTCCAAAGCAATTATGTCCTTCTTGTAATGTGATTACAAAATTCCAGCTGTGGCCTAACCAGCTATTTATACAGTCCCATTATTACATCCCTGTTTTTGTATTCTGTACCTTGTCTAATATACTTTCTTTACTACCTTATCTACCTGCCACCTTCATGGACCCGTGGAACACTTCTCTGGATTGAATTCTATCTGCCACTTTTCCACCTGCTCAACCAAACCATAATAAATTTTGTGTCATCTGCAAATTTCCCAATCATACCACCCACATTTAACTCCAAGTCATCAATATATATAACAAATAGCGAGGGACTCAACATTTGAGCCCTGTGGAATAGTTTTCCATTTGCAAAACCTTTCATCAACTACCTTTTGTTTTCTCTAGTTGAACTAATTTAAGATCCAACTCATCACACTCCCTGGTATCCCATGGGATTTTATTTTTCCAATCAGTCTGGCATGTGGGACCTAGTCAAATGCCTTACTAAAATCCTTGTGGATAACATATACCGTACTAACCTCATCAATCCTCCGTGTTATTTGTTGCTACCCTAGTTAATATTATAATTGGATGGGAAGATCCCAGAATGACCATGATCAAAAGATTGTAATGTTTTATTGTTTAGATAATGTGGTGGAACAGAGTCACAGATCACTAACAACAAGAACATTTTAACAAGAAAAAAAAACATTTATTAAACATAAAAAATTTCATTATGATACAATATTCCTTTACTTCCACTTATCTTCACAATATGCACAGATTTTAATGTTAACATGGGTTACAAAGTGTATTTTAGTCTATAATGGCATCAGTAACACACAGTCCCTTTAAACACACAGGCTGGCTGTGGTCAGACACACTCCACTCTGAAACCAAACCGCTGGTGCCAACTCAACCGATTTTCTACGAATTTCTCCTACAATCCACTCAGATGATTGCCACGAGTGTTTCCAAACCCCCAAAAAGAAACACTTTAAAATCTTCTGTCACACGATGCTTTCCATCAGCTGTTTGCATTAAGAATCCATTCAGGCTTTTTCCACTTTGCCTTTTACTCAAAACCTCTGCTCCACTTTTAGCAAGGAACCCACCTCCAGGTTTTCCAACTCTCCTTTTAGGTTTCCTTTGTTTTAAGTGCTTTTACACAAACTCCGGGATCCAGCCACCGATTTCCACAATTATTTCAACTCATATTCCACCGCTGTAGTAAAATCTCGCAAACCTTGAAATCACTTCTGACATCTTTCAAACTTTTCACTGATCAACTTCTCAGCTCTCTGTCTTTACTGAACAGCACTCTGTCCTAATACCTTTAACCTCAGACTTCTTGGAAACTTCTCTTCATTTTTCTACTTTTGTTAACTAGCTGTTCTTTAATTTTCAAGTTTTGTTTTCTTAATCATTACTCCATGGTGTGGCTTTTCTTCTAGCAAGGCTGAGAAATATATTTGCTGTTTAGCCTTCTAAAACCAACTGCTTCTAAAGTTTTAGCAGAGCTGTGAGAGCTGCCTTCTCTCTCACTACCTATCTCCAACTGCTATACATCCTGCTAAAACTCAAAAGGTCTTCCTACCTAAAAGTGCCCTCAATTGCTAAGCAAAGACTTTATGCTTCTGCCAGCTATTTACTTCTCATGCCATAACCCTCTCTAAGCACAATAGAAGCACAGATTTAACTGTGCAAACCCCCACACATGCAAACATCTTCGTCTAGCACAAATTTAATTATAGGTTTATCCTTCCTTACACAGAAGCAGTAAATTACACCCATTTAAAACTATGCCTTATTTCTAATATTTAACAATACAAATATAAATCCCTTGAAACTATCTTTGTTTTCCTGACATACTTCCTCAAACAGTTTGATTAAATTAGTAAGACATTACCTTCCCCTAATAAAACCATGCTGACTATCCCTGATTAATCCATTCCTAAGTGAGAGTTTATCTTGCCTCTCAGAATAGATCCTAATAATTTGTCCACCACAGAAGTCAGACTGACCAGCCTATAATTATTTGGTCCATCCCTCACTCCCTTCTTAAATATCGGTTCACAGGCCTCCAATCCTTTGGTACCTCACCTGTATCTAGTGAGGACTGGAAAATGATCCACAAAGCATCTGTTGCCTCCACCCTGGCTTCCTTTAACAGCCTGAGTTACAATCCACCTGGTCCTGGTGATTTATCCACCTTCATGGATGTCAGTCCCTCTATTAGCTCCTCTCTCACAATGCTTACTGCATCTAATATTTTACAGTGCTCTTTAACTAGCATATCTGCATCATCCCCTTAGTGAAGACAGAGACAAAGTACTCATTGAGAATCCTGCCAACATCTTCTGCATCAGTGCACAAGTTACCATATATATCTCTGGTAGGCCCTACCTTCTCTTTATTCTCTTGCTCTTAATGTACTGGTAAAACATCTTAGGGTTTTCTTTGATTTTACCTGCCAATATTTTTTCATATCTTCCTTTTGCTTTCCTAATTATCTTTTTTGCTTCACCACTGAACTTTCTATACTGTGCTAGGTTTTAGTATTAAGCTTTTTGTAACGATCATAAGTTTTCTTTTTCTGCTTTATCTTACCTTGTATGTTTCTAGATAACCAGGGGGCTCTAGATTTGGCAGTACCACCATTTTCTTTGTGGGGATAACTATACATGGTGCCCGTCGACTCACTCTTGTGAATGCTTCCCACTGGTCTGTCACTGATTTTCCTTCAAGTAGTTGTAACCAGCCCACTTTCACAGATCACCTCAGTTTTGTAACATCTGTCTTTCCCCAATTTAGAACTTAAACGTCCGTTCATGCTTTTGCATAATTATATAAATCTAACTGTATTATGATCACTATCTACAAAATGGTTACCCATTGCTATTTTATCCACTTGCCCAGCTTCATTTCCTAAGACTAAAATTGCAGTTCCTCTTGTTGGATTTATTACATACCGGCTAAAAAAGCTCAAAAAATGTATGCCCTCTGTACCTATTTCCCTGTTCATATCCCAGTTGATGTTCGGGTAGATAAGTCCCCAACTATTATAGCCTTATTGTTTTTGCACTAAGAAATTTACCCACATATTTGCTCTTTATATCTCCCTCTCAGTAGTTGGAGGTCCATAGAACACTCCTAGTAGTGTGGCTGCCCACTTTTTATTTCTGAGCTCAGCGCATATAGCCTGATTTAATGCTTCATTGCGTATATCATCCCACTGCACAGCTGTAATTGATTATTTGACCAATAATGTTACACCCCCACCTTTTTTAGCCTCCTCTCTCTATTCTGCCTGAAAACAGGAATTGCCACTCTTTCTGTTATAGCAATGATATCATGCTGCCATGTGTCTATCTGTGCCCTCAGCTCTGTTTGCTATACTCCTTGCATTTAAATGCCTTTTAATGTTGCCAAATCCCTATGCTATAAACCTTATAACCTTTGCTTCTTATGTCTTTTAGAGTCACTTGCTAATTTTTGGCTCCTGCTCCCTGCTCTGACTTTGTCCTATTTAAATCTGCCCTCAGGTCCCCATCTTCTTACCAACCTAGTTTAACCCCATCCCAAGAGCAAATCTTCCAGCAAGGACATCCATCCCCAGCTCTATTTAAGTTTGGACCATCTGGCTTGTATAGATCCCACCTTTCTCAGAACCAGTTCCAATTCCCCAGAAATCTGGACCCCCCTCCTCCTGCCACATGTTCATCTGGTGTATTCTCCTATTTCCATACTCCCTAGCACAAAGCCTTGGACATTATCCAGAGATTACTACCTTTGAGGTCCTGCTTGCTAATCCCTTTCCTATCTCCCTGAACTCAGCCTGCAGGACTTCATCCCCTTTTCTACCTATATTGTTGGTACAAGTATGAACTGCGACCTCTGGCTGTGCACCCTCACCCTCCAGAATACTCTTTAGCCACTTGGTGATTGTTGGTGGGGTATCCAAGGTGACCAGTACTGCCTTGTTAGACAATACCAGACTCATGAAACCACTGTCTCCGTTTAAATACATAACTTTATTTAATCAGCAGGGCTGCCCTGAGGTACAGCAGCCACACCTCTCTGATGAAATCTGATGTATACAATTCAAAACAGATCAATTATAGGTTTTCTTATCAATTATTCCCGCCTTACATTAGCTTAAAATCAATCATCTTCAATATACACAAATCAACAATAATACCTGTCATCAATCTTAGCCAACCGTA
Organism: Mustelus asterias; assembly: GCF_964213995.1. Taxonomy (NCBI): domain Eukaryota; kingdom Metazoa; phylum Chordata; class Chondrichthyes; order Carcharhiniformes; family Triakidae; genus Mustelus; species Mustelus asterias. Next base: position 128,234,437 of record NC_135807.1, read on the forward strand.
TCTTACTCTCTGGCATAATGCTATTTTATTTGTCCATAGAATTCAGGTACTAACTCCTGTTTTGACTGACCCCACTTCCTGTGTTGCCAGTAACCTCTGACACCAGCCCAAAGTTCAAATGAATGTTCCCATGGATTCCCTTAAATGTCACTGCCAACCAGATTAATACATGACCCTGCATCTGGACATGCATTCATTTCGTCTGGACAGTGGTTAAGTGTCCTAGATGTTCTTTCTGTCCAAAACTTTATTGATAAATCTTGCATATCCCCAAGGTCTAAACATTCTCTTGGAATATGACTTGCCCTAATGCCTTTTTATCATGATGCTTTGCAGCAAATTGCTGTTGGCTAAAATGAACAATATATCTTAAACAATACATTAATACATTCAAAATATCAGCATGTGTTTTAAAATCATAATCACTTGCTTAAATCTCATTCCACATCTCATATGTGTAAACTGTTTTCTTGTTATCTCATATGCTTGTTTTAAAAGTCATTTAACTTAAGGCTGGTAATTCTTTCAGTGCCTTAATGTCTAATGTTTTAAAAAATCATACTCCCCTATTAAGATTCCCCCTCTAAGTAATATAGATAACCCTTGCACCCGGGAGGCGACATAACATCTTGGAATCACATCTTTGACCACAGAAGTTCCTATTTCCCTAATTATAGAATCCCCTACCACTATTGCTCTCCTGTCTTTTCTCCTCACCCCACCCAACCCCTGCACAGCTGAGCTACTCATTATGCTGTGGTCATGACTCTCATTGCTCCCTCCAGAGGAACCATCTCCCCAGTTGGCACTCAGAACAGAGCATCTGTTAGAACAGTGGTGGGCAACCTGTGGTCCAGGGGTCACACGCAGCCCATCTGTGTTCTGAATATGGCCCACGAGACATTTTGTTGACATGCAGGGTTACCACATTCCACTGATTTCTGTGCTTGTAGTTTTTTCTTACTGATATGGCTGAGGTGATAAGCATGTAAAGCAAGGGCAAGTGAAATGAGGTGCATGCTGATTGCTCACAACAATGACTGTGAGAACCGTGAGCTCCTTCTGCATCCAAAGTGAAAATATTTTTGTTTTTACCATTTGAAGTTGTTGGTAGTTTTATTAATACGTAAATGATAAAGCATTTTCCATAACTCATTATGAAATATTTGCTGTGCATTAAATGTATTCAATCTTATTCACAGGATCATGATTAGTGAACAAGCCTGATTTCAATCTTGCGGCTTGATGGAGGAACACTCATGAACTCAGGTTCACTAACCTAGGTTGCCCATTACTGATGGAAAGGGTAATGTCCTCAGGGGTTTGCTGCACTGCAAACCTTGTCTTTTTTGTCTATCAGACATTCAGTCCCTCTTTGACTGCTCTTTAAGAAAGAGTGTGTGGGGTGATCACCTAAAATGTGATATCCATGTAGCATTCATCCTCGCGCATGCACATCAGTGACACCAAGATACGGAGCTCGAGTTTTTCCATTAGGTGGGACTTTCTGCACATATAGTTGTCCAGGGCATGGGTAGCATTCTGGAGTCCCCACATGGTAGAGCATGTGCACTTGAGCTGCCCCACCTTAAATTATTTATTTACTGCACCGGAATTGTTATTTAAGCAAACAGAATAAAATGTTAATTAACTCTCGCTCTGTACTTGCATCAGCTTATTTCAAATCCCCAACAGCAAATGCTAATTCATTTTATTTATCGATTTAAATGTATTGCTGCTTTAAGACAGTAACCTTTTTGACTTTGACTGCAGTTCTTGGATACAGTTGACTTCTCTCATTTTTGAGTTTTTGCTTCCAGGCAGATCTTTGCAAAAAAACACTACAGGGTGTTGTGTTTTACAAAAATGTATCAATGCATGCAGTGTTTTTTGTCCTGTGGAGCAGTGAACTTGGAATTTGATTGTGGCTCTGTTTTAGTTTGGGAGAAAATCTTCGCTTCTTATTATAAAATGAGTGTGTTTGAAACTCAGATTTCAGCTTAGAAGCATTGTACTCTCAGCCTGTGTTGCATTTCACTGGTACTGTTCTTCATTGTCTTCTGGTCCTTAAGTTTCCTTTTTTAAAATCTTTAAAAGTGCAGGAATTTTTTCAAGTGTCTTGTAGGTCCCCAAGACATCATCCCTAAGGGCCAAGAATATTGTGGGAGATTGAATCCACAGGACTGTGACTTGGGGAGGAGTAAGAGTTGGATAGAATCTGTGGTATCTGCGGTGTAGTGTAAGGGATTAACAGATGGGATAGGCTAATGTATGGTGTAGATGATGATGCACCACTGTTATCAGTTCATCATGTATTAGACTTTCTCTTGAGGTTGGAATGCCTACTCTGCAACCTGTTTAGATGTGGTACTAATAACTAGTGTTAAGTAGATACCAGAGTTTTTCTAGTCTGTCTACTAACCAAGTCTAAGAACAATACCAATTTGTTTATATTAAATAGTGGATTGAGGTCAACTTATTTTTGAAGTGTCCTACTTATCATGCTGGAATGGTGCTTGCCTAGGATTTGCTGCTCTGCCAAAGCTACATATATTGTAACAGTACACCAGCTGAGCCCAGTATTTTCATCCCTTTTTTCTTATAGTTTGAACTAAGCATAGCATTAGTTTGCAATATATGACAAACTGTTGTCATTTTTGCAACTGTTATATTTGCAGCAAGTGTCAAAACTCCCTGATAACTCTAATTGTCAAACAAATTACTATGTATCTCACTCTACAAATTATGAATCATGTTTATTAAGAAGTAAAATTAGAAGAGCAAACTAAACATATTTCATTAGGTTACAAAAACAAGCTTAAGTTCATATTTCAAAACAAAAATGTCTTTCTTTAGCTTCTAGCCACTCTGTAATATTACATTTGTACCTTGGACCAATGTCCATTATGCAAATTATATATGTAAATTTGATATTCATAGAGTCCTTCATCTTGAAGAACACATTTTAAAGGAAATTCTGCAGTTTGATACAAAAGATTTTCTTGACCTTCTGTCATTAAAACGATATACACTACATTTAAACTCCGTATACAATTTTATTGCTAGAATATATCACTCACTACATTAATATATTTTAAAGTGTACACTGATACATTCCATTCTTGTAAAAAGTATTTATCTGAACAGTTCTATAAATAATTTTATGCTGAATTATGATCAACAGCTTTTCCTGTTCCACTCATGCAAAGTGCATTAACTGTCATCTGTAGTCTTGTAGTATTTGTCTTATCTGCAAAAAGAATGTATAGTTACCTCAGCAGTTACAATATAAAAAGTGCAGTTCACAGAATGTGAATGTATTTGAAATTACTAGCTACACTACATATGTGTAACACCTTCAGTGATTCAAGCTCCGAATTAGAAAATGCTCACAATGTCTTCACTACCTTCAATGTTATGGTAACTTTAAACCACAATTAAGGTAGTCAAATGCATTGTTTAAAAGAAGGATTTTTTAATAATAAAATAACAAAGTTTAACAGTAACAGTAACTCAGCAGAACAGCAATAACAGTAATAACTATGAAAACAGGAGCATTAGTAAAACAGGTCTTGCTTGCAGAACACTCATGCATGCTGAAATGTCCTCCGAAAACTGCACATGCTCAGAACGATCAACAGACTCCAGTGGAACAATTACATGGGTGAAAAGGCTTTTAAGAACCCTCTGTACTCAAAATGACACTGTAACAACTGTATTACTGATCCCCAGCCTCTCAGCACCATGCTAACTTTTATCTCTTTCTCTCAGGGTCTTTGCAGCAGTTGCAGCTTGCAGAAGTTTCTCTGGGTCACAGGATCCAGAGGTGACAATGTCATAAGCTGTGTCACTTCCAAGCACCAGCAGAGACTAGCTCTCTGACTGGGTAAGTTAGAAACACCTGTACATGTTAACACATCCAGCTCTAGTGAGCAGCAGCAGGGAAGAGGCAAAACAGAAGACAGCTTTCTGGTGGATGAGCTCCTCTCCCAGCTCTACAGAGAACAAAAAGACAACTTTAGGGGCCCAGCTATGAAAAGAAAGCTGTCTCTTTTGCACAATTATGTTAGATATTTGAAGGCCTGCCAAGGAGTTTCACCATCATGGATAACAGAATGGAAAAGTCTGCTTCCTGCTAATGTGGTGTCATCTTATAGGACATCCCTACTTTGCAATTTGCTTTGAAGAATGGACTGTCCTCTTAATTCGAGTTAAGGTTCCACAAATGACTGCCCTACAGACTCGGAACTCAAACTAGTGCTTTCATAGCTTCCTGCAACTGGCTTTTTCAAAGATCAGAGGAAAGGTTAAATCTCAGCTCCATGGAAGTGGCAATGGAACAACAGAGAAAGCATGTGCTGCCCTCTATCAGGATCTCAGCACATCATATCTGCCCTCTTGCCAATCTTTCAACCAACACCAGCCATGGTCCCAGACAGCAAAGCCAGAGGACACATCAACAACTGAAGTCCATATTCATTTCCTCAGAGACTCGAGCTTCAATAAATCATTAACTATAAGGGTTCCCAAAACAAGCAGCCGCTGAGGCCACTGGGGAAGCATCTTTTGGAAGTAGACTTTTTTTTTAGAAAAATACTGGGTTGATTATTTGGATGACAAAATAATTCACTACTGTTGTTTTTGGAATTAAATTAACCTTGGATGAGTGTAGCAGAATGATGGCACCATAAACCAGCAAAACAAGCACTGACTTCTATTACCTTTCTGTGGTGATCACACACAAGTTGAACATTGAGGCAGTGAAAGTCCTCCTTGTTAACAAAAACTGCAGGCTTGTCTTCTACTGCTCCAATAGTTAAATGAATGCAGTTTAATATGTCTTCTATGCAAGAAGTCAGCCTCAGCTGCAAATCCAGAGCTGTCTCATTCTTGATGTTGGTATTTATTGGGAAGGTAATGTGCTGGCTTGCTCTTGTAAGAAGGGCATTGGTGACCTGATTGATGCAGCTCTGCACTGCAGTGAAATGAGAGATAGGATTGGTCCCCTGTAGCAACTCGGAAGGAGCCTGTGACTAAAAAGGATGGTAGTAACTTTGACAGTCAGTGGCAAAGCATGACCTCCTGGTGTAACAGACAGCAGATTCTATAACAACAAGCTGTTTAAATCAGCAACAGCTGGTGAAGCATAACGTCCTCATGTGCTGCTCCTCAGAAAGGTCCAAGGAACTATTAAAAAAGACCTCGAAGCAACGGGCCTACTTGCTGCTAGTGCTAATTGTTGAAGCTCAGCTGGCCCTCTTTAGAATCATAGAAAGTCTACAGCACAAAAAGAGGCCACCTGGCCCATTTGGTTTTGTGCTAACCAAAAAACGAGCCACCCAGCCTAATCCTTCATTTGGTCTGTAGCCTTGTACGTTAGGGCACTTTAGGTGAAAACTAGTACATTCCACAACTGCTTACACATCCAAGGGAGTGAAAAAAACTGCACTCATGATAAGCAATGAATGAGGAGAAAACAAATCAGGAGGAAACCGTCTGGAAGCACAGAACTGCCTTCACATCAGCACACAGCTTCTAATGCACCACGTGTGGATCAGTGCCCCTTCAGTCATATTAGTCAGTTTGTGAAGCTAATCCGGTTTGGTTTTACTGTCAGTTTTCTGCTGGACAACATCTCACCCATTAAGTTAAAATCACACGAGAAATCTTATGCTGCAATATGGCTCCCAATTTGAAATTATTCTCCTTTGGTAGATGTTTTTGCTGTTTGAATCAGCTTTGGAGTTAAAATAGTAGGTAGAATTCTCCCATCCTGGGGCTAAGTGCCGTGGCAGGATGTGAACATACTGTTTCCCACGAATGCCGGTGGGAAAGCATGCTGAATCTTCTGGCCTCATTAATTATACAATTGGGTGTTTTGGGCCATATTCTGTGGTCAGGCAGGCCTGATGGTGCAGAGTCCACCATTGTATCTGGCCACCATATTGATAAGGGACCCAATATCACTGGCCCACTACTGAGTAAAGAAGATGGACTTACTAAAATTGAAAATGAATCTCTGGGAGCACTCTGAGGCAAGAATATGGGCCTCCTGAGAAAGAAGATAGATTTCCAGGAACATTCTGAGGCTGGTAGACACCCTTCCAGTCCACGTGCAGATGTTCCCTGGACCCACTGCTGTGGTGTTCCACAGTCCAGGTTTGTAGGCAGCTTCCATCGCGAGCTCCTGAGGCAGCCCCAAGCATTGTTCAGGTGAGTCCTGATGCCACGTTGTTTCAAACGTGTTTTGTGCCAGCGGGGGCTTTGGAGAATCTGCCCGAGGGTCAAGTGGCCGAGGTGGTAAGTGAATGAGATTTTTCTGCTCACTCATCTTCTTCTATCAGGTAATTAGAGGTTTTACTTTAAATGCATGTACTAGGCCCAAGTCTCATGTGTCAGATATTAATTTGCATCTACAATAACATGAATCATGTGGACATTTCATACTAATTATGGAGGGCTGCTGGTATCTGGCATGCACTTGCATTTTAATGATTAATGAGCATTGTTAATTGCAATTTAAATCTACCCATAATCTTCTTGCAAATTATGTTTTCTTAAAATTAATATTCTTCTCTGTTAAACTGCTGGAGTTCTTTCCAGTGGGACAGATCTTAATTGTCAATGCTTTATCAGAGGATTACTTAAGCCCCCCTAAATCCATGCGCAGGCAGTAATCATGCTTCTAAGATATTAATCAGCTTGAATATCAATGAAGGTGATTAAGTACATAAAAGGTGGACTGAAAATAGATGGGACAGAAACCCTGGCTTATTGCCTCTCCTGATAAAAATAGATTTCACTGTTTATGGAATTTATGAAATAAGGTTATCTTTTTATTGTCTTAAACACAACATTCCATTGTAAAAGACGACATTTGTCACCAAAAATATCATTAAAATATTTTAACAACATGTTTAAGATTTAAATAAAAGAAATGACATTGTACCTCTATGACTCAATATTCTTTTTGGATTTCTTGTTTAAAGCAGCTAGTAAAGCAGAGTTCTTCTTCTCTAACCTTGGAATTAAAATAAATAGGATTTTTGGATGTGATTTGTTACCATAGAACCCTACAGTACAGAAGGAGGCCATTTGCCCCATCGAGTTTGCATCGACCACAATCTCATCCAGACCCTATCCCCATAACCCCATGTATTTATGCTAGCTAGTCCCCACTGACACCAAGGAGCAATTTAGCATGGCCAATCAACCTAACTTGCACATCTTTGGACTGTGGAGGAAACCCATGCAGACATGGGGAGAACATGCAAACTCCACACAGTCACCCGAGGCCGGAATTGAAACTTGAATTTGATTTGGCTAATCATATAGTTTCCCCTTCCCAGTAATATGGTAACCAAAGCTAAAAATTGTAATTAATCAGAATTTTGTTTCAGCTGTAATTTGCATCATCCAATCTGACTTACATTTCAGGTTCAGAAAACAGTGGCCGGAATTTTCCGACCTCACTGGCAGCTGGAATTCTCTGGTCCCACTGCAGTGAATGGAGTTTTTGGCTGAGCGCTAAATTCTCCGTTCTCACTGGCAGCAGTGGAGAATTCTGGCCAGAGACGTTTTTTTAAAAAAAAAAGTAGTGTGACTAATGAGAAGGAACTAAAATTTATTTATGGGGTGGCGTGGGCGTTTGCTGGGTTTAAGCCATTGGGGTTGGCATGGTGGCACAGTGATTAGTACTGCTGCCTCACAGCACCTCAGATCCGGGTTCAATTCCCAGCTTGGGCCATTGTTGGTGCAGAGTCTGCCCATTCTCCCAGTGTCTGCGTGGCTTTCCTCCGGGTGCTCAGGTTTCCTCCCATAGTCTGAAAGACGCGCTGGTTAGGTGCACTGGCCATGCTAAATTGTCCCTCAGTGTATCTGAACAGGCGCCAGAGTGTGGCAACTAGGGGATTTTCACAGTAACTTCATTGCAATGTTAATGTAAGCCTACTTGTGACACTAATAAATAAACGAGAGTAATATAGTAACCATAGCCAAACTGGGAGGGACAATGGAATGAAAGGGCGAAGCACAATTTTTAGAATTAGACAAAATACATATGTGGACAGGAAAATAGCTGATAATATTTCATGCAGACAAGTGTAAAGCACCCTAAATGGGAAGGAATAATGCATCCATATTCCATAGATGGTGTTGAAGTATAAAGATGAAGTTTAAAGAGACCCTGGAGCTTTCATATTTTCAACACTAAATAATTAGTGCAGACCAGAATCAAGAAAGCTAATTGAATGCTGAACCACATATCTGAAATAATAGCATGTAAGTCAGAAGAAACCATGATCAAAGTGCTCTGATGAGACTGCATTTTTTAACCTTGTGCCCAGTTCTGTTATAAAGTATATATGAAATCAGTGTTACCTCAGAATCTGCAAATTAAACATCCGGAGTCTCTGGTCAGCAAACTGCACTATTTTGTTCAATCCATCAACCTATTAAAAATGCACAGAATTAAGGATACATTGGAAAACAATGAAACTCTCAAATGTTAACCAATGCAAAACTAAAATTACCATTAAATAAATATGTAGGTTGTTGACTTTGTTGGGCCCTAAATCTTCAAATAATGCTAGCTTCCTACTGGAATAGAATTAGCCTGCAATTTCAAGTTGCACTTGAACAGTGACTGAAAACAGCTGAGGGAAGTCAGGAATGGGAGAAAATTGGATGGGACATGCAAATGTTGGTTGTACTCCCAAGAAAGGACCCAACAAGCATATCTTGGGATTGTTTGGGTGATATCTTCCCCATGCCCTAAAAATTGCTTCCACTGCCAGATTTTGTGCGGCTTCCACTTCCCTGCAGCCAATGATGTGGATGTCAGGAAGAAACTGATACCCAGGTCTTTGCAGAGTTCAAATTGGGGCCTGGCTTGGTCATGACATTGAAGAGCCCAAAGGTGACTCTTTGAGGAGGATCTTATGAAAAAAATTCTAAGTCCAGAGCTAGCGTGAAAACAGGAGAATTTTTTTCAGCGAGTTCAAATCTGGTACCATATGCACTTATTGCATAAAAAATCCTGAAATCTGATTTCTGCCTGTATGGGGAGTGAGCAGAAATCACCAGAAAGCTGGCTGATAGCAGCAGAGAGCACAATTGCACACATGCAGGTCTCTCTGCTCTGAGCAGCAGAGATCTGCCACACAACCTCTGCTGCTTTCAGCCAGCCCCAATGGCTTAAACCCGGCAAACCCCCCACACTACCATGGGGCCCTGCAGCCAATCGCGAGCCCCCAGCCTGACTGATCAACCCCTGATTGACCTGCCCCCGGTTGGCACTGCCCAAGGGGTACCCCCTGCCCTGAACCTCTGGGGGAGGGGTGCGGGGGTGGCTTTGATGGCTTCCAGTTCTATTGGCGAGACCATCACATCTGGGGACCAGCTGTGATACTTGCCAGAGTGAACTTCTCCTGACGAGGCCACAGAGGGAAGTGAGCCCAAACAATTGAGTTCCAGGCTCGCTAATTTCGTTTAAATTAAGGAAATTCAATTGAAATAATCTATTCAGCCTCATACCGGAAATGGGCGAGGCTGATCACACCGATATCCGCTGCCGGTAAGATTGCAAGAGGTGAGAAATTGGGCGCGAACCTGATTTCTTGTTTCTCTCACAATCTTACCGGCTAACTCTGCCTGTCAGCTGGTGGAGCACCATGGTGGGATTGTCTCTTAAATTTTTTGCCATTGGTTGTCTGACAAAGAAATTTTGAGGAGCTCCTTGGGGAGAGTATTTTGTTTTAAGTTGGATTGTCATGACAGTCATTTTCCTGAGTTACGTATGTACATATTGAACTTTTCAAATAAGATGTGTTTTTAATAAAAAAGGAACATACAAGACGTAACTGGCTGAGACTGCAGAGTAACCATTTGCTGGATTTCCTATGTGGATCATACTCAGTCCCGAGGAAAACAATGGAATGTTGCAACCTTTTTCAGACAGATGCATTTCAACGGAAGAGACAATGCAGAAATTGAATTATAATTTCCTGTGGAGATAATGGAAGCTGATTCCTATATCAGCAGAAACTACTACCATCCTGTGAATTATATCCCAGACATGTTTGTGGTTTTCCTCTTCCGTGATTACATGAGGGAAAAAAGGATAAAAACATAATGAAATTCTGATCTTTGTGATAGTTTCACTGCGCTAGTGTGTGCTGTGTGGGTCACAGCTGAAGAACATTTACCAGTTACCCCTGTTGCTGGTAGGTGTCTCACGCTCTCTAATTTTGGAAGCAAGTCAGTCGGCAAAGCCATCCACACTTCAAAAGGAGGAAGGACAACTCTTTTCAGCTAATCTGCAGAATCAAGAATCGCCAAAGTCAGTGCTACTGGAATCATCCAACTTAACAGCTGCAATGTTTTGCCATCTACTTCTCTTGGACAAATCAAAGACTGATTCGTATTTTTAGACTTATTTCTAATCTGTATTTATGCATGCTGCACTTTATGATTTTCTGTGTTTCCTGCTGGAGAGGCCAGCAGAAAAAAAACACCAAATCTTCTGGCCCTGACATAGAACATAGAACATAGAAAGCCACAGCACAAACAGGCCCTTCGGCCCACAAGTTGCGCCGATCACATCCCCACCTCTAGGCCTATCTATAGCCCTCAATCCCATTAAATCCCATGTACTCATCCAGAAGTCTCTTAAAAGACCCCAACGAGTTTGCCTCCACCACCACCGACGTCAGCCGATTCCACTCACCCACCACCCTCTGAGTGAAAAACTTACCCCTGACATCTCCTCTGTACCTACCCCCCAGCACCTTAAACCTGTGTCCTCTCGTAGCAACCATTTCAGCCCTTGGAAATAGCCTCTGAGAGTCTACCCTATCCAGACCTCTCAACATCTTGTAAACCTCTATCAGGTCACCTCTCATCCTTCGTCTCTCCAGGGAGAAGAGACCAAGCTCCCTCAACCTATCCTCATAAGGCATGCCCCCCAATCCAGGCAACATCCTTGTAAATCTCCTCTGCACCCTTTCAATGGCTTCAACATCTTTCCTGTAATGAGGTGACCAGAACTGCGCGCAGTACTCCAAGTGGGGTCTAACCAGGGTCCTATAAAGCTGCAGCATTATCTCCCGACTCCTAAACTCAATCCCTCGATTAATGAAGGCCAGTACGCCGTACGCCTTCTTGACCGCATCCTCCACCTGCGAGGCCGATTTAAGAGTCCTATGGACCCGGACCCCAAGGTCCTTCTGATCCTCTACACTGCTAAGAATGGTACCCTTCATATTATACTGCTGCTTCATCCCATTGGATCTGCCAAAATGGATCACCATACACTTATCCGGGTTGAAGTCCATCTGCCACTTCTCCGCCCAGTCTTGCATTCTATCTATGTCTCGCTGCAACTTCTGACATCCCTCCAAACTATCCACAACACCACCTACCTTGGTGTCGTCAGCAAACTTACCAACCCTGACCTCATTAATTATGCAACCGGGCACTTCATGGTGGGCCAGGCCTGATGGAGCACCGTCCTATCCAGGCACCATATTGAAAAGATGCCCAACGTTACTGATCCACGATGGAAGAAAGTGGACCTCCTGAAAATGATGATGGAACACGGAGTACTCTGAATCTGGAAGGTGGACCTCCTGAGAAAGAAAGTGAATCTCCAGGAACATTGAAGATGAAAGATGGACCCCTTCCAGGGCACCAAATCTTTAAAGTCCACCTGCAGAAGGCCCCCTTCCCCCCTCCCACTGCTGTGGTGCTCCAAGGTTCAGTGTTGCTGGCAGCCTCCATCCTGAATTCGGAGTTAGCCCCAGGCATTGTTCAGGTGAGTCATTGTAAATGGTACAGAAAGTGACTTTCAAGAAGGTCACCACCACAATTATCTCCAAGTATATACGATGAGTACTGCACTTTGACAACTGTTATGCAGAGTGTTACTGCTCGTGTTAAAGACTAAAGAAGGTGCTGATAGTGGCATAAAGGCAAGATGGCTGAATTTGTTAATAACAGAACAAGGGTCAGCACTTGTGAAAGCAAACTTAAGAACAGATGGCCCTGGTGGGGTGGGAAATTCTGGAAAAAATTGGATTTTTTAAAAAAGGGGCAACATGGGACCATGAGTGTTCATTGTCTAAAGTTGTTGAAGCCAGAAGGCACTATAATACTCTTAAACAGTATAAAATCCATCACATTTCTCCCTCTCTTTGGCTCTGAAAAACAGTCAAAATGCTAACACTCTCTCTACAGATGCTGCCATCCTGCTGCATTTTTCTAGCATTTTCTATTTCAGATTTCCAGCATCTGCCGTATTTTGTTTTTTATGATAAATGCACAACCAGCTGAGTCAACACAGCTAGGTCCTCCTCCTTGAAATCTAGGAACCTGTGCCAACATTTAGAAAACTGCCTCATAGACAAGTGAAAGTCATGTTCACAGATTCAGGCCTTTCAGACAATGACCCAGACTTCCCCATTATCATCTTTGGTTATGTCCTGTCCCAGCAACAGGATAGACCTGCCAGATGTGGCAGCAGAATTGGAATACAGTGACCCTGGGAGTCCTCCAAATTGACTGTGGATCTCATGAACTCTCATGATATCAGGTCAAACGGAGGTGGGGGGGGGGACCTCCTAATCACCTACCTGCCCTTCCTCAGCAGATGAAACAGACTTCAATCAATTTGATTCACACCACATGATATCAAAAATGATTCAGTGCACCAATAAATAAAAGTATGGCTATCTCAGCTCCAATGTTGAAGATGTATGCTCCAAAACCAGCCCCACTTCTAGTCAAGCTTTCCAGTATTACACTGACATATAACGGACATTGACAAACATTTCCCAGGTGCACCCTGTCCACAAAAAGCAAGACCAATCCACCTCTTCAGTCTACTCCCAATCATCGGTAAAGTGATGGAACACTAACTTAAAATAACCTGCTCATTGATGTTCAACTTGGGTTCTGCCAGGATCACTCAGCTCCCAACCTTATTATAGCCATTGTTCAGACATGGCAAAATAGCTGAAATCCAGAGATGAGGTGAGACTGATTGTTCTTGATATCAAGGCAGCTATTAGCCACTAGGAGCCTTAGTAAAATAGTCAATGAGAATTAGGGGTGGAGATATCTCTTCACTGGTGGGGGTCATATCCACCGCAAAAGATGATGTTTGTAGTTGTTGAAGGCCAATTATATAAACAAGAGGACATCACAGCAGGAGTTCCTTAAAACCATGTCAGAGACCCAAACACCTTCAGCAGCTTCATAAATTACCTTCCCTGTACCAAAAGGTCAAATGTGAGGATGTTTGTTGATGGGCTTTGGGGGGCCACGCCAGAGGAATGAAGTGGGGGAAATAATCATCGCCCCGATTTGCATACAGTACCCCAAAAGACATACATCACCTTCCTGGCTTTTAACCACTTGTGTTAAAAAAATGACCTGTTCACTCTTGTTCACGTCAACGACACTATAGTTAAGAAAGCCCACCAACTCTCTCACCAACTTTTACAGATGCACCATAGAAAGCATTCTTTCTGGTTGTATCACAGCTTGGTATGGCTCCTGCTCTTCCCAAGACTGCAAGGAATTACAAAAGGTCGCGAATGTAGCCCAATCCATCACGCAAACCAGACTCCCATCCATTGACTCCGTCTACCACTTCCCGCTGCCTCAGCAAAGCAGCCAGCATAATTAAAGACCCCACGCACCCCGGCCATTCTCTCTTCCACCTTCTTCCTTTGGGAAAAAGATACAAAAGTCTGAGGTCACGTACCAACCGACTCAACAACAGCTTTTTCCCTGCTGCCATCAGACTTTTGAATGGACTTACCTTGTATTAAGTTGATCTTTCTCTACACCCTAGCTATGACTGTAACACTACATTCTGCACTCTCTCGTTTCCTTCTCTATGAATGGTATGTTTTGTCCGTATAGCGTTCAAGAAACAATACTTTTCACTGTATGTTAATACATGTGACAATAATAAATCAAAATCAAAAACCAGATTATGGCATTAGCAGCAGTGTAGTATTTAGGTCAATTGACCTGATTGGCTTCATCAGACATTAATTATGTATTCAAAAATGGTGGGCAGGGTGCTAACTTTGACACTTGCCCACCTGTTGTATTATAGGAAGCATTGTGGGGTAGGATAGGAAGGTGCCAGGCTTGCCACCCTTCATATTTTTACGTGGCCTCCCTGCCAAAAACGTGCCCAGGAGTGGGGGGAGTGAAGCATAAAATCCAGCCCAATGTTTTGGGAAGTTAGGAGGCTCAAAGACATCACATAAAGCTTTCAATGCAAAGGGAGAATTTTCCTGGTTTCCCTTTGTAAATTACCATTGATTCGCCTGATACTGAAGCAAATTTGTGATGCAGAGAAATGGAATCAAATGCCAGACATATTTTGCTTCCAAATAAATTTCATTAGAAGTGGGAGAGGCAGAAGATGCATTCACCTCTAAAGTGGTAAATAAATGCAAATGACAGCAAAAATCTAATCGGATAGAACTCTCTATTTCCATGAGTATGGCACCTAGGGTTCCAACCCTCTAGACAGTCTAGGAGTCTCCAGTAATTGAACAGTAATTGCAGTCAATGATTGGCCATTGATCTTATTGCTTCTGTGTTTATGCTTCACTTTCTGGTTCTTATTTCTGCTGCAGAAGGCTAAGTACTTAAGTCCTAGTCCAGTATCCGTATGCATAATCTAAGATGACCCTTCAATGCACTACTGCATCAGACCTCAAGAGTGGATTTTCCCACAGGCTTTGGTAACTGACATTAAGACCAAATGGGGGTCTCAAGCCAGACACTTCTTAATTGGCTGCCTCCAAGCTTGCCATTCACTTAAAGATGGTAGGTGTGCTCCCAAAGCTGCTGGCCCTGTAATTGGAGAGATGCAGACGTCCAAAGATGTGGGGTTAGGTTGATTGGCCATACTAAATTTTCCCTTAGTGTTAGGGGGATTAGTGGGGTAAATACACGGGGTTATGGGGATAGGGCCTGGGTGGGAATGTGGTTGGTGCAAGCTTGACAGGCCAAATGGCCTCCTTCTGCACTGTAGGGATTCTATGATACTATGACATTGCTGTGGGAACGTGAGGTGCCTCAGAGCAACACACGCCACCAGAGTGGAAATCCCTCTGCCCATGGCATTTGAGTCACAGATATAGCCTTTACTAAGAGAGGGGGCAGCTGGAGCCTTTGGCTACGATGACTCCCCTCAAAATCCTGTGAGGAAGCTGCCACCATTAAGCAGGTGGCCTCCACACAGAGCAGAGGGAAGGTGGGGAAGGAAAGAGTTGCAGGGGCCAGTCTGCCACTCCCAAAATGCCAGAGAGTGCTCTATATGGCTCCTCAGTGGGCCTGTAAGTCTGCAGATTGGCTGCCCATTGCAAGGCACCAGACAGCTGATCTGCAATCCTGGCTCTTCCTAGGAAAACCGGTGGGATTGTGTCACAGAGCTGTCCCAATGAGCCTCCCTGCTATTTTCCTACAACTCCTGCTTATAGGTCCATGAAAAGTCTACCCTTCAAATGTAATTACAATCTTGGGAACAAACACACAAAATGCAATTTATTTTCCTGCAAGCCCTTTGTGAACTCTCATTTGTACATGAAACAATTTTATACTAAGCCTACAAATACTGTACAGTTTCAACTAGTGGAAGCTGATCTCTTGGAGTGAAATCTGGTGGGGGATTTTCTGGTCTCCCTGCAGCATGTTTCTCATGGCAGGAGGTGGCACGCCATTTACCAGTGGTGGGATCTTCTAGTTCCACCGCTGTCAATGACTGCACCCCACGCTGCCAATCAAAGCAGAAGATCCCACTGGTGTGTACAGCTGGAAAATTTCGGCCCTGGGTTACAATTGCCGCAGATTCTACAAGCGGTTGGAGAACACTAGTGCAGGGTAAAGAAAATAATTTCCGATTCCTTTTATGCGGAGACGGGGAACTATATATTTTTATTTATTTATTGTTTGCTATAGCAATTTGTTAGCTCTGGTGTTATAACTGATCTTCCTGGAAACTGTCTTAGTATCAAACTAGAGGGACAAGTGAATAGATCTACTAATTCCCCATAAAACTGTACATGCCCCTCCACCATTCAGGAGCATTAATTGGTTAGCGAGGTGGGAGTTTCACTCCTTACTCAGGAAGATGGGACAGATTCGCAGGAGGTTCTGTAGGCCCAGCCCCACTTTCGATCTGAGGCACAAGTAGGCTTCTCTGTTGAGCATCCTCATCCTATCCCTGAACCCCTCTGGCTGACCTCAAAATTTTGGCTGGGCAGGAAGTAGCCCTTAGTGGCCAATAATTTGCTATTTAAGGACTTCAACTGGAGCTTCTCCACTGGAGCCACTTGCATAAAACTGCAGAGGAGGGCAGGTGGATAGGCAACGGGAGGACCCGCGAGGACTTAATGCGCCAGGGGACCATAAAACTCTGTCCATGAATTTGTGCATTGTGACTTATGCCAATATGTTGCACCCGCTATTTCCTCATTATGAAACAATGCAAATTTCGACTACAGCTTTGCATAGAAAGGGCAAGGTGCTTCTTCAGAGTGGACACAAAATCACAGGAAAAATCAGCATAGGCTCTTTGCATGCATTCCAGTATCCTATTTTAAAACAATATTGGAAAAAGCCTTGTGCAAGTTTCTATTAAGTCTAAGTGTCCGTCTAAATTTCTAACATGCCCTCAACATGTGAAACTTTGTCAGGATGCTAAAAATAGAAACTTGCAACAGAGAGGAGGAGAATAATTATCCCCGAAAAAGAGTACAAAGAAATTGTAATCCAACACTTCGGTTCTCTAGGAGGTGCATTTTGACACAAGCTCAAATAAATCTAAGAGTGGCACACGGTAGTGCTGAAGGAAAAAATGAGAATGTAGAATTAAATATTAATATAATCTTTATAATACTGAGTACCTTGTATTGGAGTTCATTCACACACGTGTGGAGTCTTGTATTTTCTGAAGCAAGCAATTTAAAATCCTCAGGCGATTTCCCTCGTTTAGATTTTGATTTCATTGCCTGAAAATTTAATGCGATGGATTCCAGTTATATATTTTTCTGAAAATTGACTGTACAGTGAAGATGTGTTATGATCATTTAATATTACTGGTAATTGATGCATTGCTTCAGAATATCATTCAAAGAATTAGGAAAAGCTGAATAGTCCACAAAATTTTGTTGCAGAATTAAACTGCATTATTTTCAGTGTTACAGGAAAGGTGATAAAAGCTTGGGCTACTATTTCTTTTAACAAAATAAAAACATAGATGAGTATAAAGACGTAACCTTCACTTTATGCTTGTTCTGACAACGTTAATAAAGATGAGAAAATATGCCCCTCCATATAGAACTGTCTCAGCCATAGAAGACAGGGTAGCAATGGAAGGGTGCGTTTCTGAATGGAGGGCTGTGACTTGGAAGGTGTAATACAGATGGGAAATATACAGTAAATGGCAGAACCCTTAAAGAGTATTGATACGCAGAGGGATCTGGGTGTACAGGTACACAGCTCACTGAAAGTGGTAACGCAGGTGGAGAAGATAGTCAAGAAGGCATACGGCATGCTTGCCTTCATTGGCTGGGGCATTGAGTTTAAAAATTGGCAAGTCATGTTGCAGCTTCAGAGAACCTCCATTAGGTTGCACTTGGAATATAGTATTCAATTCTGGTCACCACACTACCAGAAGGATGTGGAGGCTTTGGAGAGGGTACAGAAAAGATTTACCAGGATGTTGTCTGGTATGGGGGGCATTAGCTATGAGGAGAGGTTGGAGAAACTTGGTTTGTTCTCACTGGAACGATGGAGGTTGAGGGGCGACCTGCTAGAAGTCTACAAGATTATGAGGGGCATAGACAGAGTGGATAGTCAGCTTTTTCCCAGGGTGGAAGAGTCAATTCCTAGGGGACACAGGTTTAAGGTGTGAGGGGCAAGGTTTAAAGAAAAAGTACAAGGCAAGTTTTGTTTTACACAGAGGGTGTTGGGTGCCTGGAATTCTCTGCCGGGGGAGGTAGTGGAAGCAGATACTATAGTGACTTTTAAGGGGCATCTGGACAAATACATGAACAGGATGGGAATAGAAGGATATGGTCCCCGGAAGGGTAAGGGGTTTTAGTTCACACAGACAGCATGGTTGATGCAGGCTTGGAGGGCCTGTTCCTGTGCTGTAATGTTTTTTGATTTCTGTATTTTTTAAATTAACAATGGGGTTGTGTTATAGTTTAGAGCTATTTTAGTTCAATCTGGGAAACAGCCTGGATATGAATGAAACAAAGTAGTGAATCAAATCCTGCTCTGGCATTGGGCAAATTTGTTCCTGTGGACGGTTGTTCCTGCAGCATTATTTGTGCACAAGACAATCTCAGAAGCAGAAGAAAAGGTCAGAGAGCAACCAGAGCAGAAAGGGATAAAAAGTCAGAACAGAAACAAAGGCGAAGCCATGTGACAGGTGAAGCTGAGAATAAAGTATTCTACGCTGCAGGCACTTTATTATAAACAGAACATTTTTATCAAGTTGACTTGCGCATGTGGCAAAAATATTTTATCTAAATTTGCAATTAAAAGATGGTTATACACCAAAGAACAAAGAACAATACAGCACAGGAACAGGCCCTTCGGCCCTCCAAGCCCGTGCCGCTCCCTGGTCCAAACTAGACCATTCTTTTGTATCCCTCCATTCCCACTCCGTTCATATGGCTGTCTAGATAAGCCTTAAACGTTCCCAGTGTGTCCGCCTCCACCACCTTGCCTGGCAGCGCATTCCAGGCCCCCACCACCCTCTGTGTAAAATATGTCCGTCTGATATCTGTGTTAAACCTCCCCCCCTTCATCTTGAACCTATGACCCCTCGTGAACGTCACCACCGACCTGGGGAAAAGCTTCCCACCGTTCACCCTATCTATGCCTTTCATAATTTTATACACCTCTATTAAGTCTCCCCTCATCCTCCGTCTTTCCAGGGAGAACAACCCCAGTTTACCCAATCTCTCCTCATAACTAAGCCCCTCCATACCAGGCAACATCCTGCGTACTTTACACCCTGGATTTTACAATAGACACTGCATAAATATAGTAAAAGTATAGATGTGAAAGTGAGATTATTTTAATACATATTACATCATTAACATCTTCAAATTTGTCACAATTTTCCTGTAAAGCATAAACTACTTTTAGTGTAAAATATTTTCCTTTAGAACAAGGAAAGTGTGTAATCTGACTGGTGTTTCACCTGGTCCTGTTTACATGTTGTAGCAGCTTGCGTTTGATGGTAATCTTCTGAATATTCATTGCTCTCTCCCAGGATATGCTTGTGTGTATTCACAACCTGTAAAATATCAATAATGGACCGGATTTATTTTTGTAAGTTTCTGGACAACTGAGAGATGGGCTCATTTGGCATATTGTTCTGATCAGGTTAGCAGGGGAAGACTTGACTTCTCTCTTTATCCCACCCCTAAGTTGATTATAATGGTTTGAGTTTAAAGGGGAGGTGATATCGACGATTTAATAGACATCCAACTGTGTATAGCTCGGTGCAAGAAATAAGCCCACCAGGTTCCTTACTTTAACAAGTAGAGTTAGTTTTATTATTGAAACTCACTCCGGTTAAGATGCAGAAATCAACCAAAGGTTTAAAATGTACAATATGTCAACCACCCACTAATGATTAAAAAAAATTCCCCTCAAGTATGCAACGAAAAAAAATAAATCTGCTAATATTAGATCTCAAAAAATTTGGCCAAGCATCAGGTCGGGAAAAATAAATCCACGGATTATCCAGAGGCTTGTTTACAGATAAAGGGTTGTTTTCCACATCGGAGCAGTCGGTCTGCAGTTGTGGCTTGTTGATTCGGAATTTGTCTTTAAGAGCTCTCGGTCTGTAGCAATCAGGCCTTCTGGTGGGTTTTTTCCCCCCAAATCAGAAACAGTTCCGCTTTGAGAGGGGTTTCAGAAGAAAGTGAAAGGGAAAGACTTGTTTCATCCAAGAGCTGGATCACATGACTCCTCTCTGGTTTCAAATCGGGGCTTATAAAAAACTTTATGTCCTTCACATAAGCATAGTAGCTGCTGTAGGCCAGCGTCCTTGGCTTAGCAAAGTGTATTATTTTCAGAATATAATGTGTCCAGTCAATGACATTAATATTTATATAACATCTCCATAACAATATCTTCAAAAATAAATTCACCAGTATACTTGGAACTCTTAGCTCAAAGATGTCTCCTCTCACCACCCTTTCATTGGTCTTCAGTAAAATTCTTTTTTTTTGCAGTTAGCTACCACATCCTAATCCTAAATCTCACATCCCCATACAAGAGCCAAACATTAGTCAGTCCTTAATAAAAACAAAGTGTGGACAAACTTTGCAGATCTGGCAGTATCTGCAGAGCAGAAAACAGAATTAATGTTTCAATTCAAATAATTCTTCTGCAGGAACTCACTAATCAGTCCTTGTATGAAATAGTCCAGTAATATATTGCAACTTTTAACAAAAAATATATCATTGTTTTGTCACCAACCACACCCAGAGAATACACAAGCTTTACACACTTGTCCCAGTTAAGACCGGAAGGAAAATAAATACATATCTATGTCCACCCTGTACAAATCATAATTTGACTCATGCCCAAGGAATTTCTAACCTTTAGGCAAACCAGCAGAGTCTCATTATCTTTAAAAAAATAATCTCCAATGTCTCTTTCTGGAGCTGCTCAAAGCTTCTTTGCTTTTTCATAAAGAAGAATTCTGGCTACTAGAGACATTGTGTCTCTAAGGACAAAGGCAGCTTTGTTATTTCTAATATCTAATGTCATGTTAATGGCCTGACCAATACTTGCTCCCAAACACAATGAGTTTCAATCAGGGGCTTCGTTAGTCAATCTGACAGCACACAGACACATGACTGAAACTTGAACTGTCTGAATTCCTTTAATTAATAAGCTGTTGGACTTTATCTTCAATTTCTGTATGACCTCCAAACAGTAACTCCAGGCAAACAGCCTGGAGTTACTGTTTGTCTACCATTTTACCCTCAAACAGGTCAGCAGCAAAAGGAGCTCTGTCCAGATACATTTGCCTGGCCCTCATCTATATTGTGAACTACTTGAACAAGGTTCCCTAAACGTTTCCAGCCATGGAACTCTTTTGCCCTCTGAAGAATACTGAAGGAACCAAAAAAAATGATTATTGTGCAATATACAAACATATAAAAATAAACTCAAAAAATGTTTTATATCTTATAAGTATATACTTATTCTAATAAAGTTATGTTATTCAATAAATACTTCCAAGTCTTACCTTTTTGTCATTTTTAGTAGGAGCACCCACTCTCACACACACTCCTTCACCCATGTCCTCACTCATGCCTTAGCCCTCACCCACTCTCTCACCCACATCCTCACTCACCCTCCTCTGAGACTCCTGAGGCTTTGGCTTTTCTCAGGCCCTCTCTTGCTCACCCCCCACCACCCCCCTCTCCCCACCCCGTTTGGGAACATTGCAACTGGTGCTTTCAAGCCTAATTCAACTTTACGTTCCTTCTTCCCTTTTGGAATTCTCACATCGGGAAAGACAGATTGTCCTGTGACAGTCAACCAATGTACCCTTTGAAGAAACACTCCATTGGACTTTTGATTCTGTACTTGTGTAAAACCATAACTTGTATTTTTATTGTGGTCGGACCCTGTACTTCTTTCTTTCCCTTATCCTTTCTTTATGCGGGAGTGCAAAAAAGGTGGACTTTGCAAAACCCCTTTCTCACAAATTGTGTGTGTGTGTAACCAAGCCTTTTATTTGATCTTTGCTGCGCAAGTGATTCATAGACGATTAGAACACTTCAAATTTATGGATTGGGGAAAATACACCACCTCTTATAAAGGGGGAAATCAAAAACACCTTTCTGTTTACAAGCAGGTAGTGAGAGGAGAAATCAGGGCTGTTTAAATTAATCCCCCTCCTGTCCATAACTCATTGCTTGATTTTAACATTTCCATTTACCAATAGGTGGCACAGTAGCATAGTGGTTAGCACTGCTGCCTCACAGCTCCAAGGACCTGGGTTTGATTCTGGGCTTGGGTGACTGTCTATGTGGAGTTTGCACGTTTTCCCCGTGTCTGCGTGGGTTTCCACCGGTTTCCTCCCACAGTCCAAAGATGTGCAAGTTAGATGGTTTGGCTGTGCTAAATTGCCCCTTAGTGTCCCAAGATGTGTAGGTTAGATGGATTAACAATAGTAAATGTGTGGGGTTACAGGGATAGGGCGGTGAAGAGGGTCTGGGTAAAATATGCTGTCAAAGATTTGGCGCAGACCTGATGGGCTGAATGGCCTCTTCTGCTCTGTAGGATTCTACCATTCTATGAACTGAGGACCTTGGATCTGGGATGTAGATCGCTCTGCAAAATGTTACTAGCCTTCTGGGATGGAAGGGCACCTTCTCTCAGGGTCCCACGTTTAAGGGGAAAGTGGTTTGTGAGAAGGAGGATTGTGCATGAAGATACCATCAGTCATCTGCTAATTAGTTGTTTCTGTGTCTGCTAAGGCACCAACTTGTTCTGCAAGAGAAGTGAAAATGTGTCAGTGAGTGTGGTTGCTATAGCTGTCATAATTGAATAGCTGGCATTGCATGAGCTGAGAAGTGTGGGTGTGAGATCTGCTATTAATGTGAGATATGTCATGATTGACAGAGATTGTTGGTAGGTGAGTGACATGGGTGCGAGCAGTGACTGGGGCTAGTGGTGCAGTTGCTAAGATGTGCTGTTCGAAGATGCATTCACTAATCTTGACTACACGTGTGTGGTCACTGACCATTTTGTGGAACTGCATCATGATCCTTGGGGCTTGACTCCTGGCTGTCTAGTCCCATTACTTCTGAAAAGTTTGCCTGAAGAACATCCTGGTCCCCTGTGGAGAGATCACATTTCTCCTCCTCTTCAACTCCATTACCAAAGTCTCCAGTCAGGTGTCAGAATAGCTTGGGGATTTCTCTCTCACCTGTTAGGGCCATGAATCACCCTTCTTCCTGCAAAGTCTCTCTTCCACACACCGTTCCAAAACCTGCTTTAGCCAAATTGCACCTCCCCTCCTAGAGATGCAGGCTGGCTTTTAACAATGCAGACTAACTTTAAGTGGTGCTAGCCTCACACAAACTTAGCCCCCCTGCTAAGATATGCAGCCGTTCAGCAGCACATTCAGCACGGACTATGCAGAAATCATGAAAATGTGTAAGCAGCACAAATCTGGAGTACAGTGGAACAACAAGACAAGCCTAATCAGACATCACAATTGCCATGCCCATTTTCCCTAGGTATTGACTTTTAGCCCCATATTTCTTTAGTAGATGGCGACAGTAGGTAGGGGAAATTGACTTTGTGAAGTGAATTTGGTATAAGACAAGAGGAGGAATTGGATCAATCTGTGCCAACTATTGGTGTTTATGAGCTAAACAGAAACAGAGGCATATGGATTCACGTGGTGATACTAAACAAGGTAATTATTGCCGGAACATCCTTTCTGGCAATAAGGCGGCACAGTAGCACAGTGGTTAGCACTGCTGCTTCACAGCTCCAGGGACCTGGGTTCGACTCCCGGCTTAGGTCACTGTCTGTGTGGAGTTTGCACATTCTCATTGTGTCTGCGTGGGTTTCCTCCAGGTGCTCCGGTTTCCTCCCACAGTCCAAAGATGTGCGGGTTAGGTTGATTGGCCATGCTAAAATTGCCCCTTAGTGTCCTGGGATGCATAAGTTAGAGGGATTAGTGGGTAAATATGTAGGGATATGGGGGTAGGGCCTGGGTGGGATTGTGGTCAGTGCAGACTCGGGTTTCTAAGATTCTCTAAGATTTTACTATTTTTGCTGCCGCTTTTCATTTTAGCAGGCCCTCCAACATAATATAAGCCATTCTCCATCAAATATTTTATTGCAATAAATCTTTTGAAGGTGGCGTGCTGAGACTGCATTGAAGCTTCATTTTTTTAAAAAAAGCTGGTAGGAGTTTGCAAGGGGCCGGCAATCCCTCAACTCAGTCAATGTGCAGGTGCCCCGTGGAACCCAGTTATGTCCCACAGCAATGACTGGAAAACTGAAGCACTGAGGTGATCTTGTATGAAAAAATTGTTAAGCATTTGCAACACAGAAACAGCCATTCTGCCCTAAGGCTCCAAGCCAGTGTTAATGCCTCATGTGAGACTCCCCACCCTCATCATCATTTCCATAACATATCCTTCTATTCCTTTCATCCTCATGTTCTCATCTAGCTCCCCCTTAAACGCCCCAATGCTATTGGTCTTAACTAGGAGAAAATTCCACATTCTAACCACTCGTGGGTAACATCAAAAAGGGAATTCTTTACCCAAAGTGCAAAAACCATCTCCATGTCTATCCTATAAACACTTCCATAACCTTGGGGACCTTTATCAGGTCACCCTTCAGTCTTTTTAAATAGAAGAGTCCCAGTCTGTTCGAGCTCTTGGCCTTACAGAAGTACAGATAGGAACCAGGGAATAGATCACTAACCTGTTCTCCCGATCAGGAGTTCTTTCAGTGGAAAAGGAGAAATCTTACAATCAGCTGCCTGGGGTTTAACGGGCAGTAACAACCTCAAAATGGTCCTGTCCTGGGCCTGGCTTCATTTTGAAAGAGGCCTATACTGTTGAGTGTCTGAAGTGTTTGCTGTATCCTGTGATAAGTCCCTTTTAATATAGGAATCAGGATCCTCTGATGACTGGAACGAAAGGCCAGGACAGTACAGGATTGCCCCAATTAGCATAAGTTTTGGAACTAGGGACCCACTGAAGGTAAATGTTGAATTATTCTTTATCCTCCAGAATTGACAGAAGCAACTCACTTGGATGCACTGGTGAGTTCCTCAGAGTAGTGTCCTAGGACGTATCATTTTCAGCTGCTTCATCAATGCCCTTTCCTAGCTCTGTTATAAGGTCAACTGTGGGGATGTTCAGCACCATCCACAACTCCTCAGACATTGAAACAGTCTATGTCTACATGGAGCAAGACCTGAACAACATTCAGATAATTGGCAAGCAACATTTGTGCCACAAAGGTTTAGACAATGACCATCTCCAACAATCTAACCAATTCCCCTTGACATTCAGTGGCATTGCCATCGCTGAATTCCCCACTATCAAGATCCTAGGGTTACCATTAACCAGAAACTGACCTGGACCAGCCATATAAATACTATGGCTACAAGAGCAGGTTATAGGCTGGGAATTCTGCTGCAAGGAACTCACCTCCTGACTTTCCAAAGCTGCCCACCATCTATCTACAAGGCACCAATCAGGAGTGCAATAGAATACTCTGCACTTGCTTGAATAAGTGCAGCTTCCACAACACTCAAGAAGCTCTGCACAATCCAGGACAAAGCAACCCACTTGATTGGCACCACATCCACCAGCTTAAACATTCACTCCCTCCAGCACCAATGCATAGTCTCAGTAATGGTGACCTTGAAACTTAATAGTCACCAAAACCCCTCTGGGTTTTTTATGTCCCTTAGGGAATGAAATCTGCTGTCTTTACCTGGTCTGGTTTACATAGGACTTAGCAATGTGGCGGATTTTTAAACACTCTCTGAAATAACCTAGCAAGCCATTCAGCCTGAGGATTCGGGGTACATAATTTAGGATGGAGACGAGGAGACATTTCTTCACCCAAAGAGTGGTGAGCCTGTGGAATTCATTACCACAGGAAGTAGTTGATGTCAAAACATTGAATGTATTCAAGAGGGGGCTAGATATGGCACTTGGGGTGAGTGGGATCAAAGGTTATGGGGAGAAAGCAAGATTAGGCTATTGAGTTGGACGATCAGCCATGGCCGTGATGATTGGCAGAGAAGGCTCCTTCTGTTCCTATTTCCTATGTTTCTATGTTCAGTTCAAGTGCAATTAGATGGGCAACAAATTCTGGCCTTGCTAGTGACACCCACGTCCCCATGAATGAATCAAGGAAATAAATAAAGGTACAGCCACGGCACACGATTTAATGGATTTTTAACATGGGGCATTTGAGGAGGCATTTTAATATAGTCTCACCATTTTGAGACTATGGTGATAAGTGGCTCCAGTGCCTGTCCAGCAGACCATAATAGTGGGATTCAGCACCCGATTCAGCACTTGGAACCTCATTAATTATGCACAGGCAAGTTGCCCTCAGAGCCAGAAGACGATAGGTTCGAAGGTCCCAGCATCATATTTAAACTCCAGTCCAGCGCACTCATGTCACTCTCTCCAGCCCATCTGTCTTCAGCAGACCATGCAGGGTGTCCAAAACTCAGAGGAAAAAGGTTAGCAGCCACCAGAAAAGTCAGTACTGGCTTTCCCCGCCAGGTCATTATTTGGGGACTCTGGGTCCATCAACATGTCTTCTACCCCAGGAATGGCTCAAAGAAACACACCAACCTCACCTCTCCAGCCTGGGAGATTGTAGTTCAGGAGATCAGCGTGGCTGTCACCCACCCACAAAGTGCCATCCAGTGCAGCAAGTGGGTCAGTCATCTCTCAGCTCCCTCCAGTACCAAACTCTCAGCATGGTATCACATACAGGTTCTTTGGAACAGTATGTAGATAGCCCGACTAGAGAGGGGGCTATACTGGACCTAGTTCTGGGAAATGAGCCCGGTCAGGTCGTCAAAGTTTCGGTAGGGGATCATGTGGCAAATAGTGACCACAACTCTGTTAACTTTAGGATAGTAATGGACAAGGATGAGTGCTGTCCTACGGGCAGGGTGCTAAATTGGGGGAAGGCTGACTATAGCCGGATTAGGTAGGAGTTGGTGAATGTTGATTGGGAGAGGATGTTCGAGGGTAAGTCCGCATCTGGCATGTGGGAGTCTTTTAAGGAACTATTGATAAGGCTGCAGGATAGGCATGTGCCTGTAAAAAGGAAAGATAGGAAAGGTAGGATTCGAGAGCCGTGGATAACCAGGGAAATTGAGGATCTGATTAAAATGAAAAGGGAGGCGTACGTTAAGTCCAGGCAACTGAAAACAGATGGAGCTCTGGAGGAATACAGAGAGAGTAGGAAAGAACTCAAACGGGGAGTTAGAAGGGCAAAAAGAGGTCACGAGATGTTCTTGGCAGGCAGGATTAAGGAGAATCCTAAGGCATTCTATTCATACGTTAGGAACAAAAGAGTTGTCAGGGAGAAAATCGGACCTCTCAGGGACAAAGGAGGGGAATTATGCTTAGAACCCAAGGGAATAGGGGAGATCCTAAATGAATACTTTGCATCGGTATTCACGAAGGAGAGGGGCGTGTTAACCGGGAGTGTCTCGGAGGGAGGTGTTGACCCGTTAGAGAAAATCTCCATTACAAGAGAGGAAGTGTTAGGTTTTTTAGGGAACATTAAAACTGACAAAGCCCCAGGGCCTGATGGCATCTATCCTCGACTGCTCAGGGAGACGAGAGATGAAATTGCTGGGCCTCTGACGGAAATCTTTGTCGCTTCTTTGGACACGGGTGAGGTCCCTGAGGATTGGAGGATAGCGAATGTGGTCCCGTTGTTTAAGAAGGGTAGCAGGGATAACCCAGGAAATTATAGGCCGGTGAGCTTGACGTCCGTGGTAGGGAAGTTGTTGGAGAGGATTCTTAGAGACAGGATGTATGTGCATTTAGAACGGAACAATCTCATTAGTGACAGACAGCATGGTTTTGTAAGAGGGAGGTCGTGCCTTACAAATTTGGTGGAGTTTTTTGAGGAAGTGACAAAAACGGTTGATGAAGGAAGGGCCGTGGATGTCGTCTATATGGATTTCAGTAAGGCATTTGACAAAGTTCCACATGGCAGGTTGGTTAAGAAGGTTAAGGCTCATGGGATACAAGGAGAAGTGGCTAGATGGGTGGAGAACTGGCTTGGCCATAGGAGACAGAGGGTAGTGGTCGAAGGGTCTTTTTCCGGCTGGAGGTCTGTGACCAGTGGTGTTCCGCAGGGCTCTGTACTGGGACCTCTGCTTTTTGTGATATATATAAATGATTTGGAAGAAGGTGTAACTGGTGTAATCAGCAAGTTTGCGGATGACACGAAGATGGCTGGACTTGCGGATAGTGAAGAGCATTGTCGGGCAATACAGCAGGATATAGATAGGCTGGAAAATTGGGCGGAGAGGTGGCAGATGGAGTTTAATCCGGATAAATGCGAAGTGATGCATTTTGGAAGAAATAATGTAGGGAGGAGTTATACAATAAATGGCAGAGTCATCAGGAGTATAGAAACACAGAGGGACCTAGGTGTGCAAGTCCACAAATCCTTGAAGATGGCAACACAGGTGGAGAAGGTGGTGAAGAAGGCATATGGTATGTTTGCCTTTATAGGACGGGGTATAGAGTATAAAAGCTGGAGTCTGATGATGCAGCTGTATAGAACGCTGGTTAGGCCACATTTGGAGTACTGTGTCCAGTTCTGGTCGCCGCACTACCAGAAGGACGTGGAGGCATTGGAGAGAGTGCAGAGAAGGTTTACCAGGATGTTGCCTGGTATGGAAGGTCTTAGCTATGAGGAGAGATTGGGTAGACTGGGGTTGTTCTCCTTGGAAAGACGGAGAATGAGGGGAGATCTAATAGAGGTGTACAAGATTATGAAGGGTATAGATAGGGTGAACAGTGGGAAGCTTTTTCCCAGGTCGGAGGTGACGATCACGAGGGGTCACGGGCTCAAGCTGAGAGGGGCGAAGTATAACTCAGATATTAGAGGGATGTTTTTTACACAGAGGGTGGTGGGGGCCTGGAATGCGCTGCCAAGTAGGGTGGTGGAGGCAGGCATGCTGACATCGTTTAAGACTTACCTGGATAGTCACATGAGCAGCCTGGGAATGGAGGGATACAAACGATTGGTCTAGTTGGACCAAGGAGCGGCACAGGCTTAGAGGGCCGAAGGGCCTGTTTCCTGTGCTGTACTGTTCTTTGTTCTTTGTACTCAGACAGTAACTCTCTTCACAGATCTCACACATCCATTAGTGGGGGACAATATCTCTCTCTCAGCAAGACTTTGACAACACCACCATCGCGTCTGTTTTGATGCCCACACTCCAATCTCTGTTCCTTCTGGGTCAGGCTCACCACACACGGTCATGCACATCTCTGCTCCATTCCCTCTGATCACATCTCTTTCTTTGTGCCCAGACTGGGGGGAGGAACAGTAGAGATCGTCAGCCTCACTGGGTTGGAGGAGACTGCTGCAGAGCTCACTGTTGAGGACCACGATCACTCCTCTGGTGACGCAGAGCTTGGCTTCTGCACCATTCCATCACTTCACCCAATCCTGCAATTCAGAGTGAGTGCAATATACTTTGAATTACCTTTAGCTCCTCCACTAATACTGTCCCTTTGTTTGTTTTGCAGGTACCAGCAGCAGCTAGCCAGCCAGCCCACCAGCTCTGCAAGTCCCCAAAGTACATCAGAGGATGAGGGGGCTCAGGAGAAACCGTAACAGTGCTCACCAGGGCAGAGACACACACCTCAGTGAGGTGAGACTCTGGGTCACTTTCTGGAGGACACCTAACAGACATGTCCCCACAGTAGTCGGGGCAGGGACAGCCCAGGTCTTCAGCACTCAGAAGGCTGCTGGAGACCAGCCACCTCCTCAGCCTCAGGTCGGGTAATGAACCTCTGGAAGCAGTTGCCAGCTCCCTGGTGGGGATGCAGTGGCAGGCAGCGGAACATCGGGCAGAGCTTCGATAGTCACTTGTCAAGAGTAGATCGCATGATGAAGGTGTCCCTCCGTGTTCTGACAGATGTCTTGATTCTGACATGCAAGTGCGCTGAAGCCAACACGGGAAGGGTGGCAACCAGCGTGGGGACCTTGGTCCAGCAGGTCCTTCCAGATTTGCACTTGTCATGCACCCCACGGCCACTCACTGCTGCAAACTCCTGCTTGTCTCTGGGCCGAACTAATAGGAAGTCACATGCCTCTCTCCATTATTCAATTTAACCTTGTATTAAAGGAGATTGTTTAAAACATAACCATCTTATAAAACCTTGCATTCAATAACACCAGTATTTTGTGTGACTCGCTGTGTAGGGCACTCCTCATTCTTCCAAAAATACTTTGACTAATGTATCCATAAACTGGAGTTTCAACAATACTGGTGTTTCATTTGTGACAATAATTTGTGATGTAATTAATTTACCACTAAGAAATGCCTTCTGTCTAAACTTCTGCTGTAGGGCATATGATATGCTGGGAGCTTACTGCGTTTAGTACTTTATTTATCCTTGCATGGGAATGGGCTTTGCTGGCTGGGCCAGCATTTATTGCCCAAACCCAATTGCCCTTGGAAAGGTGAGATGAGCTGTTTTCTTGAACTGTTGTAGTTCATGCGATGTAGGTTCATTAAGAAGGGAGTTCCGGGATTTTGACTCAGTGTCAGTGAAGGCACAACGATATAGCTCCAGATTAGGATGCTGTGTGGCTTGGAAAGGAACTTGAAGGTGATTGTGTTCCCTTGTATCTATTACCCTTTTCCTTCTAGGTGGTAGAGTTGTGGGTTTCAGAAGTGCTGTCAGAGGAGCCTTGGTGAGTTTCGTTAGTACATCTTATAGATGATACACACTGCTGCATTGTGCATCAATGGAGTTAATATTTAACCTGGTGGATGGGTGCCAATTATCAGGTTTCTTTGTCCTGGATGGTGTCCATCTTCTTGAGTGTTGCTGCACTCATCAAGCACGTGGAGAGTACTGTATCACACTTCTGACTTGTGCCCTGTGAACAATGGGTCTGACTTTGGTGAGTCAGGAGGTGAGTTACTCGCTATACAATCCCCAGCATCTGACTTGCTGTTGAAGTCACAGTATGTATATGTCTGGTCCATTTCAGTTTCTGGTCAATCATGACCTCCAGGATGTTGATAGTTGGAGAACAGACCTGATCTAGGAAGGTGATCTAGGAACCTTGGTCCTAGAGGGACCTGATCTAGAAGGTGATCTAGGAACTGATAGCCAGGTTCCGCACACATGAGGACGGCCTAAACCGGGATGTTGGATTTATGTCACATATCAGTAACCCCCACAGCTTGCCTCCTGGGCTTACAGAATCTCACTAGCTGTTCTGTCTGGAGACAATACACATCTCTTTAACCTGTGTTTAATGCTCCCTCCACCCACATTGTCTGTACCTTTAAGACCTGGCTGGGACTCGCATTCTAATCAGTATTCTGTAACTTGATTTTGTGTCTGTGCCCTGTTTGAGAGCACATTTCCACTCCATCTGACGAAGGAGCAGCGCTCCGAAAGCTTATGGTATTTGCTACCAAATAAACCTGTTGGACTTTAACCTGGTGTTGTGAGACTTCTTACTAGGAAGGCTAGACAGGGTGTTAATCTTTGCTGGACACAAAAGCCAAATAACAGCCCCACAGAAGTCATGGAAAATCTGCACTGGTTGTAAACCACACTAGAGAAATTTTAAATTATACATTGAGTTACTTGATGGATCAGTCACTAAAGAAAGGAACAGATTCATTTTACACGGCGGACAAGAAGCTCGATGCAAACCGATAGAACTATCACTGCATACTTTATTAACAGGTCCTTTGATTGATAAATCAGAGTGACATCCTCATCATTAAAATAAACAATTTGTTATAAAGCAAACCTATGGGGAGGAAAAAACAACTTGTACTTTTTAGTAACAAAGTACTTTTATCTGACCTCATCTTCACACCCAATAGCTGTCTTCTTATCCAAGGTATCTTCCTTAGGGACAGATTTGTCAATACTGGTATCTAAGGATCAGGACAGAAAGAATGATTTTGTATATTTCCTAGAACATAGAACAGTACAGCACAGGAACAGGTCCTTCGGCCCATGAGGTTGTGCTGAACATGACGCCAAATTAAACTAATCCCTTCTGCCTGCCCTTCATCGATATCCCTCTATTCCTTGCATATTTATGTGCTTATCTAAAAGCTCCTTAAATGCCCTATCGAATCTGCCTCCACCACCACCCCTGGCAGCGCTTTCCAGATAGCTACCACTCGCTGTGTAAAAAAACTTGCCCCTCGCATCTCCTTTGAACTTTCCCCCTCTCACCTCAAGTGCGTGCCCCCTAGTATTAGACATTTCAACTTTGGGGAAAAAGATTCTGGCTGTCAACCCTATCTATTTCTCTCATAATTTTATAGACCTCTATCAGGTCTCCGCTCAGCCTCCATTGCTCCAGAGAAAACAACCCTAGTTTGTCCAGCCTCTCCTTATAGCTCACAGCCTCTATCCAGGCAGCATCCTGGTAAACCTCTTCTGCATCCTCCCCAAAGCCTCCATATCCTTCCTGTAAATATTGTCCATATTTTGTATTGAGTTTTTTTTGGAATGTAAACTACACTTGGATGGGGGCTGATGGGGGCAAAGAAAGTTTCAGCCCCTCGACATGCAGGAGGGGGGGCAGGTGTAGGTTAAAATTTCAAAAACCCGAAATCCAACTCAAATGTGTTCATGTTCAATTTTAGCGAAGGCAGGTTAGGGCTGGACAACTGACTCTTGAGAAGCAATTCCGTTATTTAAGTATACTAATAAAGCTGCATGTCTCAACTGTTTTGAATTAGCAGCTGGACCTGGTTTCCCAGAGTTTGGGAAACCGAGCAGCTGAGGGGTGATGGGAACAGCTGGATGCCCTAGCTATATAGCTTTCCAGCACTGCTTATGGGCCAGGAGGAGCAGGAGGGCTTCCCACTTCAGCTCTCCATGCAGACCTGCTTCTCTCTCCCCTAACTACGATCCAATTTACTTGCATCCTGAAGCCCCCCACCAACCAAGTGACTTCCCCTCCACTGACCTGCAATCTCTTCAAACCACTTTCCCCACCTCCCCCCCTCGCACATCCCCGCCATCCAGCTCTGGCCTTCCAACATTTGCCTTTCCACCCAATGGTGTCCCACTTTTCAATCCGGCTGGCTGCTGGATAGGAAATAGAGAAATTTATAGAGAAAATAGAGGGCGGCACGATAGCACAGTGGTTAGCACTGCTGCTTCACAGCTCCAGGGACCTGGGTTCGAATCCCGGCTGGGGTCACTGTCTGTGTGGAGTTTGCACATTCGCCCTGTGTCTGTGTGGGTTTCCTCCGGGTGCTCCGGTTTCCTCCCACAGTCCAAAGATGTGCGGGCTAGGTTGATTGGCCATTCTAAATTGCCCTTAGTGTCCCGGGATGCATAGGTTAGAGGGATTAGTGGGTAAATATGTGGGGATGTGGGGATATGGGGATAAGGCCTGGGTGGGATTGTGGTTGGTGCAGACTCGGTGAGCCGAATGGCCTCTTTCTGCACTGTAGGATTCTATGATTTCTATGAAATGAAGTTCAAACCAAGGTTCCATGTTCAATTCAGTAGAACTTCTGGGTAACCCACATTTCTGGCCTGTTCTGAACCACACAGACATCTGGTCCTCTGTAATATCCTCAAACAACTCATCACAACTCTAGCCTCCTGTAATAAAAACTTTTCTATCAAAAACCAAGTTATATTTCTCATAACAAAATAATATTTTGAATATCTGCATCAATGCAATTTGCCCCAAACACTCCACATGCACAGCACGTGTGAATAAATTCCTACGAAATTCTTTTACTAACCTGCCAAAGACCTCCATGTTTGTCTAGCTACTCACGTCCACTCCATCCAATCATTTAATAATTTAAAATACCTCAGTTTAAAAATAATCTCTGCTGGGACTGCAGTAAGCTAATTTTCTCAAAGTCCGTTAATCTGTCCTTACCACAGTAACTGGCGTCACAAATTGTTTCGTCCCTTTCAGCATCGTTGGTATCATTCACATCGTTCTGAATTGAAAGTTGAACAGAAAGAGATTAATGGCTGCGTCAACCTCAGAAAGGTAATTAAGTAAGACTTCAGAGTACCTAATGAATTCCACTGCGGTCAAAATCCCAGAAATAAACTTGCCACACAAATGGGAACAATTTTTCACTTCCCAAGACTGACGCAGAATACAAAATATAATCTGAATGGACCGATTATTCACCATGTATGGTTTCAGTCATCACTGAAGGTGTTCCAGATCAAAAGAAGGAGTTTCATTAATGTATTAATAGCCATAACATTCAAGGTCAAGTGCTGGGATTAGGCAGGTAGGTCAGAGCCTTTCATGCGTCGCTGCAGACTCGATGGGCTGAAGGGCCTCTTCTGCACTGTAGTATTCTGTGATTCTGTATTGAAATGTGGGGCTGAGATGTCCTGTGTACAAATTTCCCATCGTGTGGATGTTAGGGCTTTAACAGAAAACTATCTCCAGCAAACTAGGTAAAAAAGGGTTGCGAGGGGCTGGCACGTCAAGTAAAAGTTCATTTAGAAGGACACAGAATGGAATGGTATGCTTTTTTTGGGGGGTTCTGTTTTCAATTTGTTTCTCCGACTAAGTTACACCTAATTTTACACTCGGCCTAAGAGCTGTCTAAATCTGCACAATGCTGTGAAAATTATTCAAACTAGCACATCCCGGAGAACTGAGTATCATTAGCACTTGACATTTCTGGGAGGATTTGCACCAGTTCTAAGTCATTTATAATTGCAGACAAAACCCTACCCAAACATTGTACGAAACAAAAGGAGGAATGTTTCAGTGGCCTGGAGTTTCAGGATGGCGAGCGCTTGTCAAACCCACTGCCATTTCAGGTTCAAATGAGCATTGATTGGCAGCAGGCAGGACTTCTATCAGATTGCTGACACTTCTCCGGTCCATCTGGGTACAGCACTGCATTGCCATGCCGGAGACTAAACCCCAGGAACACAGTTCTGGTAAGTACCAGGGGTCTCAGAAGGGGATGGAAGGGTCCGCCCTGGTGGATTGTGTGGGAGGGATGATCTCGCATTGGCTGGGTTTTGATTTGATTTATTATTGTCATATGTATTAACACACAGTGAAAAGTATTGTTTGTTGCGCGCTATATAGACAAAACATACCGTTCATAGAGAAGGAAATGAGAGAGTGCAGAATGTAGTGTTACAGTCATAGCTAGGGTGTAGAGAAAGATCAACTTAATGCAAGGTATGTCCATTCAAAAGTCTGACAGCAGCAGGGAAGAAGCTGTTCTTGAGTCAGTTGGTACTCAGACTTTTGTATCTTTTTCCCGAAGGAAGAAGGTGGAAGAGAGAATGTCCGGGGTGTGTGGGGTCCTTAATAATGCTGGCTGCTTTGCCGAGGCAGCGGGAAGTGTACACAGAGTCAATGGATGGGAGGCTGGTTTGTGTGATGGATTGGGTTACATTCGTGACCTTTTGTAGTTCCTTGCTGTCTTGGGCAGAGCAGGAGCCATACCAAGCTGTGATACAACCAGAAAGAATGCTTTCTATGATGCATCTGTAAAAGTTGATGAGTTGTAGCAGACATGCCAAATTTCCTTAGTCTTCTGAGAAAGTAGAGGCGTTGATCGGCTTTCTTAACTATAGTGTCGGCATGGGGGGACCAGGACAGGTTGTTGGTGATCTGGACACCTAAAAACCTGAAGCTCTCGACCCTTTCTACTTCGTCCCCGTTGATGTAGACAGGGGTATGTTCTCCTTTACGCTTTCCTGAAGTCGATGACAATCTCCTTCGTTTTGTTGACATTGAGGAAGAGATTCTTGTTGCCGTACCAGTTCACCAGATTCTCTATCTCACTCCTGTACTCTGTCCCGTCATTGTTTGAGATCCGACCCACTATGGTGGTGTCGTCAGCAAACTTGAAAATTGAATTGGAGGGGAATTTGGCTGCAGTCATAGGTGTATAAGGAGTACAGTAGGGGGCTGAGAACACAGCCTTGTGGGGCACCGGTGTTGAGGATGATCGTGGAGGAGGTGTTGTTGCCTATCCTTACTGATTGTGGTCTCTGAGTTAGGAAGCTCAGGATCCGGGGGGGGGGGGGGGGGGGGGGTAAGGAAGAGAGGGCTGGAGCTCTCTGGTCCATGAGGGGAGGGTGCCCACAGTTTGAAGGGGCCTTTCCCCTTTCCCACTCAAGATTGAAGGTGAGAACCTGTTCTGTTACCCACCCTCAATCATCAGGCAACCACCAGCCTAAAAATTGAGGCTGCTTGGGAAAAGGACCTTAAGTGGCCACTTAAAGGCCTTATTTGGGGCATGGGTGGGTTTTCTGTCTGAAGTCCTGTCTACCCGATTGTAAAGTCACCTCTGGGATCTATTGGGTTGGGCGAGATCCCAGAAGGAATCTGGTCATGCTATTTTATAATCCCTCGTTGAGGCTGACGGAGGTGTATAAAATACTGGCCAACAGGTTGAATGATGCCAACAATGCCATGTGTAGGAAGGATATATTGCACGACATCCTACTGGAAGCAAGAGAACATCTCACGGTGTCCCCGTTAGTTAAACTTTTCTTCTCAATCTTCAGCTCAGTTTCTTTGTATTGTGACTTGCTGAAAATGTGTGTTGATAATGGCGTGACAAGGGAAACATGCCTTCGGGGGCCTTGATAAATGGCAGGACCCATGATGTCTCCCTTTGATGAGATTTTAGAATTGAGAAATAAATTGAAGAAGAGTTAGAGTCAGATCAGATACCCAAAGTGGAATAGAGGGAATGAAAGATTGAAGTGAGAGAGAAAGCAGAGAAACAGAAAGGAAATGAGGAAAAGAATTAAAACAATTAAATTTGATATTTCTAAAATCTCTAAGAACAATTCAGAGCCTGAGTGAATGAGACTCCACAACTTAACTGTTCAATATCTGACCAGAGAGAGTGATTGTCAGTCATTAACAATGATCACATCATTAGAAAGATACTTAACATTACGGTGAGCTTAATGGACAACTGACATTCTTAAGAATGAAGAGGCGGTTAAGGGCAAGATGTAATTTGAGTTGAGCACAAATTAACCAACCGGCTCCGGAGGTTTGCTACTCACACAAGTCACTTACCCACCCCTCCCGGAATTTGCTGGTTGATTTGCATGTTAATAATAGTGTGCATTACGAACACAACTTCACTTCCCAAGCAAGACTGGCCTAATGTTTAAACGTCAGCTTCTCAAAGTGACCAGTCTCCTGTTAACTCACAGAAAGGGTGAAAGAGGTTTTTGGCTTTGACTCTGTAAAAGGGATTGGGGATTATATGAGGCTGCCAAAGTGGCTCTGATTCTGCGATGTTTAAAGAAATGTCCAGACCAGGAAGGGGATGACTCATCAGATTAACAGAATTCAATCCAGACATTAAGATCACCAAGGCATCCATGTTTCCCACCTTGCTAGGTTCACCATCTATTACCAAGCTCACTCACGCCTTTCCCATCTCCTCCCCCTCACCCACCCCATAATAATTGAGCACATCAGATATACTGGTCAACAATTGTACTCTGAATTTTGTTTTATAATAATACAGCACCATTCTTCTCTGTAAGTTGCTGACAGATGAATTAGTAATGTGAGATAAAAATAAACAAGAGCTTCAGAAAATATATCAACTTTTGGTGTTGAAGAAGTTCTCCTTGCATCAAGCCCTGACATTGCGTACCTGTGATGTTTCTGAAGCTGTGCCGATAGTTTCAGTTTCTAAGCACAGCTCATCTTTCTTGTTGCCAACTGAATAAATGTCTGTTGGGGAAGTGCTGCCTAAATAATAGCGGCCGCTGATGCAGTCCTCGGATTCGGGGTTGTCTGTTCCTTGACTGTGTTTCTGATTCTGTTCATTACACATTTTCGAATGTTGCATCTTACCTGCATAAATATCAGAAATCATTATTTCAAAACTTGCATTCAGCAGAAATCAAAAGTCAGGTCGATTTACGAGGCAGCTGTGCGGTGACAGGGAGGGTAATGGGCTGGCACGCACGGGCAAAATCTCTCTGAAAGCTGATGCAACATCTGTGGACGAGAGAGTTATTGGCAGCCAAGTCCAAGATTGAGTTGCAGGAGTAAAAGATTTGGATCTGGACATACTTTTCTATTTCATTGTCCCAATGTACGTTTTATTTCTATAATTATAATTGGAAGCATCTGGAAACATGTGGCAGGTTGGGACCAGATAGTTCAAAAGGGGTCAGCAAGAGATTGAGTCCTGGTCTCCATTACAAGGTTCTAGACCAGGTTCCAACCCCTCCCGCACCTCCCCACCTGCTAAATTCCCAACAACTCGTGGTTTCGCGAAAGCCCTTCATAAGTGCTAGGGCACTCCAGGATCTTTCTCATCACCTTACCATTTCTGGAGCCCCAATTCCATGACTGCTTTCCCATAGCATCCTTCAGTGCCCCTCTGCCCCAACCCCAGATGCTTGAGAATGTGCACCTCCCCCTCCTCCCCTCCCCCCACATCCTTCACCATGAGAAATGTCATTTTTTGGAAAGGGAAAGCAATTGTCTTTGTCACCGATGATGGAAAGGGAACTAGATGTAGGTGCGAACATCTGATAAAAGGTATAATCTATTACACCATTGATAGTCTGATGTACTACTGATGATTCCACCAGGAAACCAACAAGGCCCATGCAGATAAGGCCAGAGTTAAACTCTCATGGGCTCCACACTACAAAACGGTCTGATGGCTTCCTGTTCCCCGCCTGCATGACTCCTGTTGTTAAAACTCAGTGTATTTTCCTCATTCCAACCCAAGTCGATGAAACCAAGGATAAATATGTGGATTTTTAAATTTCTTTGATGGGCTGTGGGTATCACTGGCAAGGCCCACATTTGCTGCCTATCACTAAGTACCTTGAACTGAGTTAAGAGTCAACCACATTGCTGTGGATCCGGAGTCACAGGTAGGCCAGACCAGGTAAGGATGGCAGATTTACTTCCCTAAAGTGAACCACTTGGGTTTTTACAACAATCAATGATAGGTTCATGGTTACCAATATTGAGTCGAGCTTTTCACTGCCAGATTATTTTTCAACAAATTTAAATTCTACTAGCTGCCATGGTGGGATTTGATCCGCTGTCCCCAGTGATATTATCACTTTGCCACCATCTCCCAGTAAGTAAGGATACCTCAGGTACGTAAATAGATTGGAAAGATTGGGACTATTGTCCTTCGAGAAGGGAAAGAAGGGATTTTGTAGGGGTACACAAAATCATAAGGAGCGGGGGGGAGGGGGGGGGGGGGGAAGTGGGTTGAGATCTGACAAAAGACATTCTAAGTGCTGAACAATCATGGAAATGGGAGAGAATTGTGCTGTTTTTTTTTGGATGAATAAAAAAATCGAATCTTACCTCGCTGTGAAAAAATAATGCAAGATCTGATTCCTACCAGCAGGGGAAGGGGCGGGGCCTATGCTTACTGAAAGCCAGCAGGTTGTAGCAGAGGGTGCCATTGCGCATGCTCAGATCTCTGTGTTCTGCTAACACAGATCTGTCAGTCACTGCCTCCCCCAGCTACCGCTGGCCATCGCGGCTGATCGCCTCTCCCTCCCAATCCCCGCTATTGTTGCCCTCCACAACCGATGCCCTCCCCATCGCCCGACTGATCGCACCTATCTCCACATGGGTCATCCCCCCCACCCCTCTATTGGGGGAGGGCTCCGCAGCTGATCCCCTCCCCCCAGCATACGGATCGGCTGATCGCCAGTTGCAGAGTGTGCAGCATTCCCTCCCCGATTGTGGTTGCAGAGCGCGCAATGTCCCCCCCACCCACCCCCTCCAACTGACTGGCCCGTCCCTGTGGGCACTGACAGTGGGACAGGCTGGCATTGTCAGGGTGCCAGGCAGGCACTACCAGACTGTCATTGCCCAAAGGGCATCCCCCCTGCCCCTGATCTCCTGGGAGGTGCCTCAATAGCCTCCGGTCCCACCAGTGAGGCCTTCACGTATGGTCCCCTTTAATGGGAACCATATATGATCCTCGCCGGTGAGGACTTTCACTGGTAAGGCCACAGGGGCAAGTGAGCCAGGAATATTGTGTCCTGGACTCTCTTGTATTATTATTTAAATTTGAATTGAGTTTAAATCTTACAATCAGGCTGATCCCGCTGGTATCCGGTGCCGGTAAGATCGCGAGGGGCAAGAAATTGGCTGCGAACCTGATTTCTCAGCTCTTGTGCGATCTCATTGGCTCGCTCCGCCAATCAATCGGCAGGGCGAAATAATAAGATCCGGCCAAGGAGTCTCGACAAAGTAAACGGGGGGCGGTGGGGGGGGACCTGTTCCCATTGGTGGAAGGATCATAAACAAGAGGGTCCAGATTTAAAGTAACCGGCAAAGAAGCAGTGGAAACATGAGGAAAAACATTTTCACGCAGAGGGTGGTTAAAATTCTGAAATGCGCTGCTCCCGAGAGTTTGGTGGAGGCAAGTTCAATCGAGGCATTCAAAAGGGAATTGGATTATCATTTGAAAAGGTGGAGCTGGTGGGCTATGGGGAGAAGGCGGGGGAGTGGCATTAGGTAAATTGCTCCTTAGCAGAGTTGGCGCAGACACAATGGACCGAATGGCCTCTTGTTATGCTGCGACCATTCTGTGATTCTGAATCAAATATCAATTTTATCACAATCTGGCAGAACTCTTAACTGGAAAGTAACACAGAAAAACCACAACTTGTGTAAGATTGCTGGATTTAGCTTGATGTTCCTGTAGTTTGGCCATTTTCCCAGCAATTTTATGGCACACAGCTGATTTCCTCAAGTACATCAACCTTAAGTATAAACTCAAGTCTTGACCTATGGAAATCCATGAGGTGGTCTTGGGACTTCCTGGGGTCATCACATTGTGTTCCTCTTTTATCAGGTTGTCTTATTTCTTTCCATATTTATGAATACATATAATCCTGTCCATGAGACCCACTTCCTGCTCCCTCTATTTAATTCCCAATGAACCAATGATCATCCACCATTCTAGGTGGTGTCACGGTGGCACAGTGGTTAGCACTGCTGCCTCACAGCGCCAGGGACCCAGGTTCAATTCCAGTTTTGGGTCACTGTCTGTATGGGCTTTGCACATTCTTCCCGCATCTGTGTGGGTTTGCTCTGGTTTCCTCCCACACTCCAAAGATGTGCAGAATATGTGGATTCGCTATGCTAAATTGCCCCTTACTCAGGGGGTTTAGCTGGGTAAACACGTGGGATTATCGGGGTAGGGCCTGGGTGGGATTGTTGTCGGTGTAGGTTCAATGGGCTGAATGGCGTCTTTCTGCACTGTAAGAATTCTATGATCCCCTCCTGGCCCCCATTATCATTTGCCATACGTGGAAATGGTTCTCTATCTTTAGGTGTTGTTTAAATCTGCCAACATCATCCTCTCCTCAAAAAAAAACCAACCCTTGACCCCAGTGTCTTTGCAAACTATTGTCCCAACTCTAATCACCCTTGAACACACTGTTGTCTCCCAAATCCATATCCATTTTTCCTGGAACTCTGGCAGGGATTTTCTGGCCCTCTGTGGCACCTTTCTCATAGTAAGAAGTCTCACAACACCAGGTTAAAGTCCAACAGGTTTATTTGGTAGTAAATACCATAAGCTTTCAGAGCGCTGCTCCTTCGTCAGATGGAGTGGAAATGTGCTCTCAAACAGTGCACAGAGACACAACATCAAGTTACAGAATACTGATTAGAATGCGAATCCCTAAAGCCAGCCAGGTCTTAAAGGTACAGACAATGTGGGTGGAGGGAGCATTAAACACAGGTTAAAGAGATGTGTATTGTCTCCAGACAGGACAGCCAGTGAGATTCTGCAAGTCCAGGAGGCAAGCTGTGGAGGTTACTGATAATGTGACATAAATCCAACATCCCGGTTGAGGCCGTCCTCATGTGTGCGGAACTTGGCTATCAGTTTCTGCTCAGCGACTCTGCGCTGTCGTGTGTCGTGAAGGCCGCCTTGGAGAACACTTACCTGAAGATCCAAGGCTGAATGCCCGTGACCGCTGAGGTGCTCCCCCACAGGAAGAGAACAGTCTTGCCTGGTGATTGTCGAGCGGTGTTCATTCATCCGTTGTCGTAGCGTCTGCATGGTTTCCCAGCACAGACACCAGCTCAGATTCCAGTACAGGCACCCAGCCAAGACACCAACCAGACACCAGCACAGACACCAGCCCAGACTCCAGCTCAGATACCAGCACATAGCAGCCGAGACTCCAGCACAGACTCCAGCCCTGACAGCACTCTGATGAGTTTGTGGATGTTTCGACAGAAGAGCTTCCACCCACACCGTCCACCAGCACAGAGACTCGCCCCTCAGGAAGCAGTGCGCGATCTACTAATGGAAGGATCTTCTGGTCCGTCCACTATCAACGGGATTTCCCCAGGCTGCCAGAAACCCTTGATGGCGGTGCGGTGTTGGTGGGACCAGAAGTTCCTGCCGGCATGAACAGCCGGAAAGTTCCAGCCTCTATGTTTGAATCCCTCCAATCTGTTTTCCGTCCCTGCCACACTGTTGAAACAGCTCACATCAAAGTAACAAATGACGTCCTAAGTGACTTGGGTAAACTTTCCTCCTCATCTTTCTCAGCCTGTCTGCAGCTTTTGACAAGGGTGACCTCAC
Source organism: Mustelus asterias (assembly GCF_964213995.1). Lineage (NCBI taxonomy): Eukaryota > Metazoa > Chordata > Chondrichthyes > Carcharhiniformes > Triakidae > Mustelus > Mustelus asterias. Next base: position 128,276,858 of record NC_135807.1, read on the forward strand.
CATCCTCTATTGCCATCCAGCTGGATGGGGCTGCGCTCATGTGCTCCCATTCCTATCTGTCTAATCAGAACAAGAGTATCACTTTCAAGGACTTCTCTCACTGCTCCTGCATCGTCAGCTCTGGTGCTCCCTAAGGATCTGGCCCCCTGCTATTTCTCATCCATTGGCAACATCATCTGAAGATACAGCATTATTTCCACATGTACACTGACAACATCCAGCTCGACCTCACTATCACCTCTCTCAAATCATCCACTGTTGCTTCTCTGACATCCAGTACTGGATGAGCAGAAATTTCCTCCAATTATATTACGGGACAGACTGAAGCCATTGTTTTCAGAACCTGCTCCAAACTCTGTTCCCTAACTACTAGCTCCATCCCACTCCCTGCCAGCACCGGTCTATTTGCAACCTCGGTATCGGATTTCATCCCAAGAAGAGCTTCCAAACTCATATCTGTGCCATCACTAAGACTGTCTATTTTCACCTCTCTAATTGACTGACTTTGTCCTGTCTCAGCTCTTCTGCTGTTGAAACACTTATTCAGGCCTTTGCTTCCTCTGGACTCAACTAGTTAGAGCCATAGAGTCATACAGCACAGAAAGAGGCCCTTTGGCTCATTGTGTCTGCACTGGCCATCAAGCACCTATCTATTCTAATCCCATTTTCCAGCACTTGGTCCATAGCCTTGTATGCCATGGTGTTTCAGGTGCTCACCTAAATGCTTCTTAAATGTTGTGAGGACTCCTGCCTCTACCCCCTTTCAGGCAGTGAGTTCCAGGTTCCCACCACCCTCCGGTGGAATAAGTTTTTCCTCAAACCCCCTCCAAATCTCCTGCCCCATACCTTAAATCTATGACTTCTGATTATTGATCCCTCCACTATAGGGAAACATATCTTCCTTTCTACCCGATCTGTCCCTTCCTAATTTTGTACACCTCAATCAGGTTCCCCCCTCAGCCTTTTCTGTTCTAAGGAAAACAATCCAAGCCTAACCAGCCTCTCTTCATTGCTGAAATGCTGCAGCCCCGGCAACATCCTGATGAATCTCCTCTGCATCCTCTCCACTGCAATCACACCCTTCCTATCTTGTGGTGACTAGAACTGCACACAGTATTCCAGCTGTATACTAACGCACATTGTATACAGCTCCATCATAGCCTCCCTGCCCTTATATTCTATGCCTTGGCTAATAAAGGCTAGTATCCCATATGCCTTCTGAACTTCTTAATCTACCTGTTCTGCTGCCTTCAGGGACCTATGGACATGCGCCCCAAGTCCTATTTCCCTATCACCTCAGTGCATGCTGACCTACACTAGCTCCCAATCAAGCAATGTCGTGATTTTAAAATTTGTATCCTCATTTTCAAACCCCTTTATGGTACTGCGTGCTCCTTATGTTTGTAAACCCCTCCAGCCTCACAATATGTGCGTTCCTCTAACTCCAAGCACTTGTGCACCCCAATTTTAACTGCTCCACCATCGGTGGCCATGCCTTTAATTGCCGATGTCCCAAGCTCTGGAATACCCTCTTTACCCCTCTTTGTTTCTCTACCTTGCATTCCTCCTTTAAAACACTCCTTAAAATTTCCCTCTCTGACCAAACCTTTGGTCATCTGATCTAATATTCCTTTATGGTGTCAGTGTCCTACTTGTTCATAACGCTCATGCGAAGCACTTTGGGATGTTTCATTACGCTGAAGGCACTAAGTAAATACAAATTGCCTGTTAGTAGCGTGTTCTCCACATTACTTTAATTAAACTGAGTAACTGTAATGATGGCACAGTTTTTCTTCAGTTAATTGATAGTCGGAAGTTGGAACACCCGCCCTCAGGCAAGCATTTCAAGCATCCCACCTTTATCTAAAGGAATTAGGCACTGCATAGGAAGGTTCAGGGCTGGTGAAAGTCATTTCAGTTCATATGGCTGGCCCCACACTTTGAAAACAATTCTTGCACCAATAAGAAGCTTGGAAACTAAATAGGAAAGGCTCACCTTTAGCATCGCAAAAATCAGGTTCATTGTGGTTATTCTGTTTTGCCCTGGATCGATAAGGCCTTCCACTTGCATCACTGCTGCAACTTGTGGAGTCTGGAGAACTGCATTTGGCAGAGGGGAAGATTTTAATAATGACACCAAGGTTTTGAGTCAATCTTATAACTACTTTGGGACAAGAGTGGGCTATTCAGCCCCTTGAACCTGATTCACCATTCAATCAAATCACAGACACATGTCTTAACTCTATTTACCGCACAGTTCCATAACCCTATCCCTTAATACAGATATTTATTACTGCAATGAATCCTACCCCTCCAAAACTTGAGTTCAAGATGGGATCAATGAGATTCACATATAGGACTGGCTTCATCCCAATCATATTACCAGAAATTGGGTCAACATCAATTGCCTAAATGATAGGTAACATCGCTGCCGGAAAGGGAAAGCTAAATAAAATTTAAAATGAGTGTTTTGCTATGATGTTAAATTTGGGAAGTAGAGAGTATTAGTAATCAGCCAGGTTTGGAGCAGAATTGCTTAAAACGGCCAGCACATAAATAGGCCATTCAGCCCAATTGATCCATGCTGGTGTCCATGCTCCTACTTTGAGCCTCCTCCTACCTCTCCTCATCTAACCCTATTGGCATAACCTTCTAGGAGGGTCAGAGGTTGACTGCGATCTTTTGACTGTCACTCTTCTTATCCTTAATGAATGCTGGTTCCCAGGTTCCCTGAGGAAGTGACACGGCAGCACTTACACCTTACGAAAGTGCGAAAAAATAATGAGTGTCCATGAAATTCGATAACCACACCGGTAATATCTCGAGGAACTATTCATACATTTAGTATTATTGTTACATGGGTGGAGGGTTTCAACTAATAAACTAAGGAAGGAGAATGGCAAATCCTACAGTGTGTGTGTGCGTGTGGGGAGAGTGTAGTTAAGGATAAATATAGTATTCATGAACAGGTCGAAAACCCTGGATTGTTTCTAGCTTTTTAGATAAAATTAGTAAGGTATTAAGAAGATGTGGTTAACCTTTACGGCCCATTCCCACCAATGTCTGTCCCAGACCTCCCCAAATAATCATTATGTATGACTGTACAAGCTACAGGAGAGGATTCCTGTGAAATACCATCGCGAATCCCACTGTTGTTTTGCTATTAAGAGAAAGAGAGTGGGGACATAGAAGTGATAAGTCCGATGGCTCTTAGAATAAGGTTTCACAGAAGCCACCTGGCAGCGTTAATGATTACAGCAAAGTAGGACAATGGGGCTCAATACTTCTGATCATTACTCTCCACCTGAAGCTATTCTGGAAAGATGCCTAACTGCTGGCTGAAAACCTGCTGCCCACTTCCACCAGAAGAACAACATTGTCTGTACCAGTCGAAGTCACCTTGAATTTCTTTTTGATCATTGCAGAAATGGTCTGGCAATCTTTGTCACATTAAATAGGCAGCTTCCCAGCACTGCATCAAAAAGGCCACTAATTCCGCTATTTACACTTTCCCACTGACAGCAGACTAAGAGAGAACGCTTCCCAGTTCTGTTGATAGGGTGGGGTTCTTACAGCTGGAATGGACAATTGGCAGAACAAGTCACTTGAAGTGCCAAATGACAACCCCCTCAATTTTATTACTAAGGTTTTCATTCCCTTAATGCCCAGATAGTGTGCAATATCAATCAGCTTACTGGTGCCAGAATGCTTTTGTCATGTGGCATTCCAGCATACTAGCGTAGCTTGGAGCCATGTCATCCATGGCAAAATGGAGAAAGATGAAAATCAGGCCTCTGCTACTGTGGGCCGGATTCTCCAACCTCGCTCAGGGCCGGGATTCTCCCGTCCTGCTGCAGCAAATGGAGATTCGGCTGAGCGCCAAATCCTCCATCCTCGCTGGCAGCGGGGTGTGAATGGCCGGAGAATTCTGGCCTATGTGTCAAAGAACAGACTGAAGGAAGCTTTGGTGCTTGTATGAACCTGATGGAGCCCTGTAACACAGTCCAGTGAAAATCTCAAAAATCATTTTGACTTTCTGTGCTCGATATGGCAGGGAAATCTCCAGAAACTAAAACTGATGCTGCTAAAGGGAGGATGGAGAGTCCTTCTTCCTGACACTATGAGGTGTGTTCACTGGGGGTACTACAGGCAGCATCTAGAGAAAAGGGCACACAACACATAGCCCAATGCTTTTCATGGAATCTTAGAATCCCTACAGTGCAGAAGGAGGCCATTCGGCCCATCAAGCCGGCACTGACGACAATCCCACCCAGACCCTATCCCCGTAACCCCATGTATTTACCCTGTTAATCCTCTGGCACTAAGGGTCAATTCAGCATGTCCAATCAGCCTAACCCTCACATCTCTGCACTGCAGGGGGAAACCGGAGCACCCGGAGCAAACCCACGCAGACACGGGGAGAATGTGCAAACTCCACACAGACAGTGACCGAAGCCAGGAATTGAACCCAGGTCCCTGACACTGAGAGGCAGCAGTGCTAACCACTGTGCCGCCCTTTGACGAAGGTGGACTCACCAACTACTGTCACTTCATATCTGCTTATTCTCCCATCCACCACAGCAGCCCACCACCGCTCCCCACCCCCCCCCCTCGCCTCCAAACCCCTTCCAGGATACCCTCAAAGTCTCTCACTACCAAAATATTTTGGCAAATTCTTTCAGAAGGCAGAAGTCCACATTTCCTGTGTTGTCATCTATGCAACAAAATAGCATCTGAGTGTTTAAAACAATGATTTACTAATGTATTCAGATGAAAACATGAAATTACAAGACTGACCACACTTCTGAAGTACAACATTGGCTGTAAAGTACTTTGGGATGTAGCAGTGTTGCAGAAGGTGCCATATAAATGCAGGGTTTTCTATTTACGTGCAAAATGCTGCTAATTAAAAACATCGGTGCAATACCTTCCTCTCAGCTCATCTTTTCTGGGCCTTTTGTTTAAAGCAGCTAACAAAATGGAGTTTTTCTTTTCTAACCTATAAAACAAAAGTATTCATCATGGTTTCCATTTTCAGTGGTAGTGCCTTAAGGATCCTCTGAACTTCATCAGTAATAGAAGTAATTTACACTTGTCTAATGTTTTAAATGGGGTCTTAAAGTGCAGTGGGTAATGTCCTGGGCCAGAGTTATCCAACCCATCAGCTACGCCGGTGGGATCTTCTGGTTCCGCAGATGTGAATGGAGGTTTTAATGGATTGCTGGTCCCACCATGGAGAGACCCGTGGTTGGGATGGGGGGGGGGGGGGGCCACCATGGAGAGACCCGTGGTTGGGATTGGGGGGGGGGAATTGCCTCGTGCATTTCTAGATGTGGGTGGAATGAAGAATGTTTTAAAATCTAGCGTATAAAATTCAGTGGTAAAAGCGCTGATTGTTTTCTTATGGCACATGGAAGAAAGAGATTGTCTGAGTTTGTACTGGAAAATTGAGTGTTCGGGAACATATGTGTAGCAGAACCAGTCCGGTTTTACACCAATTTCAACGAGCGGGCAGTAAATAGGGCAGACTCCACTGTGGGCAAGTGACCCTTCCCATCTAACCTTCAACTATGTGCCTGAACCTGGGCAAACCCTCTGTAAAGTCCTGCTTCACTATGTCTGATGGGGTAGAATTTTCCCTTTACCTTATCCACAGTATTAGGTGAAAATCAGGTCTGTGATGCACACCCCTTCAAAACTCACCTAGGTAGTTACTCAATGGCCAAGCACAGAAGAAAAATATCTGCCCTGCACTCTCAGACATTTTTGTGTTTGGGAGAATCCAGGAGCAGCTTTAGCACAGTTTCGGATCAAAACTTTCCAAGGGTAAAGCTGATTGCGTTTGCTTGAATATTAAACACCACCGTTAAAATCAACTCTGGGATCCAGCTGGTTATCTTTAATTTTTGTGACTACGCTTGCCCTCATCCACGTGAGTCCTACTGCTGAGAAACTAAACTCGTTTATTTTCTGGCCCTCATGCGCAGAGGATAAATAAAAGTCCCTTTTGATCTGTCCTGACCTGATCCGGCCTTCTCATTCTCTAACCCTAACGTCCCCAAAGCAAAGTTAGCCTCGGGTGTTCCTGCCCAGCCCTTTACCTCAATGTACTTTACCTCCAGTCAGTGCACTCCCATACACAAGATGCAGCAATTTAAAAGGACAAGAATATTGATACAATTAGTAACAAGATTGTAACAAGGGTAAAACAAATTTTTTTTAAAAAGGCGCCCATCACTTAACACCTGTAACATTGTGACTGGATCAAAATATAGCAAATACTCAGAACTGTAAATCAGAGCACAATGACCGTTCAAAAACAAGTGATGTGGAAATCCAAAAGGTTCAGAGACAGGCTGGTTTCTGAAAACAAAGACTTTCTGACTTGACTAGATGGCTGTTTCAACTTTAACACCTTCTCCCAGCACAGATCTGGTCTCGGGACAGCCACCACAACTCACCTAAACATCTTTTCCTTAAATATCTTTTTTCCCTTTTATCTCAGATTCAATTGTCCTCAAACATGTCTTTGAACTCAACTTTTCCAAATATAAGACTCTTTCATGTTTTCCTATTCAGGTCAATAAAATTTAGCAAACCTTCCCCTGTTTACTTATGAAACCGTGCTAAGTTTTAAAGATTCTTTGCCACTTCTGAACATCTCTTCGAAATTCAACAGCTGAAAAGTCAAGACTCTGCCTATATAATTATGCAAATTTTAAATCCAACCGATTGGCTTGTAAATTCAACCTCACCATAACCTCCTATTAAAAATGCATGAACCTTATACTTTTAATCCTTCTGATCTCTCAACTCTCACAGACAAGCTGTCTCTATTGACCCTCCCCCAGTTTAATTAATAATAGACACCCACCCACACACTCTTGATTAACTCTTTACAGAATGCCACCAAAATCCCCAAAATATTTAAAAACATAACATCCATCATCACACAGTCTTATTATATTGGATATCTTGGCCCCATTTATAAACTCTAAATTTAGACAAGTTGGATCCCCTAGTGGATCTTTTTTGCCACAAAATTTGTGAAATTGCAAATTGCACCAGCAGGATAGCTAAAGGCTCGAATAATTAATGTTTTCTTTGTGAAAGCATGCATATTATCCACCTGCTTATTTGCTATGATGTCCTTAACAGATTTCTGATCGTTATTATTGTTGTAAGAAGATCTGCAACAACATGCATTACCTTAAAATATGCAAATTATTCATTTGAAGTCTCTGATCAGCAAATTGGATTATTTTGTTGAAACCATTAACCTGTTGAAATTTTAAAATCATGAAGTTAGCTAATTTAGTAATACACTTGACATCCAAATAATGCAAAACAACCCATTGTTATTACAATCATCCAATCAGTTATTAAAAGGGATACGAACAGTCCAATGGTTAGTCAGAGTTCATTGCAGTCATGACTACATGAACCTAAATGTTGTCTCCTCTAAGCACGCATGTGACAAAGTAATCTTAATAAAAATATGAAAGAAAACAGTCCATAGGAAAACGAGGCTAGAGGATCTAAAGGGGGTCTTCTAGTAATGACATCACCTTCCACTTCACGGATGAGGGCTGCTAATGTGGTGGGGTGGGAGAGGAAGGGGGAGGGGAAGTTGGGTGGATGGGGTAGAAAATGGCGAGAACAAGAGGTTGCCTCAAGATGTTAAGAGATTTTAAAAATTTGGATCGAAGAAAAAGGTCACAAATATCACGAGGCAGCATTGAGAGGCAACCCCTCCTCTGGACAGCTAATGGTTGTAGCTTTAGCCCACTGGCCATGCCGGGTCCAGTGGGTGACTCCCTCGGTAGGTGGAGCCCACCTCACCCTGGTTAGCTGCCAGGAGACCTTTTCCATCCCTTGGCCAAGTTCTAGTTCTACTGGGGGTTCTGCAAGCCATATAACTGGCCTGATAGGCTACCCACCGCTCTCACAGCTCCAATCCTCCGAGAATGAAAATCATTCTTGAGGTTGGATGAGGGCAGGAGTCCAGCTTTCTGGCCAATTGCAGGAAATTGTGGGCTCGTCTACCTTTGGTCCCACTTCAATGGACATTTGAAAATTATTCCTCATTTGTGCCACAATCTACTCATAAGTGTGATCAGGTTTGCGATGTGCAATATATGGGAGCAAGGAATGCTACTAAATGCCTAATGTGGAAGAAACATGAAATATATATTTTTTGGGCCAATGCCCCTCTCGCCACTCAAGAGGCACTTTTGTTCCCCAAATATTATTTGCTTACAAGTGTGCAATAAAATCATTTTCCCTGGGTAGATAAGGGCAGGAAGGAGGTCAGCAACTAGAGAGGCTATTTTGTCCTGAGCATCTTGTTGTAAATCCAGTGCAATAATATGAAAGCAGAACAATTATCTATTAAACAATGTTAGCAATATTAGTCGAGAACCTTGCAGAAAATTATCTATTTTTAGAATAATGGAAGAGTATAGCAAATACTTTGAAATTATTCCAATGTAAGCACGCAAATAAAATTTTTCTCACTTTATTTTTATGAAGGATTTAATATATAGACTAATTTACTATTTGATATACAATAAACTCCCCCCATTTGCGGGTTTCTGTTTCCACGAATTCTCACGACATGTGAAACCACAAACAGTGAACCTGTGCATGTGCAGAATCTGCACATATGCAGTGCACGCTTTCTGCATAGGAAAGGTGGGAGTTCAACATTCTAAACCGCGGATGGATGGGTTTTGGGGCCACGGGCCGTGATTACATGTACACATACATTTGTGCGGGTAAACAAACTCGCGATAGAAAAGGTCGTGACTGGCGGGAGTTTACAGTAAGTACATGAAAGATATCGTTAACAAATGCACCGAGACACTGAATACCTTGCATGTTAACTCTTTCACACACTTGTGAAGTTTTACATTTTCCACTGCAAGCATCTTGCACTCTTCATTCTTCTTCACGATGCGCTTTTGCACTGCTTCACTCTAAAACGTAAATTGCAACGAAGTAACTGAGTTGAAAATGATCACCAGAATGTCCATAATCCCTTACAACAGAAACCACAGGTGTTTTTGTTTTAGAAAAATGTACAGAGAAACCAGAGAAATTGAACTTGTAAGACAAAATGAAAGGAGAGGAACCAAACTCTGGTGATTTAGCTAACAAAGATCTCCGTGAAAGTGATCATGGAGTAAATCATTTCAAAATTCATTGGGAAGGGAACTTTGTAAAAATGAAGCAGCTAGTTCTTAATACAAAACTTGAGTATTGCTGAAAAAAAAAAAGAGACATTTTCTGTCAAAGCTTTTTGTCTTGCACTCATCAGGACATTTCGCAAGAATACTAATGTCAGCGGACAGTAAGAAGTCTCACAACACCAGGTGAAAGTCTAACAGGTTTATTTGGAATCACGAGCTTTCAGAGCGCTGCTCCTTCATCAAGTGAGTGGAGGTTAGTTCATAAACACGGCATATATAGGCAAATACACAATTGCAAGATAATTACAGATTGGAATGTGAAGAATGGTTGGAATGCGAGTCTTTACAGGTAATCAAGTCTTTACAGGTACAGTGTGCGTGTATAATGCGTATATTATACATTTGTTTTCTCCACTGGATTTGCATTTTTGCAAAATGTCCTGATGAGTGCCAGATGAAAAACTTTGACAAAAATGAAATGTTCGTACCAACTAGAACATACATGTTGAGGGATTAGCAGAAATGAGATGAATTAGAGTAGGAAAGTTCTTGCTCTTCAGCCTAACCATCAGATGTCTTTCAACACCAGTTATGAAAAATCCAGTCAGAATGGCCTTAAAATATAGTGAAACATATGTTTGTTAATCTTTGATGGGATGTGGGTGTCATTGCTCTTATTGTCTAACCTGAATTTCCCTTGAACTGAATTCAGAGGTCAATTAAAAGTCAGCTACATGCTGTCAATCTGGTGTCACATGTAGGCCAAATTGGGTAAGGGGGGCAAATTTCCTTCTCTAATAACTATTAGTGAATTACATGTTTATTTTTACAGTAATTGATAATAGTTTCACAGTCACTACTGAACATTTTTAAAGATGTAGGTGGCTAGATTCGCCAGATAATTATTACACTGTGAATCAACTGGTCTCACTGGACTCTGACTTCCACACAAGTGTTTCCAAACTCCACTCACGATAAGACATGCCTTAGAATCTTCATCCAAACAGCACTTCTCTCAGCAAGGATCCACTTCCAAGATTTCCAACTCCCCTTTCAGTATTCCTCTGCTTTGAATTGCAGTGTGTATTCAAGCTTCCACACAATCTCTCAGGTATCCAGCCACACCAACAGAACACCACTGCTTCATAGGCCGTACTAAGATATCACCAGCCTTAGGATTGCATCAGATATCTAGCTTCTTGCTAGCCAACTTCACCAGGTCTGCACCTTTCAGCACTGTCTTTAACTGGGACCCTCTCTCTGCTCCTTCCTTTAATTTGATTGGATACAACCTTGTTCAACTTCCAGTTTCCTTTGTCCCTTTGACTTCAGTCCGCCTAGGACCTCTCTTTTCATTCCCTGATTTCTAGAACTGTCTGTCCTTTAGTTTCTGGGACTTGCTTTCTTCCCATTACTCCGCTGTCCTGCTCCTGATTCTGGTAGAGCAGTGAGAGCTGTTTTCTCTCTAGCTGCAAAGTTCTAACTGCCTTGAGTCCTGTTAAAAATTGAACTCAAAAAGTCTTTCTAACTTAAAGATAGCCCCTGGTTACTAAGCAACAGCTCAGCTTTTCTTCACACTTGTTTGTATTTCACATCATAAACTCTCTAAGCACAATATGGACATAGTTTGAAATGAAACCAAAACTCCCACCATGCAAACACCTACATGAATCTAACTAGAATTTTACCCTTTCTTACACAGAAACACTAAATTAAACTCACTTAAATCTATATCTTATTTATAATATCCACCAAACATAGGTTGCTTAAAAGTATCTCATCTTCCTGACACTACTTCTGCTCCTATGTCATGTGTTCCTGTTTCTGAGAGTGCTTTTCAATTGTAAATTTATTCATTTAATTTACATTCCATCAGTTGCTACAGTAGAATTTGAACCCATTAGTTCTGGATTACTAGTCCAAGGATATTATTACTATGCCATCACCTTCTCTCATGAACACAGACGGAATCTTACAGGAAAGGTTAAAATGATTCCCAGTAAAGAATGGGGGAAAACTATGAAACCACTCAACCTCACCTGACCTTATTCACCTCTTTGGGGACAACTACAGAAACCTGGGAACCTGTGAGGGGTGATTTTCCGACCTCACCATGCTTGTCGCAGATCGTGCTGATCCTGGAAAATAGTGTGCGGGCCTAAATATTGTTTCCGCGTCCGGTACCCAATGGTTTGCAATCATCCCAGCCCCTTTCTACTGCCACAAACCAGATCATGTCCAGAAAGGGCGTGAGGTGGATTAGCATAAGATTGTCTTCATTTAATTCGCATCAGCGGGTTCGGCATGCAATCGCCCCACCACACCCCCTCCGCTGGAATGTTCCCGCCTCTCCAGCGGAAGGTCAGGCTAGCACAAATTACTACTGGTCTCCACTAGTGGAGACTAGGCGCAATGGCCACACTGGGGACTGGAGGCCATTACAACCCCAGGGTTGTTGGGGAATGGCCAGGCAGTGCCCATCGGACAGTGCCAGCCTGGCATATTGGCAATGCCAGCTGGGCACTGCTGGGACAATTCCAAAGCAGTGGGGCCTGAGTGGGAGCTATGATGGGGGAGTTATGATGGGGGAGTTATGATGGGGGCTCACCAGCGTGTTTGGAACCCGCCCCGCTCAGTGCTAGTGCACAACTCATCACCCTCCAAAAAAGTGACTGAGTGTGGGCCAATTGCATTCCAGAATGCCCCTGACGGACCGGTGGAGATCACTCCTGTACTCCCACCATTATGACATTTTTGGGGAAAATTCCACCCATGGTTTACTCACTCTCTTAGAATGACGTATGGTTCATAAAATCACAGGAAAAAGGAGGAAATATTTTCAACAACGGGAATCAAAACATACTTAGAGAAATTACAGATTAAACATCCTGCTTTTGTGTTTCTGGCATAGAGCCACACCCACAGGCAATACCGATGATTGGAAAATTATACACTTATAGCCCTGTCTTTCCATCCATAAAATTGACTGATGTCAAATTAATTAATAGATGCCTTTGTCGACAGAGAAAACTTATCCTTCTATTTTTATTTCTCAAATACAACACTAACCTTGCTAGTTTTGTGGGATGATGTAGGGCTGCCTAAAGATTCTCTCACTTTCGAATCAACTACTGCGCATTCCTGCAAACAAATGATTTTTTATGAATTGCTTCTCCCATCTTAATGCCTGGTGCTCTTCAATAGATTACAGTTACTTTCCCCTTAATTTATAAACTACTACTGGGCGGCATGGTGGCATAGTGGTTAGCACTGCTGCCTCACAGCACCAGGGCCTGGGTTCAATTCCGGCCTAGGGTCACTATCAGTGTGCAGTCTGCACATTCTTCCCGTGTCTGCGTGGGTTTCCTCCGGGTGCTCCGGTTTCCTCCCACAGTCCAAAGATGTGCAGGTTAGGTTGATTGGCCATGCTAAATTAACCCAAGTGTCAGGAGGATTAGCAGGGTAAATATGTGGGGTTATGGGAATAAGGCTTGGGTGAGATTGTAGTCGGTGCAGACTCGATGGGCCGAATGGCTTCCTTCCGCACTGTAGGGATTCTATGATACTCTATATATAATGGAGCTATTGGACTAATTGTTTTTCAATGGCTAACATTCTTTGTGAAAATAGCAGAGCAGGAATTTGATATGAGTCGGTTAAGCATTTGCGCAATAAGACATGTTGATCCAGCCACGATTAGTAAGGTTTGATCGCACTATTTTGCTGTTATGATGTAGATATACCACTATGGCATCTGTATCTCATGAGCACAATTCTCCCATTTTGACACTTGTGTCGGGGGCGGGAATACGGAGTGTTTCCCACGGTGGCAGTCAACGCAAAAGACGGCAAATCTTCTGATCCCAATTTTATTAATTATGCAATATTAATTATGGGTGATTTATGCCACATTCAGTGGCGGGGCCGACCTGGACGGTGCATAGTCCACAGTCATATCTGGGCGTCATCTGGAAAAAGCGCCCAAAATCACTAACCCATTACTGAAGAAAGAAGGTGGACAACTGGAGAATGGAGATGGATCTCTGGCAGCACTCGGAGGCCGGAAGATGGACCTCCTGAGAATGAAGCTGGATTTCCTGTGACATTCTGAAGCTGGAAGATGGACCCCCTCCCAGATGCCTAATCTAGAAGGTCGACCAGCAGATGCATCCCCTCCTGCACCTGTGACCGCCCTACCCCGCCACCCCCAACCCCTGCCTACCCAACCCGCTGCTGTGGTGTTCCAGGGTTGCGAGCGGCCTCCATCCTGAACTCTGGAGGGTTGAGTCCCGACATCTGCAGGGCATGATGTTCCACGTCAGCACCTTTTCCCACTGGAATCATGGAAAATCTGGTGTGTGCGCGTGTAGTTTGGGGGGGGGGGGGGGGTGGGTAGGGGGGGAAGGGGGGTGGAAGGGTCAGGCCTTCATCTGCTTCCCATCAATGGGTGCAAATATGGTTCACGCCGGCCTCTGGCAGGTTTTCTGACCCACCATGGTGGGCACCAACAGAAGATCCTGCTGTAAATTCATGCCAGCGTCAAACCAATTTCTGAGCCTTCTGCCTTTTTCTCCCGGTGACCACCTTTCAACATGCTGGTGGGGGTCTTGGGAGAATTCCGCTCCTATGCACATTCGAATAGAAAACAAAGCAGACAATCATCAAAACCCAAGAATTAGAGACTAAAGTTGATACTGGTTTCAGTTCTTATTGATACGCTCTCGATTAAAATGATAGGATTAGATTTTCTTGAGCATGGTTAATCAAGCCTCATCCTAAAACAATCTGCAATAAAGATGCACCAAGAATGTTCACCTCTTGTTTTGAATGTTTGATTTTATTGTTCATCGCAGGTACTTTTTCCATCAAATTTATGATTTCTTTATTGTCACTGTTCCCACCTGGAGGTATACCATTAGAACAGCTGGTGGACTCCTGGAACAGAATTACATTACACACCTTAGCACTCTTTTTACCCAACCACATTTGTGGGTGAGAGAGACCCTCATTGGGGAACGTTAAAATTATAAATTCGGAGAACAGCTGAATCGATTTTTTAAAAACATTTTAGCGTTTTATATACTGCCTGGTCTCCACCATGACCCCCCGACATGCCCTCCTATCATGACCCTCCCATTATGGCCCCCATCCAACATGCCACCCCATCATGACCACCCACCCACCCAACACATCCCCCCATCTTGATCCCCCTCAAGCTCCCCACCCGCACAACCCCCGTGCACATCCCCCACTCAGGCCCCACCCCGCTCAGGCCCCATCGCCTCGGCACTGCCAGTGTGCCAGGTGGGCACTGCCCGGCATGCCTTGACCATCCGGGGATCTTCAATGGCCTCTGAGCCCACTCGGCGTGGCCATTGCGCCTAGTCTCCACCAGCAGAGACCAGTAGTAATTCTCGCTGTTTTCTTGTCGTGCCCAAAGGTCGGAACATTCTGGGAGCTAGGAGAATCTGGCATCAAACAGGCTATGCATATTTAAAAGCTACTTTAAATATGTTAATCAACCTTGCACCTTTACTGGGCGCGATCCAGTTTGCACCGTTGGAAAGGGACCGGATGATTGCAAACTGTTTGGCACGGGGAGGTGAAGCCGATTTTAGGTCCACACACTATTTTCCAGACCATGATAGGCCTTCAGCAGCCTACTGACCCAATGACTGGTTCACTATAACCTTCTTGTTGATGGTGAGCCTCATTGTGCACTTTTTCTTCTGCATGAGGTCCAGGTAGTTGACACTGTTAAAGTAGATGTGCTGCTTTAAGTAGTTTGCCCTCTGGGACCCGGTGCACGTCTGGGTCCCTCATTCCTTGCTGTACCATCGGGCTGGCCGGCAGATCTGTAGTCCCAGCAGTGCCAGAAGACAGTAGTAGTGGCCACCGTTGTAACAACAACCAGCCCCCATGAAGAAGAGAAAGTAAGTTCTGGTATTTGGGGGGTGGAGGGTTGGGGTGGGGGGTGTGATGCAGCTGGGAGACCCCAGCAATTTGGGGGTAAGGAGTCATGGTAAAGAGGTTGAGGGTGGGGGAGCAACAAAAAGATGGGTACCAACTTGGATGAGGTGCCTCCAATGGGCGATCCCTGAAAGAAGGTAGGGCCCCTCTTGCGCACCCTCCCCCCACTTCCTGCTGGACAGCAGCCTATAATGCTGAGCTATTTGCCTTGTCCCAGTCTCACCCCACCTACCCCCCAGGTGAAAAATTGTGGTGGAGGAGGAATTAGCCCTCATAAATGACAATTAACCATCCACTCAAGGGCCTCAAAAGACTTAAGGGCAGGCAGGCTGCCTGAGGCCTCGCTTTCCCGGTTACTCAAGGAATGGGTATATGTACCTCATCTAAACACTTGTTTACCCGAATATGCAACTTGAATTGGTATAACAAAACAACATTCCAAATGCTGGTTTTAATTACCTGGCAAGTAATTATTCCTTCCATTGACGAAAGGATGACACCTATTTTGGAGAGTATTTGGCTGGTCCTCCTTATGCAGACAGAATTGGCGCAATCTCCTTTGTCAGATGGTCCTTTGGTAGATAAATCAGAGTGCACCAACTTCATGTCCTAGGTGAAAATGTAGTGATAATTAAACAAATTTAGTTACAGTGCAAAGCAAAGTGTCTTTTTGAAAATATACTCGTGCAGGGCAACCAAACAACGGCAGGAATGAAAGCAGGTAACATATTGTTTTTGTTAATTCTCAAGTGTGATCAAACTGCACAGCAAAACCGCATGACTGAGAAACTAATGCTTGGATGTCTCAGTGAAAGCAATTGCATGACTCGAAATCATGAAGTGCAGGTCTGGAGTCACATACATGACAGACTGGGTAAAGGTGACACATCCCTGTGTTGAAGATCATTAATGAATCAGTTTTCTTTGTCTTTCTCTCCCTTAGGGGGAGGCGATGGTCTAATGGTATTATCGTGAGACTATGAATCCAGAAACTCAGCTAATGTTCTAGGACCCGGGTTCGAATCCCGCCACGGCAGATGGCGGAATTTGAATTCAATAAAAAAAATTTGGAATTAAGAACCTACTGATGACTGTGAAACTGTTGTCGATTGACGGAAAAACCCATCTGGTTCACTAGTGTCCTTTAGGGAAAGAAATCTGCCGTCCTTACCTGGTCTGGCCTAAATGTGACTCCAGAGCCACAGCAATGTGGTTGACTCTCAACTGCCTTCCAAGGGCAACGAGGGATGGGCAATAAATGCTGCCCAGCCAGCAACGCCCATGTCCCACAAACGAATAAAAAAAACCTGGTGCTCACCTACAATTTACCAAATCTCAATAATTCAATTTCACAGCATCCTATGGGGAGAAAACCAGGCTGGAATTTTCCGGCCATTCACGCCCAGCCGCCGCTGCCAATGAGGACAGAATTTGGCGCTCAGAATCCCATTGGCGTGAACGGCTGGAGAATCCCTCCCCAGGTGGGATTCGTATCAGCATGTCCGATCTCAAAGTGAAATTGAAGACCTCCCCAACTCCCTCCCTCCACAAATACCTGGGACACTCTCACACCACGTACTGAAGGCATGTTTCTCCAACCCCCTCTCCAACAATGAGTGCCGGCATTGGGACCCTCCCAATGGGTCCCCCTTCATGCCCCCTACCACATCGTGGCTCCTCCCCCCCTTCATGACCCCCTTCAGGACCCACCAACCTTAAGCCCCACCCCTCGGCACTGTCTCTGGCTCCATGGCAGTGCCCACCTGGCAGTGCAACCTTGACAGTGCCACCTGACACCATGGCAGTGCCAGCCTGGAATTGTCAGGGTGTCAACTGGCACTGCCAGATGGGCACTGCCCAACCATGTTACTGACCACCCGGGGACTTCAATGGCCTTCAAGCCCCCCCAGTGTGGCTATCGCGCCAGGTTTCTGCTAATGGAGACAAGTATTGATTCTCACCGGTCCCACACCGCACCCAAAGATCGGAGAATTCCACACGCTGGGTGCTGAACGGGCTATGCATATTTTAAAAGCTACTTTAAGAATGCTACTCGACCCAGGTAGGGCGCCATCCAGTTCGTAGGATTGCAAACTGTTTGGCGCTGGGAGCAAACCAATTTTTAGGCCACGTGCTATTCCCCGGGTTCGGCACAATATGCGCCAAGCGCAGCGAGGTCAGAGAATCGCCCCAAGGGGCGGAGAATCCTGGGAACATGGAGAATCCAGCCTCAAATGGACCCAGCATTTTTAAATGCTTATTTAGATCTGCTAATCTGGTTCCTGCCCTAACTGGGCGAGAACCAGATTACGTCCCGGTACGGTGGCTGGGATCATCACAATGGGGTTTTGCACCGGTGTTGAACATGCTAGACCCCTCACCCGCAATTCTCTGACCCCACTCCACTTCATTGCTATCTGCATCAGGCACAATGTGGCCGGAAAATAGCAGCCCTGGTTTACAAATTGCTAATCTAGTATATAAACTACTGTGAACCTTTTGGAAATGAGGCCGTAGTCATAACATTTGGACATGATCAAGTAAACAGAATAATTATGGACAGTTAGTGCCCAACAATAACCATGCTTTGCAAAGTAATCTGCTTTAGAACCACTAGAAAGCTAAACTATCCAATGAAAATACTTCTTTAATATCTTTTGCCACTTAACTAGTGAAAAACTAGAACTTCTTGATCCTTCCATCTTTAGAAAATAACATCTAGTTGCACCACAGAATAACACATTGTGCAGGTAGGAAATTCATCTTAAAGGTTCTTTATGGACATGGGAACAACATCTTGGTGATTATAAGCATCAACCTCTGCATTTCTTCTTTACTGTTCATCACAGATGTACATTTTCATCACTGTACTTGATTTCTCCAAATGCAGATCACCCAAAATCCTACGTTGATGAATTTTTAACTCATTAAAAATTCAACTAGCTGTATCTTATCTAAGTCCTGCTCACCCATCATGCGCTGTTTCCCAACTTTCCTGATTTAAAGGTCATCATCCTCATTTTCAAATCTCTCCACAGCTGAAATTTCATTAAAGCGTCTAGGCTTAATGTCCTTGCCAAAAACGTTTGATCCTCCATGTCCGGCCTTCTGTGCATATACCTCCAGCTCCATCATTTGTGGCTTCTTTAGCTGCCTTGATGCTATTCTCCGAAAGTCCCTCGCTAAACCCTCCACTCCTCCAGATCTTCAAAAGTCTTGTATGAAACCCATTGCTTTCCGCCAACATTATTTTGGCCACTTCTCCTAACTCTTCTACATCAATTTGTTTGGTGTCTTCAGATGTTCCCCTACGCAAAGCACCATGAGACATGCTTTTTACAGAAGTTGCTACATCACTGCAATTTGTTGCCATTGGTTTCTTCTAACATGTAGGAAAACAAACATTTGTTTTGGAATGAAGTATAAGGACAGAACACAGAATGGGCAAAACACCCATTGCCAAAACTCCCAGTTGCACTTTTTATAAAGGAACAAATATATTTAGCATCTCACCAGAATAATGTTAGTCAGCATTTTCATGTTTTGTCTGATTTCTTTCTCTTTCTGTTTGGAAGTATCTTTCAATGCATTCATTTCAGTTTTCAACGTCTGCACCACAATATTGGTTTGCCTTTCCTAACCAAAAACACAACGTAATAAAGGAGGGGAGGAGGAAGAAATGTAAAAGTTGTTTACATTTTCCACATGACTTTTCTTTCCTTCTTGTATTTACTACACTTCTTTGACTCTCTCTGCAAACAATGCGTATGTGTAAAACTTTTTATTTTTGTTTTTGAATCTGCAAAAAAATTAACTTAGGAGTCCAGTAAACATCCGGAGGCACTTGGAGCCAGACTCATTCACAGCGGTATAAAAATGTAGCATATTCTAAAATTCAATAGAGTTTTGTGTCATTAAATGCCTTTGTTTCTCAGGTTTTCATTGTAAATCTCAGTTTCAACATATCCGCAATCTTTGGAAGCTCTGTTAAAGATCTTGCTAAATATATTTCATTAATCCTTACAGGCTGTTTCTATTGTGGTACAAACCACAGCCAATGGCTTATGAAAGACTTAACTTTACAGATTAATATAAAACACATCAGTGCTGCGACTGCTCCTTTTAGAGGGCATAAGGTACTTTTTCTCATTAAATTCAGGTGCAAAAAGTTCTAACTTGAGCCTTTTGAGCTTTTTTTTAATTAAACACTTCAGTTCTCCCTCACAGGATAAAGAGGCCATTCGGTCCAACCAGTCCATGCTGGTGCTTGTGCTCCATTCCAGCCTCCTCCCATCATTGCTTAGCTAAATGGAATCCACCGTCAAAGAAACCGAATTGCCAGCCAGTCACTTCATTTCGGGAAGGGAAAGGAAAGTTACCTAAAGCAACATAAGGAAGTTATAGGAGACTTTTACAGGGAAGGTGATGGAAGGATATTGCCCCCGGCTGGTGTGCCTAGGGCCAGGATTATCTAGCCCTGTCACAGCGGATGCTGTGGTGAGCCAGCCAGAGGTCTGTTGACTTTGGTGGCACCGATAAATCCCACTGGTAGGTGGCACCGGAAGATCCCACTGTAGAACCGGGGTCAGTCTCAGGAGGAATCAACAACATTTAGGAGTGAGACGGGGAGAAATTGTTCACTCAGTGGGTTGTGACCACAGACAGCTGTTCTTGCTCAGCCGTTGAATAGAGTCACCTCAGAGACAATAGATTTTTGCAAACAGAAGCAATACTAATATGGGGATAGTGTGGGGGTGTGGAGTTGAGGGAAGTGGGGTTGAGGTAGATCAGTCATGATCTTACGGAATGGCAGAGCAAGATTGAAGGGCCTGTCTGGGCTACTTCTGCTCCTATTTCATAAGTTCAAATTTCGAAGATACATGCTGATATCTCATTTAAGCATTGTTTCAATTTCTCAATGAGACAACTCTCCTGTAGGCTTTGCCCCTGCTCAAATTGTGCACAGCCAACCCTACCAATCTTAATTTAGTGCACATAATAAGAAATTCCCACTTAGAACAGGGCCACCCACTGACAACTCGGCAATGTCGAGGAGCAGATTATCTGCCACAGTAATGGCTTTGAAAGGACCGCAGTTTGCATTTTGAAGGGATGTGGCCATGTATTGGTAAGATACCATAAGTGGGGTCAAACATTGTCTCTTCCTGTGAAAAGGCTCTCGCTAGTAAAGCAGATTAGGAGACAGAAAGTGGATACCATGACAGGATGTGGTACATGAAGGTACATGAACCACCTGTTGTGTGGACAGTGATGCAACGGTGCCCTCTTTGGCAGTCCAATCACCTTGTCCAAAGGATGACAGAAGATTTGGTTTCGGGTGGGGTGGGGGGGGTGGCTGTGGTATCAGAGAAAACCCTGTCTACAGTGTTCACAGCTGTGAATGGACAGAGAAGGAGACAGCACACCTTCAGAAAGCAGAAGAGGTATTGTAGCTCCTCCCAAGTATGCACGTCACAAAGTTGTGACCAGCAGACTGTTACACATTTGCTGCTGCCTTACAGAGAGAACTCTGATACTCACTAAAGGAAACATTGGCCTTTCGAATCCTGATGACATTTCAAAGTGCATCACAGACTTTTCAAACTCCTGTCATTGTTTTGTCGATAAACATAGCAGCCATTTTTTGCACAGCAAGCTCTAACAAATGGTATTGCCATAAACGGCCAGTAAGGAATGCTTTTGCGGTGTTGATCAAGGGATAAGTTTTGGCCAGGGCATCCACACTGCCATGCCCATCTTTGTAGAATGCCATGGTAGGCAGATAGTGCTTCAATTTAACTTTTCATCGCCACATCTCCAACAGTGCAGCACTCCTGCCGTACTGCACTGAAGTGTCAGGCTAGAAGATGCACTCAGATCCTTAAATGGCGTTTTAAGTTATGATTTTCTGATTCGTCAACTCATAGGTTAGAGTGCCACTTTATATTTGATTTTACACAAAGCATGCCTATTTCAAGTTGACACATATTCGAGCTTTTACAATTGAAAGCTTGGGCCTGCTAACATCTTGCAAAAGTACATCACACATTAAGTCAGAACAAACATACACTTATTAATAACCTTTCATGACCACCTTGGGACATCCCAATGTGCTTACTTTTGAAATGCACTAGCCATTGTAAGTTAGGAAAACATAGCAACCAATTTGTACACATCAAGATCATATCAGCAGCATAACTAGCCAGATAATCCTTTTTGGTGATTTTAGTTGTGGAATACATTTTGTCTTTAACACAGGAAAAACTCCCCTATTATCATAGAATCCTTACAGTACAAAAGGAGGCCATTCGGCTCATGACGTCTGCACTGACTCTCCAAAAGAACATCTTACCCAGGCCCCCGCCCTATCCCTGTAACCCCCCTAACCTATCAGATCTTTTATGTTCACTTCAGAGACCAGTTGGGATGTTGGTTTGATGTCTTATCAAAAGGCAACACCTTTGTCAGTGCAACGTCATGTCCACACCGCGCCCCCCCCGCTTCCCCCCCCCCCGCTTCCCCCCCCCCCCCGCTTCCCCCCCCCCCACCCCCCCCCCCCCCCCCACTCCTCAGTGCCGCAGTGGAGTGTTGACCTAGATCATGTGCTGTGGCTTCTGCCATGGCAGCCTGGAAGAGCAACACCCCAACATCCTTGACCAAGCAAGCACATAGAGTCATAGAGGTTTACCTTCAGCCCAACTTGTCCATGCCACCCTTTTTTTTTTTAAACCCCTAAGCTAGTCCCAATTGCCCGCCTTTGGCCCATATCCCTCTATACCCGTCTTACCCATGTAACTGTCTAAACGCTTTTTAAAAGACAAAATTGTACCCACCTCTACTACTACCTCTGGCAGCTTGTTCCAGACACTCACCACCCTCTGTGAAAAAATTGCTCCTCTGGACCCTTTGGTATCTCTTCCCCCCTCACCTTAAACCTATGCCGTCTAGTTTTAGACTCCCCTACCTTTGGGAAAAGATATTGACTATCGAGCTGATTTATGCCCCTCATTATTTTATAGACCTCTATAAGATCACCTCTCAGCCTTCGACACTCCAGAGAAAAAAGTCCCAGTCTATCCAGCTTCTCCTGAGAACTCAAACCATCAAGTCCTGGTAGCATCCTAGTAAATCTCTTCTGCACTCTTTCTAGTTTAATAATATATCCTCCACTTTACATCCCCCTCACTAATGTTTGCAAATCAGCAACACAGAGAGGTGTATACTGGTGAGGAGTAGCAAGTTGTGAAGAGGCAAGCCAGAAAAGGACCAGGAAACAGATGGCATGATGCTGCCTTTTATAACTCACCCCAAAAGCCCTTGGGAAATACAGTAGTGCTGTGAAATTGGAGCACCATTGGATCACTGGAACACCTCAAGTCAGTGAATCTCTCTCTCTCTTTGGTTTAATTATTCCCTTAGCCTGCCTAGCTCTTCCAAGCCACTTTCCGAGATTTCTAAAGTTGCCTTTAAGCTAATCCCCTGAGTGCCAATTCCAGTCTGGACCTTCTATGGGTAGCTATGTTATAATGGCAGTTCACATTTAGTTTGGGAGTGATAAGTCTGTTAAGCTTGTGTTCCAATGCCTTGGTACACATTCTTGGTACACAGTATACAGATGCACACGTTGTTCTATTAAACAAAACATGTCAACAAATCCTCTTACAGCCAATAGATTTGCAGCCAACAACTGCTCATAGCAGACTGTGACTAGCTTTTCTGTGCACCTTATTTTATCGTACTGCCAAGGACACTGTAGCCACTTCTACTTAAGAATGCAAACTGGCAGCAAATGTATACCTGCTCCTTCCTATCTGCTGATACCAGCCAGCTTCAAGCAACTGAGTGGGTGTAGAGAGATAGGACCTGGTGTCCAAACCATTCAGGGCTCAAAATAATGAGGTCAGGACACTTTGGTTCCCCCTCACCCAATTTCCACCGCGATTTGAAATTGGGGCTGCACATTTACATGCTTGCCAATTATTTGCCAGTCCATTGTAAACGATTATGCCCACGTTCTTTCTAAAAATCACCTACCTGACCTTGTGACGCTGAAATGGCAACCTCTCATTAGTGGAACCCCTGCTGGATTATTACTGGCCGGAAGGTGTAATTATGGCATTGGCAACTCTGCACAGTTGCCAGAAATGAGGATGTAGGAATTTATTATGGAAATAACACATAGAGACAAAATAGTTACTGTAAAATGGGGGGGTCAGAAGGTTACACTCAGCAGTTACTAGCAATAAATACGTCTTCCTTATCCTTATTCATTTCCCGAGCAAATCTATTGCTAGCATGGAGTCACTCAGTGAGAACGTACTTTCTCCTGCTGCCCTGCAACCAGTAGATGAAACTCTTTCTTCCACTTCCTGGCATTCAGTTCAGCAGATTTCTTTTTTTTGGTTTCCTCCTCTGCAACCTGTTGTAGACGGTGGTTCTCATTCCTCACTGCGGAGATTTCTTGCTTCAGGTTTAGTGTTTTGAGGTGCTCCTTTTCCGACTGCACGCGGAGGTCTTCAATCTCATCAACCAGCTTGCTGTAGTTTTTGTTCATCTGCTCCCTCTCCGCAACCCTTGCTTCCTCCTGCCTGTTATACTCATCCTTGCAAGAAGAAAAATTATTAGTTTTATTGAGAAATATTGTGAGAAAACATCAACCCAGTTCATGTTAAAGGGTTGCAAATAACAAATGGAGGTATCTGACAAGGGCCATGCTTCACTGACAACAAAAGACAGATTAATGTTCTTCAATTATTTCTTTTTTTATAGTTCTTTAGATTAATGCTACTTTCATTTCACAGTGGGTGGCACTGTGGCACAGTGGTTAGCACTGCTGCCTCACAGTGCCAGGGTCCCGGGTTCAATTCTGGCCTTGGGTGGCTGTATGTGTGAAGTTTGCACCTTCTCCCCATGTCCGCGTGGATTTCCTCCAGGTGCTCCGGTTTCCTCCCACAGTCCAAAGTGTGTAGGTTAAGTGGAGTGGCCGTGCTAAATTGCCCCTTAGAATGCTCCAAGATGTGTAAATTAGGGAGATTAGCTGTGGTACATATGTGGAGTTACAGCATAGGGCATGGGATGGGTCTGGTCAAGATGTCGGAGAGTCGGT